>NC_136523.1:56988786-57311286 GCF_053919585.1 Euprymna scolopes | reverse complement strand
TAAAATGTCTCCTTCGTTAAAGTATACACATGAAAGAAAGTGCAACTCGTCCATACCTTTCCTTGATGTTTTAGTAACAAAAACAATATCTAGTTAACTTAAATCAATATACCACAACTCCACATTTACGGGGCTGTATACACGCTGGGATTAATTTTGCATCCATCTAAATGTAAGGTCAATTTAATTTGGACCTTAACACATCGAACATATGTTTTACCTTCCTATCATAATAATAATGTAATATATAATTTTAAGTGTAATTGCGGTGCCAGCTACTTGGGTCGAACAACTATGAGATTGGACGGGATAGATCAAGAGTACGCGCCCAGCAAAATAAAAATGGGGCATAACGAGCAATGGGCGTGCTTGCCAATACATAACTTACCATCCGCCCCTTATGTACAGTAAACATCATCACTAAAAAAAAAAATCATTCTGAGTCCACATTCAATTTAAAGATCTTGGAGACCATTCATGCTCGGTTGAGGAAGCCTTGTAAACATAGGGTATGCCTCTCTTTTTAGCGTGAATAATCTCTAGGGTATTCGAAAGTATCATAACATTTTTTATTTTAATCACTTCCCAGTTTTATTTTTCACCCATGAACAACACGCGACATAACTTTATTTTAACGATGTATATGGTTTTAATTCTTCATTTTTAATCGTAAATCCCTCGATACAGCGTTGGAAAAGCGGGAGCAAAACCTATAAGATGACCCCACCTTTATTTTTTTATTTCCTTTCCTTGCCTCTCTTTTGAAAATGTTTTACGTATCTTACGTTAAATCATGAATAACACAAATCTTCTCCTCAGTATTCCAAAATATAATGACAATGTTACATATTATATATTTGAACCTTCAGCCGTAATTTACCGGCTACGCACAAAGGTTAGATAAATTATTTCGTATATTCATTGTAAAACGGACTTGAATTAATGCAAAATTTATTCTTATTGTTTCTTAACAGATAACTCATTTATTTAACTTTTACGTTCAATTCTATTCACGTATATTTTCTACATCATTAATAACTGCGTCGAATTAAGGATAAATATTTATTGGAAAAATACGTGTTTTGTATACCTTGGTTTTCTGTGTGCAGAAAGTGTGTACCTGATTTCTCTTATAATTTTTAGTTCTGTTAAACAGATTCGATTTCGTTTTAGCCGATCAAAACATTGGCTAACGGACCAAGATTAACATAAAAAAGTGCTTACTTTGGTAGACAAAAATAGTGTACACCTGTCTTTTTTTCAGCGCCTGCGCTTCTTAACATTTATAGGTTAACCAGCGTTATTTCATTACAGATTTTGTATACATAATGATTTTTGTAATACATTAACATAACATATTAATTTTATTTTTATTTCGGAATATTATTCTCATATTTATTAGTTGTTGTTTTTCACCTTTTATTGGCTGTTGTTCTTTTTTTTCACGACGTTTCGGCTAACTATTCCTCTGGCCTTCGTCAGGTGGTAAAGAAGGCCGGAGGAATAACTGGCCGAAACGCCGTGAAAAAAAATAACAACCAATAAAAGATGAAAAACAACAACTAATAAACATGAGAATAATTCTCCGAAATAAAAATAAAATTAATATATACAATGCTCATATCAAAAATTAATAGAAAAGTCCGTTTGAATTTTATTCTTGCTGATGAACCTAAGTCATATTTTTATTTACTTTTAAAATCACTACAATATAATAATCGATAGAGGATTTGTTTGATAGTAATACTTACTAAATAGACATGAATTGAATTAACACATTTAAACGTATCCTACGGCTAACCAAGGCTCGGTAATGTTCTAATACAGATAGTGATATAAAAACAAAATCTGGCTTACGTGGACTTATATTACTATTGAAAAACTATACATGAGGTATATACACAAATATATAAAAAAGTATGCAATTAAAATGTAATAGAAATATAAATAAAATATGAAACTGGACCAGTAATTATGTAACAGTATAATATAACATTATTAAAAAAGTAAATAGAAAATAGGGTAAAAAACAAAACATCGAAGTAGGGAAATAAAAATAATGAGAAGTCAAAATGAAAACAGAAATTTTAAGTAATGTTTGAGAAAGATAAAATTTTGGGCAGAAAAAATACAAACAATACAAACCTTACAAATACTTAATGTAACGACTTTGAAATTAAATTGTAGAAGACACAATAATTGTCCAAAACTATAGATAGACACACGTACGATTCCTGCAAAGGAAGACATTAAGAGTATTCATATGTTGCTGATGCCAGGAGATATATATATATATATATATATATATATATATATATATATATATATATATATATATATATGATTTTCAGAATGTGAGAGACTGTATATAATAAATTCCACAGCCAAACAACGTCGCAACCCACAAGAGCCATGACAGTCAAAGAACCGGAAGTTCAAGACTCGAGTTTCGCCCTTATTTGGGCTCATCAGTTAGACAACTGATGAGCCCAAATGAGGGCGAAACTCGAGTCTTGGACTTCCGGTTCTTTGACTGTCATGGCTCTTGTGGGTTGCGACGTTGTTTGGCTGTGGAATTTATTATATATATATATATATATATATATATATATATATATATATATATATACTCCATTTACTCACATAAAATTAATATATGAAAGTATAGATTTATGCGTAAACTTTAAGTATTTATTTCAAAAGTGCTCAATACGTAGATAGAGCTAGTTAGTAATTTATAAAATATATATGGCGATTAAGCTACACTGAATATTCTGCGTTTCATCCACTATAGGATTCGTCAGGTTGTAGTGGATGAAACGCAGAATATTCAGTGTAGCTTAATCGCAATATATATTTTATAAATTACTATATATATATATATATATATATATATATATATATATATATATATATATATATATCCTGGCATCAGCTTATATATATATATATATATATATATATATATATATATATATATATATATATATATATATCAGCTGTACCCGGCCACGCGTTGCTGTGACTCACTTTTTAAAGTGGAACACATTTTTCATAAAAAATTGCATTTTGTATTGTTTATTTATTTTATTATTTTTGCATTATTTTTAATCAATAAAAGTTGTTTTTTCCTCAAGAAAAGTTGAATTATTTACCACACATTGTTAGGCGAAAGATTTTTTCAGGAAAACTTGCACTTATTTTTTATAGAAAGTTGGCAGTGAACATTTTTTTTGAAAACAGAATGTTTATTATAAAAAGAAAAATGAATGCTTTATATGAACACTGTAAATAGTAGGTGAAAGTAGAGAAAATTTAGATTCTTTTCGAGAGAATGTACACATTTGTTTTGTCAATGAATGTAAAGAAAATAAACAGAAAAATACTCCCATCATTAATTAATTATGCTAAAACATAAATAAAATTTAGTGTTTCAACATTTAAACAACGCTCGGTTGAGTCCGGTGATTGCCGGTCGAACCTTAAACGAATTGGAATCCGGTGCGGGGGGTAAATTCTGCATGAGTACCATTCTTTTTAATTTTGTCATTTGTTCAATTTTTTTGTGTGGGTATTTAGCACCAGCAAACTTACAAATTTAACCAAAATACAAAAAATTCAACAATTAAATAATTCCTAGTAAATCAATCCCCCTTATTGGAAACACTGAAGGGAAGGACGATATCAAATTGTTGCTAGTATGTTTGGGAGAAATGTTATAGGTGTATCAGAAATTGGCCATTAAAAATGATGATCAGGACCTTAATAATTCAACTTACTATTTTTAAGCTTACAAATTTTTTAAGCTTATAAATTTTTCTCAAAATATAATTCAAACCCTAATTTATTTTTCAATTGAAGGAGCAAAAACCAAATTTAAGAAATAACATGTTTAATTGCAAATTATGGAATACTTGTTTCTTTAAAGCGGTTTTCTTTTAAAAAATAGAGAAAATCAACATATTTTTACTTGCTTATAATTATATGTCTATATATATAAATGCCAAAAACTCACTTACCTAAAAAATACTATTAAATGAGCAGTTCCATTCTCGATTGTTAAGAATTTATCTATATTTATATTTTAAATTCCATGTATGTTTTCAATAAAAGGATTTCTTAAAGCGAGGGTCCTAGAAAATCATATTTTTAACCTGTTTTGCGCGAAGCGTTAAACAGCTGCTGCTGCTAAAATGAAATTTATGAAGTATGGTTTTGTCGAAGGACATAAATAATGTCTCTTTCCTATTGCGTATGTTAACCAAAATTAGTATTTTTCATCCTCCGTAGTTTAAAAAGAAACGTACATTCACTTATAAGTTTTTCCCTAGAACAAACAATCCGCTTCATCGATTTTTAAAAAGCTATTTTAATGAAATGCATGAGTTGTTGATTGATATATTTTAATACTTCTTTATCAACTATTTTGTTTAAATATAAAAAAAGAAAACATTCAATGAAATAGAAAACAAGTTGCCGTCACCTTCTAGTATTTACTTCACGATGTAAGCTTTCATTAAAAAAATTAACATGGTTTTAAAAAAGACAAAGGTTTTACACTTTGGAATTTACAGGTAAATTAAAAAAATATTCGTTTTTTTGTTTTAAATTAGAATATTTTCTTTATTGATCTTTTATCTTCAAATTGTGATATATAAAACGTTGGCACATAAATTAATGGTACTTGTACGGTTTAGTCAAGACATTCAAAAATACTCCCATCATTAATTAATTATGCAAAAAAATAAATAAAATGTTAATTTAGGGGTTCAACATTTGGATAACGCTCGGCTGAATCCGGTGATGATGGCCGGTCGAACCCTAAACTAATTGGAATCCGGTGTGAGGAGGGGGGGTAAATTCTGCATGAGAGCCATTTTTTTAAATTTTGTCTTTTGTTCAATTTTTTGTGTGGGTTTTTAAGGATTGCAAACTAATAAACTTAACCAAAATGCAAAAAATTCAATAATTAAATAATTTTGCTCAGCTTCTAATACAAATCCTAGTAAATCAATCCCTCTTATTAGAACTAACGGATTTTCATAAATCTTAATATGCTTAAAAAAAAACATTTTCGATCGACTGGCTGTCACTATATCTATCAATAAATCTTTAAAAGGGAGATTGTCTGTCTGTATGCGTCTGTGTGTGTACATTTCCCTTCCAAAGTGTCAATTTTCGAGATTTGACATAAGGGGTATTGAGATTGATGAAAGTATTTTAATCGGTTTTGGGCAAGAAATTGGCTGTGACAGGGTCGAAGTTAAACGATTTAAGTTTTGAAAAGTCTATCAACCTCCTTTTCAGTATAAACACTTGAAATTTTCGATTGTGATCAAAGTTTAAAAAAAACAGGTGCCCTCTGCGATATTTACCACATTACTCAGCCAATTTTTATTCTAAAGATTGGAAATTTAACATAACGTATATTAAAACAAATAGCAATTTTTTAAAACTTTCTTTGGCCGATAACTTAGCCGGAAAGATTTCAGATTTCGGGTTTCTAAGAAACCTGCAACTTATTCAGGTAATTTAAGGTCTAAATATTTGAAATTTTACATAAAAGGTATGCAAACATGCAGCAAGGCTTTGAATCAGTTTTAGATTTGCAATTGGGCTGCCAAGATGAAACAGTTTACCTTAGAAACTCTAGTAATCTCCTTCGTAAGTTCTGGGTCGAAACACTTCAAATTTAGATGTATATTACCCTCACATTAGTCAAACATTTTAATATATATATATATATATATATATATATATATATATATATATATATAATGGGTTAGGTAATTCACCCGAAAGAAAGATGTATATTTAAATAAGGGGGTAGTCATCAACAATGTGTATTTTTTAACATTATTTTATTATTCCGTGTCTTGGTGTTGCATTGTTGGTGACTACCCCCTTATTTAAATATATATATATATATATATATGTATATATATATATGTATATATATATATATATATATATATATATATATATATATATATATATATATATATATATACCGTGAAGGCAGAAAACAAGACTTCAAACAATGTGTTGATGCCAACAAAAAGTGTATTTCATTTTACGATACAATTGTTTCCATGTTCAGTCGAACAATTCCAAACATTATATCGTTCTAAAATTTTCAAAAATCAGCATTTCTTCAGACTTTATGAATAAAAACACTTTTGACCATAGATAATGTTTTAAGAAAAAGAAAAAACAAAGTAAAATGAACAGTTCTCTTAAAGGGAAAAGCATGTGAGCAACTTACAATGTGAGCCCATTTAAATATTAATATGTCGCCTAATTTTCGTATCCTTATTTAAGAACAGAGTCATGAGAATTTTTTACAGGAAACACTAAGCCCTATATATATTTATATATATATATATATATATATATATATATATATATATATGTACATATATATATATATATATATATATTCACATAAAGTCATAGGGCCAGAGCAAAGCCTGACTGAACAGCTATTATATATATATATATATATATATATATATATATATATATATATATATATATATATATATATATATCATAGCTGTTCAGTCCGGATCTGCTTGAGCCCTATGTATTTGTCATAATTATGTGCATATATATATATATATATATATATATATATATATATATATATTTATATATGACTTTTATGTAATATACTGAGTTCGTGTAATTCAGTAAATGTTCATCTAAAACAACGATAATATGTAAACATTACTTGCCAATAATACGAAAATAAAATTAACCGTAACATTATTGCGAGGTTGTCCCGGCCATACTATAAATATAGAAATAAAAATGAAAAAAAGTATTTTTATAAAAAAAAAAATTAGGGGGAAATTAAGAAACAGCGAGAGATAATTTAGGAATTCAACGAATGGGATATATTAAAAAAAATTAAATGGCTTAGAGTTTCCTGTGGAAAATTCTCATGACTCTGTTCTTAAATAAGAATATGAGAATTAGGCGAAAATTAGGAATAGTTAAATGGGCTCACATGGTAAGTTGCTCACATGCCTTTCTCGTTAAGAGAACTTTTCATTTTTCTTTGTTTTTTCTTTCTCAGTAAACATGATCTATTGTCGAAAGTGTTTTTAACATAAACTCTGTTTAGTTTTTATTCATATATATATATATATATATATATATATATATATATATTAATAGGCTGTCGGGCATTACTCAGTACTAAAATATGATAATATATTATATTTTTTTATGCTGATTTCAGATCTATTATTATATTATATCGGATCCAATATCACCTTCTCAGTTATATCGTGAATAGCAAATGTTCAATTTTTGTTCATAAATAAATTTGTTCATAATAAATTTGTTCATAATAAATTTACTCATTATTTTCATATTTTGTTCATAAATAAATGTGTTCATAATAAATTTACTGGTGTTCAAAATCGTAAGAAATGTAAGGAGGTGAGCGACAGGTTTCATGACCGGTTTCCGTAGCAACACTCCTTCAGTGACTACTCTTGCTAAATATTCACCGCTTTCGCAAAAAGATAAGTAACACATAAAACAGAGAGAATGAAAACATTAAAGGAGGATAATTGGAGTGAGGATAATTCGAGTGCCGTACATTGTTTTTACATATGTGCATGTTATGTTTATGGAGGCCAAAAAATAAGACTGATATTATACAAAAAACTAGTGAATTCACTGCAAACGTGGAAAAATTATGGATTTCAATGCAGCGTTAAGACTTTTAAAAAAAATTAAATTCAATGTATCACCTTATATAATCCATTGTTCATTGTTAAGCGTTGAGACCCTCCCCCCTTTTTTTGGAGATAATCGAAAAATCATTTCGGGTTCAATTTTGTTTGAATTGAGAAATTAATAAATAAATAATAGATAAATAAAATACAAAATAAATGAACAAATAAAATAATGTCAAATTTGCGCTCATTATAATGCAATAGTTTTTACTTTTTAATTTATCACCGGATCGACAAATATATGAAATTGTATAAAATATTTAGATAGCCGTATATGGTTAAGAATAATAATAGTTTACACAAAGTAATTGAATAAGTATATTTCATTTTGATCAAAGGACGGATGACATTATTTTTTGGTTTGCTTTTTTGTTTGAGATCCATAAACATATGTAGGCGTAGCTAACTGGAATTATAAGTGTGTGTTTTTTCATTGTTTATATTATTCGGATACCGCTCTCATCATTATCGCTATTTTCACAGTGGTTCGGTCAATGTAACCTACTTTCCTCTAGTATCTTGTAGAATACGATAAATGTTTGTCGATCCCGCAAGGAAATTAAACTAATCTTTTCTGTAATTCATTGTAATAATATTTCCTCTAGTTTCGGCGGGTGGATGTTTTAAGTAATTCGCGACAGTATTATATACATTGCTCTCACTGAGGAACAAAACTTTAACTAGAAGAATGTCACTTACAAGCGAATTTTATCAAGTTCTATATCCCTTACGCCGCGGGTTCTTTCCGAGTCTTACAACTAAAGAATGTTCATTACATCGAACATTACGATATGAGAATACTTCTCAGAGTATAGTAGTCCGAACAATTCCAGTATTACTAATCGTCAATACTCTTCGGAAAATTTTACAAACATGTTTCTTGCTATTTGACCAGTTCCCTATGATAGAAGAGTATAACAAAATATTGATTCTTATTCCAGGGAAATTCTTACTCCAGGGAAATAAAATTGTTGATAAGAGGACAACATCTGTCTTAATCTAGAACAATATAAGGCAACAGGAAAATTAAAATCAAACATTAAAACATATACTCCACGTTGTTCTTTAAAGTACAATTTTGACATGGATTATCTATTTTACTAGAATTGTAAGGTGGCAGCAGTCCTCACATATCTTTAGAAGAAATAGATTTGTTTCTGTCGGACATTGTTCGCCAAATCCTATGCGCTAAACCAGCTACATTATTTTTAATTGGAAGGCGAAAGACTCATATTGGGTTATGTTAAATCACTCTATATTATCGGTGTCTTACAGAAACTCGCGAATTTAATGATCGATACGTAAACTGGTATCGCTTTTTATTGTCTTTTTCTTTTTTAATACATTCCTCTCTGTATCCTCACTTACTGCAATTGATTTTTTTTCGATTTCTGTGCCTTCTATATCCCGCTTTTATGATTCAGATTCTTTGCTTCCTTTGCCGTTCACGTTTGATATTCTTTCTATCGTCTCTTGTTCTCTGCTTCCCATCCAATCTCCAACTTCCGGTGAGCAGCCAAAAACTCGCTTATCTTTGACATGACGCTAAAATATAAAACGAATAGGTATATATATATATATATATATATATATATATATATATATATATACATATATATATATATATATATATATATATATATTTATGTATATAAAGCAAAAATGATAAATAACTTTCAAGTTTAGGCGCATGATCTTGCGAAAAACGCCAGATCAAAAAGTTAATACTGTGTAAAGCAACAAGCAGCACTTATTTCATTAAGCCGCTTTCAGAAAAAAGGTGTTGTATATAAGTTATGCATTACTAAGCAAACATGGTTTATCGTTGACACATACGGATTCAACTATATAGATAACCATTCTGTTAACGTGGATGTGATCTAGAAGCCAAAGTAAAAGAAAGTATATTTTACGATTTTTCTGATGAAAGTTATCGTATTTATAGTACTGCAAGATTTGTTCGTATCTTGTGTTTTTTTTATAATGATTAAAATGTTTCGATTGTTGTATTCAACGACTTTCTAGAGATTAACAATTGCTATTTCTGTTCTCAATTATTCTTTGGTGAGTACCGTACAAATGTAATGTTGGAAATGTTCGTTACAAGACGTTTTATGCAATTTTCATGAGGGACTTTTGCAAATTACCCACTGTTGCTTTAGGAGAGGCTATATATAAACAGTAAATAAAAAAAAAAACTCGGACGAGCAGAATTAAAAAAAAGAATTTACTAAAAGAACGAGCAGAGCTACAAAAGGAATTCACTGAAAGGAGTTAAAGCACTACTTCTCACCTCTGTTATGTAATTTTTTCTCAACAAAAATGAACATTCTCCAGAATAACTATTTTAGAAATTACCTGTCTTCAAACTGACATAAGTATTACCTTTTATTGTATTTGAAATTGTTATTGAATATAATTAGTTTTTGAATGCTTTTAATTGTCTTCATCCCCATAAAACGATATGTTGTTCGGCTGTAAAAAAATGTTCTTTTCTATAAAGAAAAAAGTGTTAAAAATAACTGACGCAATAAATTGTCTAACAGTATAAACGAACATGTCATTTTATCCCAGTTTGCAGGAAAACCATTCTTAACGTAGATAAAATCATCAATATTTTTGCCAATATCGAAACTCTCAGTTTCATCAATTCATCATTTAGCCCTCAGATTCCCTAGACGATAAATTTAAGCATGTTTTAGACCCTTGATAGTGCCCCAGTACGCGAAATTAATAAAAGTGTAAATGTAACCGAAACAGCAATTCACGTCCCTTTTGATTGATTATTTATAAATTATTTTACCCGTTATTAAGCTCTGCCATCTTTCACATAAGGGGTTTACGACTATGCTTGCATTTCTGTATCTTCCTTAATGTCTATTCATTAATAAAGTAACGTTCTTTTGTTCTGTTGTTTGTTTTTCACTAATGACCAACGTAACTTTATTTTAATAATGTACATGTTTTTGGAGTTTTCCGTTTTACATCCCGAAATACAGCTTAAAAATAAGAAAGAACGAAACCGCTAAGCTGACTGTACACTTTATTTACGTTCATCTGCTTCGCCACCTTTTTATTTTTTTTAAACTGGCTTTTCGCATTCTACATTTAATCATGACTAAAAAGTCCCCCTTCAATGAATGCAATATATATATATATATATATATATATATATATATATATATATATATATATATATATAAAGCTGGGTGTGTGTGTATGTGTGTGTGTCTGGTCACGAATAGGCTCCTATATGGTTGAGTATTTAAAAAAAATATTACATATAATGATAGAAGATTAATCGAGACACAGGAATGGGTATGTCTGGTCCTGCAGAACGGTGGTTCATGAAAATTTTGGGGTCTGCGTTCGCGCCTGGTCCACAAAGTATGGAAATAAAAAAATTAAAAATTAAAAAAAATGTTTACAAGTGTTTTGGATATAGATGTACATAAGAATACTTTGATAAGTATGTTTCAACTTAAATATGAACGGTATAATAAAACTGTTGGGTATGCGTTAGCGCCTGGCCTCCATAGAATGGAAATAGGCACAAATTTTTTTAGAGAACTTTTCCTATCTATCTTCGTAAGTATACTTTGATAATTATGTTTCAGTTTGAAGAAATATGCTATAATAAAATTATGGAGTGTTCGTTCGCGCTTGACCTCCATAGAATGGAAATATGTCAGAAAGTTTAAGACGGTTTTTTTAATATATATCCACAGAATATTGTGATAAGTGTTTCAGTGTGAATAAGTATGGTATAATAAATTATGAGGGTTATCTATTTTATTTTTACTTTCATAATATTTTGCTTTGGTTTTGATGCCCCCGAATTTGAAACTATCTTTTTACAACCCTTCCTTTTCATAACATATACTTCCATAAGTCAGAGTCCATTTTCTGTAGGCTGTTTTAAACCCAGTCAACGACGGGTACTTTTGCCAGTATATATATATATATATATATATATATATGTCTGTATATATATTATATATATATATATATATATATATATATATAATATGTGTGTGCATGTGTGTGTGTATATATATATGAATACACACTATGGTTGAACAGGTGAACCTATAAAGTTACGTGCAGTTGTCTATTTGATTCAGCACAGTACAAATATAAGTGATTATCTTCCACAGTAGATGGTTGATTAATAGCAAGTGCTATCGATCTGCATAAAGTGAATCAGTCATTGCGTTCAAAGTAGAACAGTAAGATTGATGAGATCTGATTTGGCCAGCATTTCTGTGAATCGCAACGGAAGCTGGGCCGGCTGAGCTTAATGCCATATGAACTTAAGAAGATAATGACTTTAGAAAAATAGAAATAAATACCAAACAACTTTTCAATTAATGAGTTCAACGAGTAATAATCTAAGTTAATACATATCGTTTTACTATATCTATCTATATGGCTATCTATCTACCTATATATGTGTATCTCTCTCTCTCTCTCTCTATATATATATATATATATATATATATACATATATATTTAGATGTCTGTTAGTATCTCGCTATCTCTCTTCCTCTCTCTCTATATATGCATCTCTCTCTCTATATATATATATATGCATCTATCTATCTATCTATCCATCTACCTCTCTCTTTCTCTCTCTCTTTCTCTCTCTCTCTATATATATATATGAAAGTTATGTACGTATAGTTGTGTTTTTTTTAAGTGTAAGACGTTAATCACAATGCAAAAAAAATAATATTACAGCCGTTGACGAAGGGAGTAAAATAGTAGAATATTTGGGCATAAGATATTACTTAAAAATCGAGTATATACGTAGGGTCTACGTCACAGAAACTTCTAACCCAGATATGTACTTCCGTTACACTTATTAGAGAGAGCACCAATGTCAACTTCGGATTCTAGTTTCTTTTCTTTCTGTTAGTGTTCAAACATTTATTCAAAAGAAACTAACAAGATAATACAAGGTAATGTGTGAGACAATCTGACGAAAAAAATCAGTACCATAAATTGCACTCGCGCCAGGGGAGTTTAATAGGTCATTTCGATTGTGGAAGTTTAAAAAAAATCAAATAAACAAGAGGTTCTAAGTTACATGTATATTCCGATCAATGAAGTTGACGACGTTTGATTTTTACAAAAATCGCAGGGAAATTTCAACTTCCGCTTACACACAGCGCTCGATTTTACTAAATAGTACATACTTTTGTACTGACATGTCTACCGCTACATAAAGCCAGTAATAACAAACCAATGTATTTTTTTCGTTAAGATTTCGTATATATGTCATATATCTTGGAGAACCCCTGTGTTAAAACATCGAATACACGAAGTTTAATTTTTATTATTTATATCTTTTTTTAATCATATATCGTAAACGCACATATAAAGTAGCATCCAAAACTAAGGGACATCATTTTAAAACCTAATATTTTTTAGAAATTAGAATTGTGAAAAGCTGGAATTTTAACAAGTGGTAGTCGTTATCATAAATAATCACATGCTGAAATTTGAATTATTTGCAAAGCATAGGAAAAGAAGTATACCATTTATTTATTTTCCAAAGAGGAACGTCCAAAAGTAAGGGACAAAATTGAGAAAAACAATGTAAACAGCCAAAATACAATTAAAAAATACATGTACGATCTATATTTAATTAATGAAATCTTGCTCTCAATGACAGCTGAGGTATTCGACTATAAGAATAAATCAGTTATTGATAATCCTCGATAATAAATTTAGACCATTCTACTTGAAACTTCACCTACAAATCCTCCGTGTTAGTTGGATTTATTTCCATAAGTTTAACTCCTAAGGTCTTTCAAAAGATTATCTATTGGATTTTAGTCAGTGGCCAATCCATAATTTTGCAATCTTGCTCGCTAAATCATTATCACGTTTGCGTTATGACATGGGGCATTATCTAGTATATACGTAGCCCTATATAAACCTGAATTCTGTGCGAGTTAGTAATTGGACAAGAGGCGTTGTACCTGGGTTAGTAAACATTCCAAATACAATTACGCTTCCACCCCTACACTTGATAGTTTTCCTTCGTACACTTTGTACCTAATCTTTCTCCAATACGTCTTTTAACACTATTTTTCCCATCATTTCAAATAAATCAAACTTTTTTTCCTCACTGGAAAATAGTTTTGCCCAATTTTCATATGTCCAAATTACATACCTGTTTGCAAACTCTTATCTCTTCTTATTCTTCGAAATAACAAGCAGTTTCTTTCCTGTGGTTCGATTAAACAATTTTATTTCTTGCAGTCGTCTGGAAAAAATTCTCTTTGCACATTAGCACATGAAGTACTATTCATAACCCTTTTAATTTCTGTGCAATACTTAAAACGGTCCTTTAATGACATATGCCGCATTATTCAATCTTCTCGTGCCGAATTTTGTCGGGTCTGCTGGTTTAAAAGCACTAACTATTTTGCCAGTAGGATTTCACAATTCTGCCTGCAACACGATTGGAACGGTTCAATTTATCTGAAATTCCTCTAATTGTCCGCTTTTTGCTTGTGTAGCTTCACACTCCCTTGTCACACAGAGTAATTAAGTTGTTGGCGTTTTGCCATGGTGCCGGCTGATGCAACGTTTACAAATAACTAAATAAAACTTATTCTTTACAGAAATTACAAAAATTGAATACAGCATTGTTTACCTTGCTTTTCTCAATGCTGTCCCTTACTTGTGGACGTCCCTAGTTGAAAAATAAATAAATATAACAGTTCTTGTTCTATTCTTTGCAAATGATTCACATTTTAGTATGTTATTATGGATTATAACGACTAACAATTGTCAAAATTTCAGATTTTCACAGTTGTTATTTAAAAAAATATTAGGTTTTTAATTTTGTTCCTATTTTTTGGACGCTACTGTATACATGCACACTGATTGGATAGTGCCTGTAATTAATATAATAAAGTGTTAATCATGGGGTTCTATTTAGAATTCAACATCCATGACCGCATGCGATTCGAGCTTTTCAATACGCTTAGAAACTACATGAATTGATGTTTTTACTAATGATTCACCACTTTAATAACAAACCAAACATTATGGTTAACGATTCAATGCAAGCTTTTAAATACGCGTGGGAACTGCATCTACTGATATTTTTATTAACGACTCATCACTTAAATAATAAATCCAAGTTTATGGTTTACTAGAGGGACATAATGGAGATGGGTGCTATGATGGGATTCAAATGCTCCACATACAAACAAAAAACAACAGCTTACCCAGAAAATAACATTTTCTCATCATCAAAAATATCGCCCGGGAATGCAAGAACTGAATGAAAAAATACAGGGCCAACCTCACAACTGTCGCTCAACGCTCTCCTATTTATTACTTGGAAGATTTATATTTCAGTAATAAATTTTAAGCATACAGAGTTACTTTCCAATCACTATGTATATAAATATGTGTGAGGGTGTGCGTTATATAGGCATATAAAAGTAGAATTTATTTCGTGCGACAGCATGATCGAAGTTTTAGGACATCTCGTACATTTATTTCCACATTTACTAATGGTTGAAAGAACTGCAAACAAAAGCCACGTACAGGGTGAAACAATAAAATTATAGCCCTTAATAAAACAATTCTGCAAATTTATTTTGAACCATTTACTGAAGAAAATCAATTTAGGTAACTTGATTATGTACTACAGATGACTCTATTCAATATAGCCACCTTCAACATCAATCACCACTTCGATACGAGTTCGGAACTGGGGGTATGCCTTTTACATAATGCGTGCAGGAGCTTGACAAATATTCTGGGGTTATGAAAGCTCATGTTTGTGATGTTCTCGACGTATAACAAAAAGAAGTTCAGCGGGTTTAGGTTTAGGGAAGAGGGGGTAGTGAGAATGGCACAAAGTCATAGCATTACTTCGGAAGCGAAACCTTGATACCTTTGGGCGTGTGGTCAAGCGCCGACTCCTGCTGCCACACCCAGGGTCTGCCAGCGAAAACTCGATAGCTCCAGAGCATCGCCACAATTTTAAGTACATCCATATACACTTTTGTGTTGGCTTTCAACATTGAAACCAAACCAAAGATCATAATAGTGGCCAGAAACTATATTTTATCATTCTGAATACGACCATGTTATTTGTCATGTTATTTGTGGTAATCCGTGATGCATTTTGCGGATGCCGGCAATGATCTTTTTGTCATTCCTTCAATCGGTAAGGAGCATGAGTTGTACAACGGCACATATTCGATCGGACTCATTGAAATTGTAATACTTTCGGAAGCGATATAAACTCTGTAACGTTGTAAATATTTTACTCAACTGGCTAATATGTAGATGCTCTGCAAGAAATAAAGAGTACCGGATTATAATTTCGTCTTTTATAGAGTGACAATTTTATTAAACATCCCTGTACATTATTTATTCTTCGCAATCTGATCATTTACTATGAAAGAAAAATTAGTTTCAATCATATCATATCAAACTTACATATTTCAAAATGTGAAATAGAAGCACACTGATTCAGCTTCATTCGAACATTTGAAAAGTTGAATTCATTTGCAATTATATATGTTTTGTTACATTTTCACCACAAACAAGGCACATTGCCACTTTGATGTAGGGGGCTACTATCAGGGGCAATAACTACTGGCACACTATGTTGGGATTTGGGAAGCAAGATGTCGGTTCACGTTACACTTGAACTTCTGCATATCAGTACAGTTGGGGAAGCAGGGACCTGGAATTTAATTACAGAGTCTAGCAGTTCTGTGGAAGAAACTACTGGAATAGAAAGATATTTTACATCTAGGGATCTCTACTGTGTGGGGTTGGGATTTATCTGCCTGTCAGGTTTGTCGAGGGTGTCTACGTCGTGAGGGCACAGGTGTCTGCAGTTCGCCAGAGCATTCACCAGTAAAATACTTGCAGAATACGCAGAGGGATGCAATGTTTTGTCATTGGGGCAGAGGCTGAAGCTTAGATGCTAGTTCAGGGGATATCAGATTGGCGACTCTCTTTTGAACCTTATCTAAAAGCGAGAGACTATTAGCAGATGTACCAGCCCAGATGTGACAACAATACCCCTATACAGGGGTGAATGGTGATCTTCGATAGGATAGTTTCGAGTGTTGGTAGTTTTCTAGCACGGTAGGGAGAGCCTACCTTCTTCGCAGCGGCCCTGGCAATGCTTTCAATGTAATTGTTCCAACTAATGTTTCCTGTGAACGTTAGGCCAAGCAGTTTGAAAGATGTACTCTCAGATAAAGAGTCATTGGCCATTGCTATTGGTGGCAGAGAAGTTTTCTTGTAATTATTGAAGGGAACCAGTTTAGTCTTGGCAGCATTGGATGAGACCAACCGTTTTTGCCACCATTCCACTACAGATTGGAGGTCATCCTCTAGTGTTTTTGCCATTTCTTTAGATATGTGTTCATTTGTTTTCCTATTATGCCTGTTATAGATTGTAGTGTCATCAGCATATATACCCATCTCAGAAGCAATTTTGTTGGGGAGGTCATTAATGAATATTAGGAGCAATAGAGGTCCAAAGATAGGTCCCTGAGCAACTCTTGCATGTATATCATATTGTTTGGATGTACGACCGTCGAGGACAAGCTGGATTTTTCTCTTATCGAAGAAGGATTTAATTATGTTAAGTATTCTACCAGTGATACCGTATGATCTAATTTTCCTGAGGGGACCTACATGCCATACCCTGTCAAAAGACTTGGATAAATCTAGAGCTACCGCTCTACCCTCCCCCGCATTGTCCATTGAATGGTATATACGTTCAAAGATTACAGTGAGAATGTCTGCTGTGGAACGGACTTAACTAAATCTATATTGTTTGTCAGTCAGAAGTTTATCATCTGTAAGGTGACGTACTAGTTTATGATTAATTATGGTCTCTAATATTTTGGCAAAAAGTGGGAGGAGGCTTATGGGGCGGTAATTTGATGGGTCAGTTCTTTCGTCAGAATTATTAAATACTGGTAGCACAGAAGCAGTTTTCCAACAGCCGGGAAAGCAAGATTCATTAAGGCATTTGTTGTAGAGTTTGGAGAGAACTGGAGCTACTTCAACTGAGCACATTTTTAATAGCACAGGTTGGATGAGATCGGGTCCACATGCTTTTGAAGTTTCAAGGGTTTTTGTTATGATAGCATGCACCTGAGCAGGGGTTATTTTTAGATCGTCTAGCGTGGTGTCTGTCCGCAAAGGAAAGTCAGCCAGGGGGTGGTTGGAAGGGTCCAGTGTGGATTTTGAGGCAAACCGACTGGCAAACATATATAATTATATAACATTTTGTAAATCAATAAAACATTTATGTTTTTATATTAGCATATTAGGTCCACAATCATTTTGACATGCAAGAATGCGTTTGAAAGCTTTAGGAAATTGACACTGAATGAATTAACCACCTATTCTTGTTAAGGATTTCTTTATTCGGAATTAATTTAGCGGGGTTCTCATCAATTTGCCCAATGTTTACATTGGTCTATCCCTGCTTATTGAACTAATTACCTACGCTCTCTTCGATTTATTAATTTAAACGGTGATATAGCAAATGTCCTTATGATAAGTATTGCGTTGTCGTGCGTGTTTTTTAGTGGCATCATGCAACGAGGGACAAAGAAGATAACGAATTTGTGTCCACCCTGATTAAATGCGATTAAATCGGTTAAAAATCTGCTTGAATTGTCTTACTAAACGTACATTTTGACTTTATACACACATACACACACACACACCCACACACTCACACACATATATATATATATATATATATATATATATATATATATATATATATATATATATACGCACATATGTGTACACACACATATATACGCACACATATATATGCACATATATGTAGGGGTATATACGCATGCATATGCACACATACACACAGGCATATATATATACATACATATATATATATATATATATATATATATATATATATATATATATATAGCTAATCAGTTACGCATACATACTGATGCAATTACAATAACAGCCATATGTATGTATATAATTCAATAAATAAATATATATATATATATATATATATATATATATAAATGTATATAATATTTACGTTTTTGCACTTGCATCTGTGTGTGTGCAACTGAATTGCTATACGGTATTCGAGGATTTTTCCCTTTAAGTTTACACGGCAGCAGATTTGTTGACACGCTGAAATATACACACTCCATGTTGGAACATTTTTTCCACACGAAAAACTAATTATAAATGTCTTGTCTCTGGCGTGTCAGCCTTCATTCAATTAGGAATATATACACATTCTGACAGATGTTAACAAAGAAATAAACACCAGAGGGTGTTATATATCAAAAAATATTCAGGGTCATGAAGTGTATCCTTTATGGCATAGATAATCGTATACTAGATAATATAAATGGCTAATTTAATTTTGGAGGAAAGGGTAAAGCATGCGCATATTGTAAGCCAATAATAAGAACACTTGAGTAGTTATAAATAATGAGCTTGTTACAATTGAATTCAATATTTTCCTTTATAATACTAAAAATCTCAGAAAGTATCTGTATAACAAAATCAACTATGTGTAACGACATTATTCACAGAGTTCGATTATTGCTATCTTGCGATTCGGTTCACTATTTGAGGGGTTTTATTTTTTCATATAAGTCTACATTCTAGTTGCTGCATGTTACGGACGATCTCGGTTTGAGCTCAAAACCGTGCTGGGGGAAATAACAGACAAATCTCCTAATTTATTTTACAGAAAATACATTACTCATTTTTGCGCTTTGCTCAATATAGTGTTTTTTTTATAATATATATATATATATATATATATATATATATATATATATATATATATATATATATATATATATATATATGATGAAAATAATTGAAATAGTATTCCGACAAAATAGAGAAAATAAAAAAGGAACACACCGTATTATGTGTTCACCAACGTTTCGTCTTTATTTCACCCAGAGGAAGTCTCGAAATAAAGACGAAACGTTGGTGAACACATAATACGGTTTGTTCCTTTTTTTATTTTCTATATATATATATATATATATATATATATATATATTATATATAGATATATATATATATATATAGAGAGAGAGAGAGAGAATTATTTCCAGTCAAACGTCTCAAATCACAAGTGCCATAGCAGCCAGGAAACTGGATGTCCAAAACTCGAGTTTCGCCATCATTTGTGCTCATCAGTTGAACACATCCGAATACATAGACATGTAGTCAGTGAGAAAAAGAGATTCATTATTATCAATGCATAAAGGAGCACTCGGGGATAATGACAGATGACAGCAGTGATGATCGACCGTGATGGAAATTGGGTATAATTTGATTATTTAAGAGGATGCTTAAACAAAAAATTGTTTGTATTTGACTTAAGAGCGACCTTGTGGTAGTCAACTGGGAAGACGCCATGCGGCATTGTGTCTTACAGGCGGAAAATATAGAATTAACCTTTGCTCGTTGAATTTTGTTTAGGCTTTAGTACAAATAGAGGGTTAGATGAGTGTTTGTTGTGAATGTTTTACAGAAGGAAACTAGAGATTGAAGCTCAATCGAGCGGTTTTTATAAAAATTCGTTTTACTATATGCTATATTCGTTTAAATTTCTATAAATATGTAATAAACAATAAAATGTTTATAGGGATTTTTAGTCGACTGCAAGCGACTCTATAAGTTGGACTCTATAAGTTGGTCCGTCGGTAAGTCGGTTGGTTGAGCGGTCGATCAGTCGGTCTGTCGGTCTCTCCGTAACACTTTTGTGCTTGGCCTTTTTGGTTAAGATCAAAGGTCTGTTGTTAATAGATGTTGTTCTTAAGTTTTAAAGCTTTTCTTGGACTTTTGACCAAGATCAAAGTGTAGTATATGTCTGGCAGACAGTGCAAGCCAATACCATATGTGGGGGTGACCCCAAACATAAGACCTTGGTCAATGTAGGGGCAACCCTTCATACCAATTGTCACTATCCAGCACGCCATACTCCTCGTGGAGTTGGTCCTCATTTCCCCTCCACTCCTCAAATTACACAATCGGCCTTGAACGCAGTTTGCTCGGTGAGGGAGCAAATAAATACCAACCTCACATACAATACCTTGGTCAATGTAGGGGAAACGCTTCATACCGATTGTCACTATTCTGCACCCCTACTCCCCGAGGAGTTGATCCTCATTTTCCCCTTCACTCCTCACATAAAAAATCGGCCTTGTGCCTAATTTCCTCAATGGGAGAGCAAATAAATACCAACCTTCATAGCAATTGTCACTATCCAGCTCCCCTACTCCCCGTGGAGTTTGTCCCTATTTCCCCTTAACTCCGCACATTAAAAATCGGCCTTCTACTCAATTTTCTCGGTGGGGGACCAAATAATACCAACCCTTCATACCAATTGTCACTATCCAGCTCGTCTAATACCAGGGGAACAGGTTCCCATTTCCCTTTCACTCCCCGCATTAAACAATCGGCCTTGTGCGCAATTTGTTCGGCGGGGGGGGCAAATAAATACCAACCCCACATATAAGACTTTAGTCAATGTAGGTTCAATTCTTCATACCAATTGTCACTATCCAGCTCCCCTACTCCCTGTGGAATTTGTCTCTATTTCCCCTTCACTCCTCACATAAAAAAAATCGGCCTTGTGATTAATTTGCTCGGTGGGGGAGCAAATAAATACCAACCCTACTTATAAGACCTTGGTAAATGTAGGGGAAACCCTGCATACCAATTGTCACTATCAAGCTCCCCTACTCCCCGGGGAGCTAGTCCACATTTCCTCTTCACTCCTCACAGTAAAGATCGGCTTTGTGCCTCATTTGCTCGGTGGCGGAGCAAATAAATACAAACCCTTCATACAAATTGTCACTATCCAGCTCCTCTAATCCCAGGGGAGCAGGTCCCTATTTGCCCTTCACTCCTCACATTAAAAATCGGCCTTGTGCTCAATTTTCTCGGTGGGGGAGCAAATAAATACCAACCGCACATATCAGACTTTGGTCAATGTAGGGTCAACCCTTCATACCAATTGTTACTATCCAACTACCTTACCCCCCCCCGTGGACTTGGTCCACATTTCGCTTTCACTCCTCACATAAAAATAATCGGCCTTATGCTTAATTAGCTCGGTGAGAAAGCAAATAAATACCAACTTTCATACCAATTGTCACTATCCAGCTCCCCTACTCCCCGTGGAGTTCGTCTCCATTTCCCCTTAATTCCTCACATAAAAAAAATCAGACTAGTGCCTAATTTGCTCGATGGGGGAGCAAATAAATACCAACTCTTCATAACAATTGTCACTATCTAGCTCCCCTACTTCCTGGGGAGCTGGACCTCATTTCCCTTCACTCCTTAAATTAACAATCGGCCTTGTTTAATAAAAGTGGGTACACAAACACTCCCGTTCCGAGGGCAGACAATGATGACGATCTTTACACATTACTCTACAACGAAATATACATAGAATCAGACGACAAATCCAAATGAACAGATCAGCGTTTAAAACGGCTGGAGTTTTTTTTATTTTTTTTATTTAATAAAATGTTTTTATACATAAAACCCACGTTTTGAGGACAGACAATTATGACGATCTTCACACACACCTTTACAACTAAATATACAAAGGATCAGACGAAAAATCCAAATGAACCGATCATCGTTTGAAATGGCTGGAGATGTTTTTGTTTTGTTTTGTTTTTTAAAATAAAATGTGTATGCATAAAAACTCACGCCCGAGGACAGACAATGATGATGATCTTCACACATGTCTTCACAACTAAATATAAATAGAATCAGAAGAAAACTCCAAAGGAACAAATCAGCGTTTGAAACGGCGGGATGTGTTTTTTTTATTTTTAAATAAAATGTTTGTAAACAAAAACTCACGTTCCGAAAGCAAACAATGATGACGACCGTCACCCATTACTTTACAACTAACTATACATAGAATCCGACGAAAAATCTTAGTGAACAGATCAGCTTTTGAAACGGCTGGAGTTTGTTTTTAATGTTTTACAATAAAATGTTTGTATACAAAAACTAACGTTCTTAAAGACAACAATGATGACGATCTGCACCCATTTTTTACAAGCAGATCAACGTATGAAACAGCTGCAGTTTTTTTTTTTTATTTTAAATAAAATGTTTGTACACAAAAAACTCACGTTGCGATATCAGACAATGATGACGATCTCTACACATTATTTACAACTAAATATACTATACAATCAGACGAAAAATCGAAATGAACAGATTAGCGTTTGAAACGGATGGAGTTTTTGTTTTTATTGTTTTTTTTTAAATAAAATGTAGGTACACCAACACTCACGTTCCGAGGGCACACAATGATGGCTATCTTCACACATTATTTTACAACAAAATATACATGGTCTCAGACGAAATATCCAATTGTACAGATTAAGGATTGAAACGGCAGGAGTTCTTGTTTTATTTTGTTGCTTTTAATAAAAAGTGGGTACATAAAATCTCATGTGCCGAGGGCAGACAATGATGGCGATCCCATACATTATTGTACAACTAAATATATATGGAATCACACGAAAAATCCTAATGAACAGATCAGCGTTTGAAACGGCTGGAGTTTTTGTTTTTTTCGTTTTGTTTTTGTAATATGAGGTTTGCACAAAAAACCTCACGTTCCGAAAACAGACAATGATGACGATCCTCACACATTATTTACAACTTAACATAAACAGTATCAGACAAAAAATATAAAGGAAGGAACCAGCGTATGACACGGCTCGATATATTTTTTAAATAAAGTGTTTATACACAAAAAATCCCGTTCCGAGGGCAGACAATGATGACGATCTTCACACATTACATTACAACTAAATATATATAGAATCAGACGAAAAATCCAAATGAACAGATCAGCGTTTGAAACACCCAGAGTACAGTACAGACCAATAAGTCTCCTGCGTGTCATGAGTAAGTTGCTGGAATCCACAATAAATAGAGAAGTAGTCAACCACCTCAGCAGAAATAACCTTCTTAGCAGCACGCAATATGGTTTCCGCTCTGCTAGATCTACAGCAGATGTGCTAACGGTTATATCTCAAAGGATTAGCGAATCTCTCGACAAAGGCTTCATTTCTAGGGCAATTGCTCTCGACATATCAAAGGCCTTCGATAAGGTTTGGAATAAAGGCCTACTACACAAGAGTTCCAGCTACGGTATAACTGGAAATGTGTTCTCTATCATTAAGTAATTTCTCTCAGCTAGGCTCTTGAGAGTAGTTGTTGATGGGCAGAAATCAGACGCCAACAGTATTAATGCTGGAGTCCCTCAGTGGTCCATACTGGCCCCAACACTCTTCCTGATCTACATCAACGAGCTCCCAAAACACATACTAACATCTTTCGTTGACATCTATGCTGATGACACAACCATCTATGGCAACAAATCAAAGGCCGTAACTGATGATGTTCTCTCTGATTCTCTCTCCTCTGATCTTGAGCGCGTGATACAGTGGGGAAAGAGGTGGCTGGTTACCTTTAATGCATCTAAAATCAAGCTCTTATATCTACATCATAAACGCTCTGATCCCCATCTGGTATCAATTGAAATGGATGGCTCTGGTCTAAGGGAGGCCCCAGGCTTTGATAAGCTCCTGAATTTACCTTTACACCTGATCTTAAATGGAACACACACATCAAGTCTGTGGCCAAAGTCGCTGGGAAAATGGTGGGATCCTTTTAGGGCTACAGGAGATATCTCACTATTGATGCAATTCTCTATCTATATAAGAGCCAAGTACGTCAAAGGATGGAATACTGCTGCCACATCTGGGCGGGGGCTGCTAAAAACAGCGTATCCTGCCTTGACAGATTACAAAATAGACTCCGTGGCTTGGTGGGGGATGCCATTTTCTCTACCCTGCAACCTCTTTCCCACAGAAGAGACTTGGCGAGCCTGTCTCTGTTCTATCGTTATTTCCATCGCAGGTGCTCATCTGAGCTCAATTCTCTGGTCCCCCCTCGCCAATCTTTTCCAAAAAACACCCGACTAGCTGAAACCACCGTCAATAATTTTCCCCACCCCCTATCTGTGCCTAAATCCAAACGTAGATACCATGAGAAAATCTTCTTTCTTAGAACTGCACGCCTGGGGAACTCTGTTCCGCTTGCCTTTTTCCTTCCGGACTTCCACCTGGATGTCTTCAAGTCCAACAAAACAAATTCCTGATAAACCGCCCTCCCCCTAAGTAACACCTTACCAATTCTCCAATATAATTTGCTACACTATCCCTTTGATTACTGTACACACAATTACCCTTATCCCTGAGTGGCCATTGGGCCTTGATAAGTGGTGAACTCCATGTAAATATATATATATTCTCTAATAGATTCCCTAATCGAAAATAATTATTTTAATTAAATTTATATATATATATATATATATATATATATATATATATATATAAAGTTAATGAAAATGATTATTTTTCGATTAGTGAATCGTTTGAATATATATATATATATATATATATATATATATATATATATATATATATATATACTAACAGTACTAGCTAGCCGGCGTTGCCCGGTGGAAGAGTGTCCCCTCGAAAAAAGAGTATGTACGGTTGTTGTTGTTTTTGTTGTTGGTTTGTTTTTGTTGTTGTTGTTGTTGTTGTTGTTTCTGCTACTTCCTAACTCCCAATTTCCTCATGTTTTGTACGAGCTGGTTTTCTAATAGACACCACCTACGGCTTATGGAAAGAACAGCTATTGGAAGGCAGTAGGAAGTCAGCCTGGAGAGAGAGGTTAAAAAATCCCCTGAAACATCATATTTAGCCCAGAAGTAATGTTAATGTTGATTGATGGCTTTTAATGATGAGTTTTTTTATACAACAAAACAGTATGATATATTATATATATATATATATATATATATATATATATATATGTATATGTATATAAGTATATAATCATTCAACCACGGTAGTGGTTGAATATATGCTTAAGTCCGAAATTGAATGAATCGAGACACATTCAAACCCCCACCACTTATTCTGTTCGCAACCAAATTTCAAACAGGTTATATAGTTGGATAGAACACCTCATTAGCTACATTTTGAATGAAAAATTTCGAAAATTGGTTCAGTAGAAAAAGTTTCAACAAAAGATGTGGGTTCACAAACAGTAAAGTAAGTACATACATAAGTGACTAACGCTTTTTTTTATTTTGCATAACTTTTTTTTGTATATAAATATGTTTTACTGCGATTTTGCCAATATGACATGTTAGCGTAACGGTTAGAGTACCGGGGGTTGGTGGAAAGATTTTAGGTTCAATCCCGTGTATCGGTTTTTTTATTATTAAAAACCGAATTTTTTTTAAATAACTATTTTTTTTAACTCTCCTCATGATTATAAAGCAAAAATGGTGAATTTATCGATTAAAAATATTAGTGAATTCTATGATATACATATTCCTTGAATGAACTCAAATTTTTCGCTATCACATTTGATGAACAATGTAGTCATTTCATAACAACTACTGTGATTCGAATTTAAATTGAAAATGTTATATGTTACCGTAACGGGTATAGAGCCGGGATTTGTGGAAAGATTTTAGATTCACTCCCGTGCAATGTTTTTTTTTTTTAAATTAAAAACCGATAAAGATCGAATATTAATATGCTAATAATTCGCCGGTTCCAAGTTATTATTATAACTACTACACTTAAAGCTGCTGCTGCTGCTGTGAGATCGTGTCTTGTCCATATTATCATCAGCAGCAGTGAACCTGCTTTCCTAGTTTCGGAAGTAAATAAGTCGAATAATGCATGTGAACTTAAAAGACTAAAAAGAAGAAAATATTAGTGAGAGTGGCAGAGACAATCAGAAGAAGCCAGAAAAAAAAATGGATAAAATAAAAGGTTTAGTTTTTATTTTATTTTAGTAGAAGAAATGAAAGAAAAAAACAACACAACTTTATTTAAACTGACTCGGAAATACTGAAAATAGTTTAAAGATTTTTGAAGGTAAATTAAAAGAAATGATAAAAGCAGACGTCACATTAAATGTCGATGACAATGAAACTTGGATAAAATAAAAGGTTTAGTTTTTATTTTATTTTATTAGAAGAAATGAAAGAAAAAAACAACACAACTTTATTTAAACTGACTCGGAAATACTGAAAATAGTTTAAAGATTTTTGAAGGTAAATTAAAAGAAATGATAAAAGCAGACGTCACATTAAATGTCGATGACAATGAAACTTGGATAAAATAAAAGCTTTAGTTTTTATTTTATTTTATTAGAAGAAATGAAAGAAAAAACAACACAACTTTATTTAAACTGACTCGGAAAATAGTTTTAAGATTGTTGAATTTTTATTTTATTATTCATTTATATCATTCGTTCAGGGAATGAAAGAGAAATATTTTTTTTTAGCAAAACAGACAACATTGTCGATTATTCCTGTATTTTTCTTTGCGTGTATTTATATATATATATGTATATATATATATATATATATATATATATATATATATATATATATATATATATATATAATATTAACAACGAACTTGGAATAATAATGATAATAAATGTATATATTTATTTACAAAAAAAAGAAAAAATCGTCTGAAGGAGATTATTTAAAATGTAAATTAAAAAAGAAGGATGAAAGCAGACGTCACTTTAAATGTCGATGACAATGGATATTGAATAAAATTCAGGGCCTGAGAATAGTAACAATGGAAGTAATTATGAGGTGGGTAATCAATTAAATGAAGAAGAATTGAAAAAAATGAACTTCAAAATAATACAAGAAAAAGAAAAATGGAAAATGAAACAACAAAAAATGCAAAAGGACAAAAAAATTTAAAGAACAAAATAAAGAACAATATTTAAAAAGAAAATGAGAATATCAAAAAAATATAGAGAAAAAATAGAGAAAAAATAAATGTTTAAAATCGAGAAAAATTATAGAAATAAAAATAAAGAATAATTTACAATTCGAAATAAAGAAAATAAAAAAAAATTAAGAGAGAAAAATAAAGAAAAATACAATAATAAAAATAAAGATTATCAAAGAAATTTTAGAGTAAAAAATAAGAATAATGCCTTTTTTAGAAAGAAAAAGAAAATTTATCAAACTAATTATAAAATAAACACAAATTAATAGAAGAACAAAAAATGAAAAATATGATAAGAAAAGTTTGATAAAAATTTATAAGAAGAAAATGTATTCTTGGAGAAACAAACTAAACAAATTTTATAGCTTTTTTCATAGAAAGCTATTGTCATTCATAAATTGACAAAATCCTATTTATTTTACAAAAAGAAAATGACAAATAATATAAGAAATTATAGAAAAATTATAAACTTGGATTGAATAAAATAACTTGGGAATTAGAAATTTGATGCTCAAAAATATAAAAAATACTGCAAACACTGTTCATAATTTTGTCAAAAATTTGATAAAAAAGACTATTACCAACTTATTGGGGAGAAGGATTGTATCATGCATTCAATAATGAACATTATTTGTTTCCAAGAAATTCAGTTGAATATGTGCATATAAGAGTTTTGGCAAAACATAATTATGAATCTCTTGATTGTCAAACTGAAGATTGTGAGTGCAAAAAGTCAGAAATTTCTGAACCAAATATGCCAAATAATAACAATGAACATATACCTGTAGAAAAAAATGAAAATAAAGTGAATGTAGAAGAAAATGAAGAAGATGAAGAAATAAAAATTGAATTGGCATGACCTTGTGATTTTAGTAATGGATGGCCCTATGAAAATACACGACTCGTTGAACCTAGAAAAATACTCAAATTATTAAACAAATTTCACCGGATTTGACATTTTTGGAAATTCGAAAAATTATGAAAAAAATGGAAGAATGTTCTGGCATACATAATGACAATTTATATTGCATTGGTCAATCATATTGCACTAATAGACTTGAACTCCTAAGAAGAATGGCACCACATACTCCAAGACTCAGAACTTTAGTCACTCATGTGTATAGATTAAGAGCTGATTGCATTGGGCTGGATCTCTATGATATTTGTCTCTTAGAAGGAAATTGGCCAATGTTTGAAAAATTATTAGACTCTGAATTTTATAATCTTAAGACCTCAAAATTAATAGAAAGATTGCAACAAAGAGAGAGTCAAGAACATCATTCAGAAAATAATGTTGTGAATAAATTTGTCACATTAATTAAAAATTTTAACAAAGAGATGAAAAAAATGAAAATTAATTCATGTGACATTTGCAAACAAAGAGAATATGATGAATTTTTGAAAGTTTGGACTGACTGGGAAAAAGAAGTTAATGAAATAATTAAAGAAAATTATGTATTACCATGCTAAATTTGCAATAATTGTAGTGGGTTTTTGAAGAAAAATAAAATCCCTATATTAGCATCAATTAATGGACTAGAAGTGGATGAAATTCCAGAAGTGTTGGAAAAATTGAACATTTATGAAGAAATCTTAATTTAAAGAGCGAAATGTTTTATTAATGTGATGAAACTTGTTCCTCAAAGATACAAAGGCCAAGTTCAGATACGGTTTCTGCTATTAAAGTACTTGCAACTCATTTGCCAATTCCAATGGAAAATACAATCAACCATGTGATGAACACTTTACCATCAAAAGAAGAAAATTCTTTACAAATTATAGTTAATTCAATTCCTACAGCTCAAAAGAAAATTTGGAAATCATTGGTCAAATTGGATAATGTGTTTGATGCACTGGATTGGCTTAAAGCAAACAATCCATTCTATAAAGACATTGAAATTGACAGAACATCAGATCTCAATAATGTTGTTTTATGCACTGGGCAAGGTAGTTCAATTAAATCTGATGATTGCATTTTGAGTCATTTATCAAAAAAAGATGCTGATATATATTATGAACATCATACTGTTCAAAAAATGTATCCGACTTTACCAAATGAAAAAGACATTGAAATTTATAAAATGAAAAAAGTTGAAGGGAATTTGTTGAAAGATGATAATCCAAATTTGGATTTCATGTGTTTTCCTAAAATCTTGTGCAAAGGAAGATTTGGCATGAATTACAACAGGCCATATGGAAAAGTGCAAAATTATATGTACACTAGGCACTGTGATCCAAGATTTAGGAAAACTGTTCAGTATTTATTTCATTCTGTTGAGAAAAAAAAGCATTGGATTCGGGAATTTTTGCGATTATGAAATCTCTCAAATGCAATCAAATGACATTGGCTCAATTTAATCAACAGGTTCATAATAATGATAAAAAATTAGTAGGCAATCCTCAATGATGATGGCCAATCTGAGAGGATCCAAACAATTTTGGAATAGAAAAGCATCCGATTTGCACACAATGGATGAAAAATTTGGCCCTTCTACCTTCTTTTCACTTTATCATGTGCTGAATATTTTCGGCCAGATTTACGATAGTTTTGGAAAAATTGAACAGTGGTGTAAGTAATGATGAAACTATGAGAACAAGTACATTGTTCGTGAATGATGTTGTTGCAGTCAGTGAACATTTTTATCACAGATTGCAAGCTGTAATGAATTAAGTAATTTTGGCAAAAGACAATCCAGTTTTTGGAAAAGTTGCACATTATTTTTGGAGGATTGAATATCAATAAAGAGGAGCTCCCCATGTTCACATGAAAATATGGGTGGAAGCAGCACCGTTATATACTGAAGATCATCTATCATTTAATGATATTACAAAATTTATCAATCAACACACAACTTGCAGAATGTCTTGTTCAGTTTCTAGTCCAACACTTCACAACTTAGTTAAAAGATTTCAAGTTCATTCTTGTCGAAAAACATGCTGGAGTATATATGGAAAAGGCAAAAATATTGTGAAAAAGTGTCGATTTGGATTTCCTAAATCGGAAGGAAACTTTAATTTTTTTTTACTGTTGGTGAATGTATAAAATCAAGAAAAACTGGAAAAGGAATAAAAATATTGTATCAATTAGAGAGAAGTGTGGATGAAAAACTTGTAAATGACTATAATCCTTTATTATTATAAATTTGGCAATCCAATATTGATGTACAATATATTGGAGAAGATAGCATGATATTGACAATATATGTGACAAGTTATCAAACTAAAGCTGAAAATAATGATGCTGAAGGTGTTTGGGATAATTTGGATGAAAAGGGATCAAAATATGAAGATTCAAATCAGCAGGACTTCAACTAATTGGTAAAAGAGACATTGGAGCTTATGAATGTACTGATAGATTATTGGGTCACCACTTATTTGGTGCATCTGATCAAGTCATTTGGGTTGGAGCTGATATTCCTAGCAAAAGAGGACATAGATTGAAGTCAAAAGAATATTTAGAAAACCTTCCTGAATCTTCTACAAACATATTTCATGAAAATATGGTAGAAAACTATTATCCAAATCGAAAACTATTATCCAAATAATTTTATTATATCATAATTAGGATCATTTAATTCATTTTTATGTAAATTATAAAATTATTAATTCCATCTACTAACTAACTAACTAATGAATTAATTTTATTCAAACAATTTTCACTACATAAATATATGCAAATAATAGGGGGGGAAATAAGTTCAATCCAGCGACTGACACCCTTTCTTACTCAACAATAAACAACACCATATGCAAATAAAAATAAAATATTTATCAATATTCAAATTTTATTTTTAGCTGCAATATTTTAAGTCTAAAAAAATCTTATTTTTTACTTTACTAGAATATCTTGTTCTTTACTTTTCCAGGTTGAATTTCTTGTCCTTTACTTTTCTAGGTTTAATAAAATCTTAAGAATATTACTTTTCATGCGTGCATTTTTCCATATAATATATATATGTATATATATATATATATGTATATATATGTATATATATAAGTATAAAATATATATATGTGTATATATATATATATATGTATATACATATATGAAAATAAAAATAATTATATTCGATTAGTGAATTTGTTGGTTTCAAGTTTTACAAAATATGATGGGCGATAATATTTATGTAACACAATATCAGCAAAATAAAATTTCTTAATATACTACATAGTGGATGTAATAAAATTGTATATATTTACATTTCAGTTAGAAAGAATAATTAAAAAAAATAATAAAAATATAATTTTTAAAAAATACAATATTTAAAACAATGCCCTAACTCCACGGATTTTGAATGTAAGTACATCTCCGCATCGGACATACATTAGCAAAATATTAATAGTAGTCCGAATATATTTTGCTACATAGCACATACGGGAAATTATTATAGGTTAATCCACTTTAATTAACATAGAAAAATAATGAGAGTTTAACGCAAAGAAAAAGTGTATGATATTTGGTATCGAAATAAAAGATTAATCATTGAAATACAAAACCTCATGCACTGTCGTTGCTTTCTTTTCCCTCGACTATTTCCCTTAAATGGTTTTAATCTTTCATATTTTCTTTGTATATGCTATTATCAAAATTATTTCCAGCAATATTTATATTTTGCCAGTGTTTATCTCTGGTTAGATGAACTGACACTGAAAATCTTCGGATAAGGGAAATCGGTTTAACATTGTATTTATTGTTTAAAACAGTAAAGTTTAATTTTAAACAGTGATTCTTCTAAATAAAAATTCCATACATATAATCTAATATTATGTATATATATATACATATATATATATATATATATATATATATACTAGCAAAAGTACCCGTATGATACATACAAAAATAGTTCCAAAACTATTACTTCTTACTTGTAAATAAAACACGTGTGTGATTCGGTTATTTTTCTTATCAGAACAATGTTCTATTAACTTTTTCCAAGAATTCCATGACGCATCACTGCTTCTGACGCAAGCCAATGACATGGGTTGCTATTGTTAATTTCTACTCCGTCAAAATCCGCAACAGAGTGATTAAACTATAAGCTATTAATGCAGAACTTTAGTTTACATGACAATGCATATAAAACCCTGCCTTCCCCTATTTTTAGATGTAATAAAATATAGGAGCCATCACATTTGGAATAGAAACTCGTACATTAAAAGTTAGACATTTCAAATAAAACTTACAATATTTGTCAATTAAATTTATGTAAACTTGTGTTTTTTTTTGTTTTCATAGAAGCAGTATTTTATATTTACAAAGAGTAATCTCTTGTGCAAAGATATTTTTAATGGTGTTCCTCCTTTGTACAATTATATTTATAAATAGTTGTGCTAAAAACTTCATCGGTCGATTATACGATACTCTCTGTTCAGTTTTGCTATTTTTGTCTGCATTAATAAATATATAGAGTATTTGGAAATCTCGAAAAACGTCGATCTAGTTTTGAGCTCGTAAACAAAGAATCTAATGGGTAAAACGTAATAAACAAAGAACAATTGGGCTTGCCAGGGTAAGTCTAATACAACTTTTACACATGCTATAGTTTGTGCATGGTAAAATGAAATATTCCTAACCTAAAACTTGTTTGGATTTTTGTCTTATTTTATCCATCTGTCGATACACCCCCATATATATATATATATATATATATATATATATATATATATATATATATATATACATATATATAGTGTGTGCGTTTGTGTGTGTGTGTGTGTGTGTGTGTGTGTGCACAAAACCTTTATCACTATAAACAATCTGTGTCGATTTCCGAACAATTTAATTATTCTCCTGGACCTTATACATTAAAATCAACGGACATATTTTCATCGTCATATATACACATATAACGTCAATTGCTAATTATGTTTCAATATTTCGAATCGTTATTTTTTGTCTGCATAATAAAGTCTGCATATTTGTTTGTACGCGTACTGTATTATGATAAACTATAAATCCATAACTCTTAATATTGAATCAGTTATTTGACATGTAATGCTGAGAAAGTTGAAACAAATCAAATATCACTCCCAAGATCAACGTCAAGTTAATATGCAGCGTTTAAGTCCATGAGGACATAATGGATCAATCAGCGCGTAAATTATTAACACATTTTTTCCTGAGATTTGGTATTGGAAAACATAAGGTTAGCCTGGGAAGCTGATCGGATATGTTTGAAAAGTTTTTAGACATTTGGTAAAGAATGATGCTCAGCTAGTACTCAAGAAGTTGTAAAAGAATGCATACTATCATACAAACTATACGTTGCAACATACACATGTTAACGTTAGACGAAAAGACAATTGTGTTCTTTATTTCTTATTAGCAAAGAACCGGCAAATGATCAATATAAATGCAACTATCTAAGCATGGAATAGCAGCGCTTTTCTGATCGCGCAATAAAAGAAAATACTAATATCTCATATTACAATACGCAGCACAAAACCAGTTTATTCATAATTCACGTTAACACCGAGGATTCATAGTAATGAAACTCTTCGTGAAGGATGGTGATAACCGTAGTATTATTAACCGTAACAAAATGCTAAATGAAAACTTGTACGTTGAACAATTAAAGTGTGGGCAGAAAAAGATGGTCGCCTTCTTTTCTGACACGTAATTTTAATAGTATTTCCAACTCGGTCCACTTTATTTCTTGGCATGGCTGATTTTTTTCTTTTTTAGGTCGTTACATGAAGGTATTGGATACTTGTGGATGTATAAACATTGTACAACCGCGAGTCTTCAGTCAAAACACCGGTTAAGTCAATGATGTTGAGTTCATGTATGAACAGAAAACTTCTAAAGCTGTCATTTTGTTTTAAAGAATATTTGTTATCACAGAACAAAGACAGAAAAGAGATATATGGTTACAAGGGAGAGATGGAGAGAAAGATACAAAGAGCGAAGAAGAAGGAGGTAGAAAGAGAATATGGATTCAGTATGAATTTATTGGAGTAAAAAAATATCGCTTACATATTTAGACAAGTCGACTTTTAGAAACCTGTCACACCGTCTATCCGCTAATGTAAACTAGGCAGGAACACCGGTTTTACTTTCTTTCTTCTTGATACACTAGGGGTGAGAGAGAAAGTCATCTTATTGACGAAAGTTATATAACTTTCCACCGGTTTTTACACACCCTCTTTTTAGAGTGATCTCCTCATCGCCACACCAAAGCAGACAATTTACTGAAAACAAACAAGTATTAGAGGAAAATAAATAATTCACTTAATTTAATTTATTTTTATTTTATTCGGACGTCATGGAATATGAACTATTTAACTAGTTCATGGTAAATGGCGTAAAATCTAAGATAAATTTAGAGAGATGCAATAAATAAATGAATAAACAACGATTAAATCGGTGTTTATTATACTTTTTATTAAAATGATTAAACGAAGATTCATATATATGATATATGAATAATCATGCATTATATATTTACACAACATGCATGTCTTACGTGTTTTAAGAGGTTGTTATCAACGAATATTGACACTCAGCCGTCACCAAATCACCACACGAAAAGGCTACCAAATAGGAAGCCAAACTAAGAGATTATAAACCATAGCGTCTATTTATTTCTGAAATCGTTTACCAACTTTAAGATATATTTTCATCATTTAGCATATTTTTTAAATTTTTTCCACCCTGTATTTGTTCAATAATTTCTGTTCTAGAAAAACGGTCCGATATTTCATTTTCTCGTAATAGTATTTTTCTTAATAGGGGATAAGTCGAGTTTTACGAAGCAACATTTATCTTGCCTTTCAGCAACGCATTGAAACCCTAAACGGAAATAAAAGACATATTTTATATTTCCACTGCGTTTCTATTCGCATCCAAAAATACGACTGGGAATTATTGGTGCAAAAAAGAAAAAGGTTGATTGAAGAGCTAAATTCACATTTATATCTCAGAGAGGATAATTTATATAATACGTTGAAAGAAAAATGTGTGTATATTAATATAATACGACAGACGAATATGCGTGTAAGTTTGTGCGCATGTATGTATGTGTACAGGCGTTTCCCATTTACATCTCGTGAATAACGACTTATATAATAACTTGTAAGGTTAGAGCAACGGTTGCTGCATCATAGTTTATTCGCCATATGAGAATAAATGAGCACGAACTGATATCTTAATATCAGTTATTTTAAATACATTATGCTTCTGCTTGCCACAGATGAGTGCAAAACCTAATTTCCTGGCGATTTAATAAGGCTTTAGACTTTTACAGCCAGGAGTGTGTAATTCTTCTCCTTCTATATATATATATATATATATATATATATATATATATATATATATATATATATATATAGTAGGGTTGTTGTTGTTATTGTTGTTGCTGCTGCTGTTTCCCAACTCCCAATTTCCCCTTATTGTTACGAGCGGGTTTTGGAATAGGCACCCCCAACGCCTCATAGTCAGAACGGCTAGTGGAACGCAGTAGGCAGTCGGCGTGGAGAGAGGTGCGTCCCACCCTCGTAAAACATCAATTTAGCCATTGAAGCTGTTGTAATGTTGACTGGTGACTTAAAGGTCTCCGCGACTAAAAATAGTCCATCTCTAAGTTTTATTAAGAAACAGAAATTTATATAAGAACGAAAACATAGAATCCTATACTAAGGAAATGAAAAGAAAATTTTGTTTATGTATTAATCTATTATTTTTTTATTAATAACTGCTGTACTTAAAATATTAACTTACCATTGTTAGAATTAACATATAAAACCAAAATGAAATAAAATTAACCCCCAAAACAACTGAAAGAAAACATTCTAGGGCAAATGATCGTTCATCGTTTCATTTCGATACAAAAACTAAAAGAAATGTAAAAGGGATGAAAAAGAAATAAAACTGTTTGAATTCGATAATTGTTTTATATATACCTTAACTTACTCCTTTTAATGGCTTGAATTAAAGTTTAAAATTAAAAAAAGTAAAGTTCGATGATGCAATCGTGATTTTATTAGTTACAATTATTTCGAACGTGTCAATGTCATGTCCAGGAAACTAATATTAAATTTATATGTCGGACATTTTAGTTTGTATAGTAAGAAAACTTCTCCAATACACTTTTGATGTTAGGCTGGGTAATGTGTTATCCTCACTCCAAATTGTCTGTTCCTTCTTTCATCGGATTATTCGATTATCGATATTTATCAGAGACATTCCAATACTACACATATCTAAGAATACTACCTGATAAAATTACCTTCGTTCGAAATTTCGTAAAAGTCAACCCAACTATGTTCTGTTTCAATAGGGAACGTAACCACAAACAGTCACGCATACAAGGTTATTTTTATATAATAGTAGAGATAATCTATTAAACTCAAACAAAAGATGTACGCTTGCTTAATTTGCGTACTTATTACGAAGAAGTTTTGAAATTATTCTTTCGTAAAGTCTATTCTACTATTTTCTCTATATTTATACAAAACATTTCGATGCATATTTTAATTATTATTCTTTCACAAGGAGCTGTCACACAGGTCATCAAAGATCTAACCTTGAAACTAACCCGTGGCGTTACCTGGAAGCTAGGTGACAACAAGCCCGCGCAAATTTCCAGCACTTTCCACCTCTTTCTAAAATCTTTGCAAATAAACTTGAATTATCGCGACATCCGCTTACCATTAGTTTCTCGCTGCCACCGGCCATTGGTCTCCGCTGGAATTTGAGTGGCAATAAGCCTCCTCAAATTCCCAGCTCTCTTCGCACTTGCCTTGCAGAAGTCTGGTCAGAGTTCTTTCCTCGGTATTTCCATCCTCCTCGACTCTCCTCAGTAATTTGGCACCTCTTTTTCGGGTGGGGGTCGATGATGAGGCAATTGGGGGTGGGATAGAGAACTCATAGATATGCAGCTTCAATTATCTTGTTTCCATGTAACGTTTTATTTATTGCCTATGCAACAGATTGTCTGAGCGCATGTGACTCATGTGTTTTAGTCTTCGTATATTTCAGCTGCTTTTATTATTGTTATTCGTTGTATCTTTTCAGCCATTCTTCTGATTCCAATATCTCCGATTCTGTTTATGAAGGTGTTCTGAATTGTGCCCAATGCTCCTACTTTAATAGATATCATCTTGATTTTTCTTTAACATCCTGTTATATCGTAGATTATATGAATAACAAGTCATTACTGGGGTTGTACAGAAAAGGTTTATTTAGGTAAAAAGGTACACACATTTCTAAGCGTCCATTGACAGCTTAGTATTAAATTCTGTCTCCCACGTGAGGAGAGTTTGCTTGTCTTTTTACAGACGTAACAGTCCATTCATTTGAGGGGTGTGTGATAAGTCCATTATATCACTTTCCTCCCAAGCTAAATTCTTCCCTAGAATTTCGCTTCACCATTTTTTTTCTTTTTTGACTTTGTCCAAAAAATTCAGTTCTTTTTCTTTTTCTTTCACTTCTCCTTAAAATTTGTGTTTGCGAATTTTTTGATTTTGGAGAGTGACTTGTATTTTCCGTTACTGGTGCTTCCTTTTTTGGAGGCTCTATGTGAAAATTGGCATACAGTACTTCCATCGGTACTTCATTGTTTTTAACTATTTCAATACATCGGGGTCTGAGTTGGTTTATATGTTTTTTTGTTGGAAAATGTCTGACCTTTTATAATGTAGACCATTCTTCCAATTCTTTTTGAGATTATGCCTTCTTCCCAAAAACTCTTCCCTGTCCGAAAATTTTTGAAAAAAACTTTATCCCCGTCCTTATATATCTTGTATCGTACATTATCTTTTACACTTTTTTTTTACTTTTTTACTCGGAATTAACCGGTCGAACACAGAGCGCACTTTTCTGGCAAACATTATTTCCGCTGGGGATAAATTTGCATTTGTATTCGGATTAGGCGTTATCCTGTACACTGCTAAAAATTTCTGATGACTTTTTTCTTCAGTGTCAATCGTATCGTTCTTTTTTAACGGTCGTTTAAAAGTATCGACACATCTTTCAGCTTGTCCATTAGATCGAGGGCTAAAATTTGGTGTTGTGATATGCAGTGACTCACAGTAGATCTTAAATTCTTGACCTTTGAATACTGTGCCATTATCACTAACAATTGTTTTTGGTACGCCAAAACGCCCAAATACCTCGTCCAACGCCTTTATTGTGTTTGCCGCTGTAGGATGTTTGAATTTTAAAATATCTGACCATTTCGACATGCTATCTACTATTACCAGGTAATAATATCCTTTTAGAGGTCCTGCGTAATCTATATGGATCCGCGTCCATGGTATATCTGTTTTAGGCCAAGGTTGCGTCTTAGTGGGCGGCGCTTTTGCTGCTAGTTGACAACCCTTACATAATTTTATAATTTTTTCTATGTCCTGATCCATTCCAGGCCAGTACGTATATGCTCTCATTAGTGCTTTCATTCTGGAGATTCCAGGATGTCCCATGTGGAATTCTTTTAAAATTCTCTTCTGTAATACTTGAGGTATTACCACTCTATCTGCGTACATTAGAGTTTCATCGCACTTTGAAAATGGAAAAACTGTTAATCCTTTCCTCTTCTTTTCTTTTTGTCCCACTTGTTTTTTTATCTTGTTAATGTGTTCATATGTTCTTGCTGCTTTCTTTATTTCTTCAAGTGTTACCGGAAGTTCCCTAACAATATTTATTACTATATCTGTTAGTTCATTTTCTTCTTTTAGTGCAGCTATAACAGTTTCTTCAAGTAATTTAGTTTTATTTGGGATCAACATGGACAAACCATCTGCGTGTGAAATTTTGCTGGATGCTAGGTGTTTCATTTTAAAATTGTAGTTTAACAGAATCATGCTCCATCTTTGTAACCTTTTAGCCGTATGAGTAGGAACTACTTTTTTGGAACCAAAAATCCATAACAAAGGTTTATGGTCCGTTTCCAAGATAAAAAAATCTTCCATGGATGAACCTATGAAATTTCCTCATGGCGTATACAATCGCCAGACCTTCTTTTTCTATCCGACTATAATTTTTCCTGCGGGTAGCAAAACCCTTGAGGCTAGAATAATTGGTTTAGTCGATCCATCTTTGAGTCTATGTAGTAGCACAGCACCTAAACCGTATTTGCTCGCATCTGCTGCTACAATTAATTCTTTTTTCGGATCGTAGTAAGCTAGTGCTAAATCCGATAGCAGACATTTTTTAATCTTTAGGAATGCGGCATCACATTCTTTTGTCCAGAGCAATGTTTTATTCTTTTTCAATAATTCATTTAAAGGTGCTCTTAGTTCATGCATATTTGGGATATAAGAATTATAATAATTTGCTAGTCCCAAAAATGACTGTAGCTGCACTATATTTTTCTGTCTAGGCATGTTTTTGATTGCTTCAGTCCTATTAGGATTAGGTTTTCCACCATTTCGATCAATCACTTGTCCCAAATATTCAATTTTGTCTATCCCAAAATTACATTTTTCGAGAGCCACTTTCAATCCATAGTTTGATATTCTCTCGAATACTTTGCCAATGTGGATCTTATGCTCTTCCACATTTTTACTTCTTATAAGGATGTCATCTAGATAAGCCATAGCAAAATCCAAACCTGCTAGCATTGTATCCATAATGTGCTGAAACAAATTTGGGGCTACTTTTAAACTAAAAGGCACACGTTTTAGTGAAAATAGTCCCTTATGGGTATTTAATGTCAGGTACTTAGCACAATCTTCCTGGACTTTTACTTGCCAATACGCTTCAGACAAATCAATTTTTGTAAACATTTTTCCTCCGCTCAACTTCGAAAACATTTCCTCTGGGGTAGGAAGCGGGTAGTTATGCTCCTTGAGACAATCATTTAGACCTGTCGAAAAGTCCGCGATACCCTGATTTTATTATTTTTCTTCTTAACGTAAACCGTGGGTGAAGCCCATTCAGAGTTGTCCACTTTTTCTATTACTCCAATATCTTGAAGTCTCTTTAATTCTTTCTCTATAGTTTCTAATGCTGACTATGGAACCTTTCTTTTGGGTTTGGAAACTGGTTTAGCTTCGTCCTTTAGTTCAAATTTCACCTCCGTTTTCGTGCAGCAACCCAAACCTTCAGAGAATACCTCTTTAAAGTCTTTTTTTAATTCGTCAATAAACTTTCCTGGTAGTTTAGAATTTTCTAAACCCGCCAGACTTACTTTATTGCAAAATGAGCTTATGGGGTTTCCCCATAAATTAAAAAGAATCATTAAGTCTATACCGAACAAATTAGAATTTTTCCCCGGTACGACATATAACTTGATTTTCACAGCATTCTCCTTTAGAGACACATTGGTAAAAGATTCACCCTTAAATTTTAGTTTATTTCCAGACACACTTCTGGCAATTTTTTTTGTATTTTGTAACTTTGGAAACCCAATTTTCTTCCAAGTTACTTCGTCAATTATACTTATGTCGCTTCCCGTATCTATAAGACAGTTAACATTACAACCATTAATTTTAATTTCAATATATTTTCTTTTATCACACCTAGAATCATTTTTAGAATGAATATTTCTGCTTTTCGGTATTTTCCTTTCCTGCATACCGTCGATTTATGGCCTTTTTATAACATTTGTTACATATTTTGTATTTAAAGTAACAATCTTTAGTGAAGTGTTTTTTTCCCCCACATGTCTTACAGGATTTTTCGTGTGCACATTTCATCACCCTTTCCATTTTTTCCCATATTTTTTTCTTCAAAATATTTTCCTTCGATGCTTGTATTGTCCTGCTTTAAAGTTAACAGTTTCTGACACTCTTCCGTAACTTTTTGTAACGTTATTTCTGTGTCTTGGTTCATAATGGATAATATCCTTGAACGAATATCCTTATCTTTAGAGGCTGTTAAACCTTGCACAAAGATTAGACTTTTAAACATATCCTCTTTGAGGTATTTTAATTTAAAGGATTCACAATGGGCATTCACTTTCCCTGCATAAGTAATAAAATCTTCGTCCTCCTGCTTCGTGATATTTAAACATTTATAACGTGTATAGAATAGACTATCTCGTTCACTGAAAATGTTTGACAATATTTTTATTGTTTCACTAAAAGAAATCTCTTCAGGTTTCTGTGGCAGGATAAAATTCGTATACTTTGTATTTTCCTGAGATCGAAGTTTTTGAAGAAGAAGGATAATCTTCTCTTCGTCTGTCCAAGACTGACATCTCTTAGCAAAAATATTTTCGTATCTCCGAAAATATGCCGGAAAAGTTAACCCATTTGTCGGCTCGTATACAAATTCGGATAAAGAATTCGCTATTCCTTCAGGAGTGAAACGACAGTCTTTCTGCTGCGTTAAAATACTCTGTAGTATTTCGCTTTGCTTCAATTGTTGTTGCTGAAGTAATTCCATTTGCTTTTGTTGTGCAAACAATGCCGATTGCATAGGTCTAGTGAATTCCGCTAATTGTTCCATGTTAATTTTTATTTTATTTTACAAAACCACACAATTAAACAAAAGATTCCCTCAAATGTCCTTTAAATTCAATGAATTAAAAACACAATTTCCTTCCGAAGAGAAAAAAATAACTTCCAGTTGAATAAAACTTGAAATGGACACTTCTTTTTTTTTAAAATGTTCTTTTCAAAAAAATGTTGTCTTCAAAATGTCAATTTCTCTCTTTTTTTTTTTTTTAGGACCGTAACAGACTGAAACACTTACTTTTTAAATGTTGGCTCTGTCGAAGTTTTTTTTTCTTCTTCCTTCTTTGGATTTCTTTTGTTTTCTGCTCTTTAATCTTCTTGTGTGCTTTTTTCCTTCGCTTTGTTTTTTTTTTTAGTGAGTTTCGTTCGAATTCTTCGTCGCCAGTTGTTTATATCGTAGATTATATGAATAACAAGTCATTACTGGGGTTGCACAGAAAAGGTTTATTTAGGTAAAAAGGTACACACATTTCTAAGCGTCCATTGACAGCTTAGTATTAAATTCTGTCTCCCACGTGAGGAGAGTTTGCTTGTCTTTTTATAGACGTAACAGTCCATTCATTTGAGGGGTGTTGGATCAGTTCATTATATCACATCCATATTCCTTGCAGCTCTATGGCTAGTTCTGTGTATTTTCTTTGTTTCTTCTTTACTTTTATAGTCATCCTGTGGTCAGCTGGAACAGCAAAATCTACAATTTGGCAAGACTTTTCTTTCTTGTAAATTATTGGGGTATCCGGTATTCTTGCTTGGATTGGTTTGTCTGTTTGTATGCTCATAGCCCATATGGTTTGTGATTCTCGTTTTGCTGATTTATGCTTGTACCATTTGATTGTGGGTTCTAAATGCAGTTGTTTGTATAATTCCCAGTGTGCTCCCATTCCCACTTGGGCGTGTCTGTTCTTGTTTTTCTATTGAGCCAACTTGCTGCATTCTGTTACTATATGGTTTATCGTTTCGTCTCTTTCTCCATATAGTCTACATTTTCTGTTTTCTTGTGTTTTGTCGTTTTGACTCTGATGTGATTTATTCTTATCGAGTTATTTTGTGCTGCAGTTATTATGGATTCAATTTCTCGGTGCACGTCTTTTCGCATCCATGTCAGGGGTTTTTCGTTATTCTCATCTTTTGTTATTCTTATGAATCTTCCGTGTAGTGGTGTTTCTTTTAATTTTTCTTTTCTCGTCTTATCCTCTGTCTCTGCTTTGTTGATTTCTTTGTGTGTCTCTCGCTGTCGTAATTATCCTTTAAGTGTTTTGCATTATGTATTTAAATCTTTTTTTGTATAATTCACACAATTTTCTAAACTAACCAGGCATCTCCTGCCGTAGTTCCTTTTCACGCACAGTCGGTCAACATCTTCTTTTGGGTGTAGTGAATTATACATTGACATGAGTTTCCTTGTCTTCTGGTAGAACTGCTTAAGATCTTCTTTAGTCCACTCCATGAACAATGAAGTGCATCTACTAATGATATTGCCCAGATATTTATACGTTTAATTGGGTTTCTGCAATATAATTTAGTTTGCTGGTATTATTGTTATTATTATTATTATATTTAATTCCTATTGTTATTTTTTTTACAAAGGCATCACCACATTATCAAGGCCCAGAGGCCACTCAAGGATAAGGGTTAAAGAGTGTACAGTAGAAATTGGTTAATATAGTAATCATCAGTAATGAAAATTTGGTAAATTTGATAACTTATATGGAACGGCTCATCAAGAACTTATTTACTTTAGACTTGAACACAACCATATTGTAGTCAGCCGGAAAGCAGGAAAACGGAAGACAATTCCACAGGCGTGCAGTTCTAAGAAAGAAGCTTTGTTCATGGAATCTACGTTTAGGTTTAGGCACAGATAAAGAGTGGGGGAAATTATTGATAGTGTTTACAGCTAGACGAGTGTTTCTTGTGAAAGTTTGGCGAGGGGGGACCATAGATTGAAGCTCAGTTGAACACTTTCTATGAAAATAACGATACATCAGAGACAAACTCGCAACATCTCTTCTGTGAGATAGAGGTTGCAAGGAGGAGAAAAGGACATCTCCTACGAGGCTACGAAGTCTATTTTGAACTCTATCAAGACAGGACAAGTCCTTTCTAGCAGCTCCTGCCCAGATGTGGCAACAGTATTCCATCCTTTTTACCGTTACTCATACTATTAAGACTAATAAAATGTATAATTATTATGATAATAAATATAATATTACCCGTTTAATCTAGTCAAAATTGTTATTTGCAATCGACGCAAATGAAACACGAAAAGTAGCTGCTAGTAATAATACTACTGCTATTACTACTATTATTAATAAACATTATTATAGCAACCCAATAAGAAAAACATGTTCTTTAATTTTAAATGTAGATACTACTCTTTCGTTCTTTTTTTATAAAATGGATGTGCTATTGTTATGAATTAAAGCGGCTAAATGAGAAAAGGGATATAAAAGTTAAAAAATAGCATATTTGTTCTATAAGAATAACATGTTCTCATTTATGTCAGAGTTACAGAACCTTTCAATAAAATAAAAGAAAGACACCTAATTGTAGTCGTTACTGGCCAACTGGTCACGCGTACGTCTGGAGTTTTAGTAAATGCACTATTGTTCTATAATGCAACCGTATATGGTGCAACAGATATTCAGGCCACACACGGTTACCTCCCAAATTTAGTCACGGATATCCAATGTTATATATATATATATATATATATATATATATATATATATATATATTCATCAACTGCATCTGTGAGTTTTAATAGATTTCGACCCACATAATTTTATCTTTGGAGGTACCTCAAAAAGAATCACCGGGTAATACGTTAACTAATTAATAACATCATAACCTAAATAAAGACACTCGCGTATTTATTATTTTAGATTTGTCGTAACAAATCATATAAAATGGAATATAGCATTAAAATATCTGTTACCATTCCATACATTTAATGTTTAATAACATTCACAATATATCCTTCATCTATTACACACATATATTTGCTTTCTCTACAAATCCTGAATCATGAATTTCTAACAGCTATTTTTTATATATCGCTATTGGATACTATGCTGATGCGCATTGGCGACGATCTCATCAGTATATGTGATGCTCAATGCGACTTGACCTCACCTTAAACGCTAAGTTTATATTTTTGTTTAGTGTCTCTAAAATAGTGTGTACTATCTCTTGTTTTGTTTTTATTTTCTCATCACGTTGTTTTGCCTGAAAAGTGTGCATTTTACCGGATTCCAAACATTCTTCTATTAGTTTAGTTACTCCAACCGATAGATCTTTTGAAGATTATAACCGTCCCTTTAGGTGTAATTTCTTGTATTTACCTTGCGCTTGGTTCACTGGGTATATCTCTAGATAGTTTTTGAAATCCTTTTTCATTATCCTAGCTGTACCTATAATGACTGGAATGATGGATATCTTCCTAAGATTGCATTTTCTTTTCATGTCATACATAAGACTTTAGTATTTTGTTATTTTCTCCCTCTCAGCTCTGTTATGGCCAGCATCATTAGGGATGCTTACTGTCATGAGTTTCCTAGTCACGTTCCCCCTCTTGTCCCATATCACTATGTCAGGCTTAAAAGCCCCGTTTTCTAAGTACGAACTCTAGGAATTTTGTAGTCATAGTGAATGATGTATAACTTATTTTAAACTGTTCATTCTGGTACATGTTCCCAATACTTGTTTCTACATTGGATATTCACGTTTGTACAGACTTTCCAGTGGAGATATTTACACACTCTATCGTGTCGCATTCTATAATCGCAGCCTCCCCCGAACAAGACTTTAAAACGTGATGTTAGGTTCCTCACACTCCCTACTTCTGTGTGGCAGAACCTCCAAGTGTTGTTATCGCTGAGACTACTCATCATTCTAAAGGCAGTGACCATCAAGCCCCGAATTTGAGCGGCCATTATCATTCTTTCCAAAACCTGTATTTTCGTGTATTAACTATCCATAGATTATTACTGAAATAAAGAGTGTGATAGCACCACTTTTATATAATAACAAAAATATTGCAACAGCCCCTTGTAATGGTTATTACTACACTTTACGAGAGAAAAAAAAAACAACGTCATGCCATAAAAAAGCATATAAAATGGAATAATTAAAAGGTAGTAATTTTTGGCATCTGAAAATATAGTAGAGATATATTGTTTATCTCGAAAAAAAGCAGCCTTCGCTATTGCACAACGTAGCATTGCCACACATTCTTTTTTACAAAGGAGTGACCACTTATCAAGGCCCGGTGGCAAATTAAGGATGAGGGTTAATAAGTTTACAGTAGGCAATGGGATAATATCGTAGTAAGCGTTAATAGTAGAAATTTAGTGAATTGGGGTTTTTAAGAAGGCGGCTCATAAAGAATTTGATTACGTTTGAGTTAAAGACGACTATATGGTAGTCAGCTGGAAAGCAGAGTAATTGAAGAGAGTATCATAAGGGCGCAGCTCTAAAGAAGAAGCTTTGTTCATGAAGTCGACGTTTAGGGTTAGGTACAGATAAGAAGTGGGGGAATTATTGATAGTGGTTTCAGCTAGCCGAGTGTTTTCGTGAAAGTTTGGCGAGAACGGACCATAGAATGGAGCTCAGATGAGCACTTGGGTGAAAATAACGGTAAAGATAAGACAGGCTGGCAACGTCCATTGAGTGTTAAAGAGCTTGCAGGGTTAAGAAAAGGGCATCCCCCATTAAGCTACAAACTCTATCTTTAAATTTGTCAAAGCAGGGTAACATTCTTCTAGTAGCTCTCATCCTGATGTGGCAACCGTATTCCATCCTTGCTCTTATGCAGGTTGGAGATGGCAGCAGTACTCCGTCCTGGCTCTTATACAAGTAGAAAATTGCATCAGCAGTGAGTTATCTACAGGAGCGGCAGAAGTAGCAACTAACGACCTTTCCAATGGATTTGATGTACGTAATTCATTTCAGATTAGGAGTAAAGGTCAGACTCGGAAGCTTGTCAAAACATACAGCGTCCCCAAGACGAGAGCTATTCATTTCACTCGATGTCAAACGGAGATCAGATGTTTGATTACGTAAAGATAAAACCTTGGTTTTAGATGTATAAAAATAACCAGCCACTCCTTTACTTTTGTACAACCTGCTCAATATCAGAGGAGAGAGAATCAGAGAGAAATTGGGCATGCACGGCATTTGAAGTGTTAACATATATATATATATATATATATATATATATATATATATATATATATATATATATATAAGCGGGTGCACATAAGACTTACATTGTTTTACATGATGTTATGTTTTTCTATATTCTAATAATCAAATACGATATATTTGCTATCTTAAAACAAATATCAGCATAACTTCTTTAGGCTGAAAATTCCTTTGGAGATTTTTGTGAATTCCATTTTCCTCATGGACAAAAATAAATGATACGCAGTATTTAGCTTTAATATATATACCACACTATTAAAATGTTAAGAGGTTCGTAGCCTTAAACTTTTTTGGTACTCCACTTTAATTTCATAAACCCATCTATTATCTTTACCAGTACACTAATATATCTACCTGTTTATTATTATATAAATAAGAACTTTGCGTATGAGAAATTTCGTCCCTAATGAACTTGGAAACGGCTAGGTCAGTTTTTTTTAAATTTAACTCAAAAGGTACTTTATATGCCTGCGAATTTTCTTACGTAGATATTTTTATCGAAATGCCACCGATAAGTATCCAAAATCAATAATCGAAAAAAAAAAAATTAAAACTGGAAGTCCGAGGTAGACTAGGGTTAATACTTTTTTATAGCCTAACATCACAAGTGAATCTAAAAAGTTCTTTTACCGCATACGCAGAAAAGCTAAGTCCATAAATTCAACTGTAAGTTATTTATACAACACTGTCGCATTCATAATTAATTCTTCCTTTTAAAGCACATATTAACCATGCGTATGCAACGCGAGAAAAACGTTCGAAAAGAGGAAAAAGCTTTCAAGCGCACTTGATGCGTATTTTATTTTATTCAAATTAAAATAACCTTTCTATATGAACTCTTATCCTTGACGTTATTCTTCCGTTGCCTACGCAAAGTTCACACATTTCAAAATACAACCGCTAGAAACAAAGCCCGGCTTTGTAAAAACATACTTCTTTCTCCAGATTTACAAAATAGCAACGAGAAAGAAAAGGAAAATAGAAACAAAACAAACCCACTGAAGATGGAGTATACCTCTGAAATAAATTTGTGATAAATTTAAAAAAAGTAAAATATTTGTTTATTTCCCTAATATTACGTTGTGTTTGGCTTTCAAGCGCACTTGATGCGTATTTTATTTTATTCAAATTAAAACAATGTTTCTATATAAACTCTCATCATCTATTTTTGTTATTTTGGAAGAAATTATTGCGTACTGTCCATTTATTTATTATGAGATCACCTGGCAGATATTATTTCCTCATTTCTTTGGAAATGTAATTAATACATGTTCTCTTTTCATGAGGTCATCATCCAAGGGATTACCATCAACTTTATAGATAATAGTATTACATTTTAAATAAGTTAGGAGAGGTATCCTAATTATATTTTTCAGCACAAGAAAATCAGGGTGAAAATAAGTTGGGCGAAGTATAAAGCAAGGTTTAAGGAAAAGGACCGTAAACAAATCTGATTATTTAATGTTTCCATATCTTTACAATATTTTGTTTCATGACTCATGTGTAAAGTTCTTGATTTTCTTTTCTCCTTTTTTCTCAAATTCTTATTTTAAATTTTTACTTCACTATATCAAGATGATATCGTTCTACTTACGAAATCGTACTTGTGCAATTTATGTTTGGAGATCATTTTTTTTTCTTTAAAGAATTGCATTCAAAACAAGGGAAGATAATATTTTATTATTGGAATCCTGTGGATAACACTCCGCAAATAAATAAATAAAAGGGAATAAGTAAAAAGGGCTGCTAAAGATAGCCTATCCTGCCTTGACAGAGTACAAAATAGACTTCTAGTCTAGTGGGGGGATCACTTTTTTCCTGCAACCTCTATCGTTCCCAGCCTGTGGCTGTTTTATCATTATGTCCATAGGAAGTACTCGGGTGAGCTCCAATCTCTGGTCCCTCTCGCCAATATTTCAAGAAGAGCGCACGTCTAGCTGAAAACACTGTCAGTTATTTTTCCCACTCTTTATCTATGCCTAAATCAAAACGTAGCTTCCATGAACAAAGCTTCTTTCTTTGAAGTGAACGTCTGTTGAACTCACTTCCGTTAGCCTATTTTCCACCTGACTACAACTTGGATGTCTTCAAATCCAACATAAACAAGTTCCTGATAAACCGCCCCCTTAATAAGACACTTTATCAGATCTCGATTACTAACGATTACTACGACATTGGCCCATTGATTACTCTAAACGCAATAACCCTCATCCCCGAGTGGCCTCTGTGCATTGAGAAGTGGTGACTTCCATATAAAAAAAAGAGAATAGGAAAATAAAAAAAATAGATACGGCTGGAGTGAAAGTTAGAAGTCAACTTTTGGTATAAAGATATTACACATAGTTCACTTCTGTGTAATTTTAAATTACACGACGACGCCGAATACCCGAGATAGTCTATAATATAAAGGGTAGTTGTATGTGTATATGGATGTATGCTATTTGTCCGGCTTAAAATATCTCTTACGAACAAAGTTAGTAGCTTGGTAATCGGCATTGGTCCTGATAAATAGCATTTCAAATAAAAAAGGACTATTCTTTACTCTTAAACTAGCGTTAATTTAGTCAGTGGGCATCGATTTAGTAGCCAGAGTATGTAGTAAATAAAGGGAAGCACCTGATAGTGTTATCAGTGCGTCTATTCCCTTACGTTAACTCATCCATCTCTAAATCTATAAATCGGAGTGTTGTCTGTGTTTATGCTCAGAGAGAAAGAGTGGGATGCCCATTGAAAACAGCAAAGTATAGAGAGGGAGAAACATCCGATGTAAGAACATAGCAAGATTGAGTGGAAATCAAGACATAGAACTTTTAATAGAATTAAAATGTGATTCTGAATGTCTGAAATAATTATTGATTGTCCGTATTAGCTAGATTCTCCGGACTGGTAGTCGTACGTGTTATTTACACAACGTTTCGGTCGAGGTAACATTTACCTTTCCTAAGGTGTATTCTGTAAAACTCGAAAATCTTTTTATTTTACCTGGAAATAAATGTCAAACGACAAAACTGAGTGAATCAAGATGTGAGTGAAATGCGTCACGGTAAGAAAAAAGAAGCATAGGAAAGGAAAAGAGAGCATGTTTGAAAAGACGATCATGATAGTCGCATCGGTGACTTTAAAGATCACTTTCGAGAAGACGATCACGTAAAGGACAGAACATCCATAACGAGATAATGAGATCATTAATTTCCTTGGAAAATAAACGAGTTTAAGTATTTTTTTCTGTTCTTAGTCTAAATTTTGGCTTAGGCTACACCATGTTCGGTTACGTTACATGATCGCTGACCAAACGCTACTGCCGTTTTAAATTTAATGACAATATCCTGAGTTTGTCAACTTACATATGAAGAAGGTCGCAGGATGTATCCAATGGAACTTTTTGAAAAAAATCCTCAAGATGAGAACAGTGTTCGAAATTATAACAAATATTATGAAAATGTTATACTCTTTTCTACCGACAAATTCTGCTAGTCGGTTACTATTTAACCCATAGAAGGGACCCTAACAGTTACTACAATTCCGGATCAGAGTTGACGTGGGAGCAATGCCAATTAAAGGGTGGCTCCATACTCTCCAAAGCCCGCAAGCTGGGGCCTCACACACACACACACACATACATACATATATATATATATATATATATATATATATATATATATATATATATATATACATATACTAGCAGAGTTCCTGGAAATATATATATATATATATATATATATATATATATATATATATATATATATATATATAAACACGTTTTTATGTGTATTATGCATCAAAACTTGTATATGTATGTGTAGATTTAGTTCGTATATGGTTTTGGTTCATTATGTTCTGATGATTGTACGCGTTTCGATTGCCATCCATTCGTGCCAGTCACTTAATTAACTTCTTGCAAAATTGAGCATTTTTGCTTTTTCATCTTCTAGGGAATCTAACGAAGTTAAATCGTATTTTACAAAAAAAAATATGTATGTATTTTATCCGTAATCCTCTGAAACGATTTAATCTGTTTTTATTTGTTTAGTGATTTCATTATTATTGTTATTTTTAGAGTATTTTTTTTTACGGCATTGATTTAATTTTCAAAGTTTCTCGCTAGCGTCAAACATTTGAACATTTCTAGCTTTCATTGTTTTTTTTTTTAATCCTCCATTTTTGCGTCTTCTGTTATTTATATTAATTTATTTGGTTTCTCTTTTTTTCTGTTTTTTTTTTCAATTTTTCTCTGTTTCCTTGCTCTTTCACTTCGTTTATTTTTCTATCTTGAAATCTGTGTATATTTTTCTTTTTATTCTTTGCATTTTTTTTTCGATTTCCTTTAATGTTCTCCTTCTCATTAGCAATATCCGACTCTCTTTTCCGTGTATTCAACTTTTCTTTACTTTTTTTCATTATCTGTTATGTTTTATTTAAGAATTTTATATAAAACTTGCAGGGTTTTCCGGCATTGCCTGGTGGCATAATATGATAAAATATAATGTTAAATTAACGCAGATTTTGTATTTTTCTTACATGGGCATCACCACATTATCAAGGTCAATAGGGCACTCAAGGATAAGGGTTAAAGAGTGTACAGAAGAAATTGGACAATATAGTAATCATTAGTAATGAAAATTTGGTAAACTTGATAACTTATATGGAACGGCTCATCAAGAACTTATTTACGTTAGACTTGAACACAACCACATTGTAGTCAGCCGGAAAGCAGGAAAACGGAAGACAATTCCACAGGCGTGCAGTTCTAAAAAAGAAGCTTTGTTCATGGAATCTACGTTTAGGTTTAGGCACAGATAAAGAGTGGGGGAATTATTGATAGTGTTTACAGCTAGACGAGTGTTTCTTGTGAAAGTTAGGCGAGGGGGACCATAGATTGAAGCTCAGTCGAACACTTTCCATGAAAATAACGATACATCAGAGACAAACTCGCAACATCTCTTCTGTGAGATAGAGGTTGCAGGGAAGAGAAAAGGGCATCTCCTACGAGGCTACGAAGTCTATTTTTAAATATTTCAAGGCAGGACTAGTCCTTTCTAGCAGCTCCCGCCCAGATATGGCAACAGTATTCCATCCTTGGACGTAGCTGGCTCTTATATAGTTAGAGACTGCATCAGCAGTGAGATATCTACCGGATCGATAGGAAGATCCCACCATTTTTTCCGCGGCCTTGGCAACAGATTTGATGTGCGTGTTCCATTTTAGATCAGATCTATTTTTATAAAGTGAAGGGTTTTATATATTATTTATCAACTATATTGTCATGGTTTCTGAAGTAAATAAAAATATAATTTCAGTGCCATCATCTCGAATCGAAAAAAAATGAATTAATAACAAAGCATAGTTTCACACTTGAAACTATGTGAACAAGTTCAACAAAGGCTGATGTTTATTTCTTGTCCCAATAGATTTGAACTGTAAAAAAGAGTGTGAATGTTATTAAATGTAAGCTGGTTTCTATTTTCATAGAAACTATCTTGCATTTAACAGGCAAAGTACAAGCAAGAGCGGTTGAACCGACTACAGACTCTTATATAGATACTAGCGGTACCTTTGGAAGTTCCACAAGGTACTCATTTATATGTAATATATTTATGTTTGTGTTTTGTCGATGTTCAGTGTAAATGGCGACGCTCTGATATTATTATAACTCTTTTGTTAAAACTACAAAAGTATTTATATAAGATAGCAGGAACGTCCGGCGCAGCAGGTTCGTAAAGTGCGTTTAAATATGATATTTAAATTCTTGCCGATTTCGTATCTATTTTTATAGAGTTTATGTTGTATATTTTTTATATATATATATTATAAAGTTGCTATTTCAAAAATAATAAGAAAAATACATCCATAATACTTGAGTGCATCAGCTTGAATCGAACCCGAAACCAATACGTACGAAAACAAATGTATGCATATATAACTTGAGTTCCTTCAGCTATAATTGAAACGAAAGCTAATGAAGTATCCTTGATAAAATTATTTATTAAAAAAAAAATTGATTATTGGAGTGCTATCAGCTATAATAAAAACCGAAACCAAAACTTATGGAGATAACAATAACACTCAAACGACAGTCACTCAGGTGTAAGCATTATACACAGAATAAATAAAGCACACGCTATCCTATTAACATATAGATATTTTTTACATACCTGGCGTTATTTGATGTAATTCCATTTAACATCATCCTTTTCTATATTACTCTTAGATTTGTAAGTCTTTTTCCCCCTTTCTCTGATTTATCAATTTATTTTCCTTTCCATTCTATGCAATATAGTTTTCTTCATTGTGTGTCTTTTCTTTTTTCTGTATATTTAATTTTCATATATGCATTTCGAGAGTTTAATCTTCAGTATTGTTGCATACTAGTTTATATAGCATGGGTGTATATAACTTTTTATTTGGGTGCCTGTACAGAAACTTTTACTTAGGTAGTTATCAAGGCCAGAAATCCACTCGAAGATTAGTGTTTATAAATGTAAGCTGGTAATTAAGTAATATTTAATGGCGTCAACTTGGTTGAATTTGTTTTTTATGAGTACGGCTCAACAAGTAATTTTTTTCATGGCTACGCTGTTGTATTCAACAGTGTTCACCAGGCGGGCAGTTTTAGAAAGAACTTTGTTCGTGGAATCGGCGTTTAGATTTAGGCACAGTTAGAGAGTGGAGGGAATTGGATATGTGTGTTGTTATTCGAGTTTTTTTTTTGTGTAAGTTTGGCAATGGAGAACCATAGATTACCGTTCAATCGAGCACTTGCCATTGAAAATAAAAATAGAGTACAGATAGGCTTGCAACGTCTCTTCTGCGAGAAAGAGGTTGTAGGGAAATAAAAGTATCGAAGTTGGTTTGCAACACTATTAAGGCTGGATACGGCGTGGCGAGCAGCTCTTGTCGATTTGTGACAGAAGTATTCCATTTTATGGCGTATATATGCGCTTATATAAATATAAGAGTGCATCGGCAGTGCGATATTAATTTAGCGATAGCGTGATACAACGATTTTATAGCGATCCTAGCAATGTATGTGTACCATTTAAGATCAGGAGTTAAGACCAGTGCCAGAATGGGGCTCTGTCAAGACGAGAACAAAGCAGTTTAATTGGGGCGGGATGTGGGTCTGAACGATTATCATGAAAAGAACAACTACTTGGTTCTCGATGCATTATAATTAGCCAACCATATGTTTTCAATTGCAAGAGAAAATTAGAAAGATTTTGCTCAGTGTTGGCTCCTTAAGTGTCGGCATATATAGTAGTGTTGTCTGAATAAGCACCTACAAATATCTACGAATGTGATTTGGGAGATCATTAATAAAATCAGAAAAGAAGTTGGCCCCAGTGCGGAATCCTTAGGGGCGTTTGCGTTTATACAAGGAGTTTCTGAATCTGCTCATCAACGACTACTCTTATAATCGTATCGCAGATAAGGGATTTAACAATTGAGAGAATAAATCCCGAACTTTATACCATACTCGATCTAAAATTTTGTTATGTTATAGCTCTAGAAAAGAAATCGCTAGTCGTGCGATTCAAAAATTTTGTGTGCTATAACAATTAGTACATCAGCTGTAGGTCTAGCAGAACGAAAACCATATTGCATGCCACTGAGCAGGGTATTTTATTCTGAGGTGGTTCAATGTATCTCTGTTTATCACAGATGACTGCAACATATTTATGATGCACAGGCGACTGATTAGTATGTATTGAAAAGGTAAGAGATATCCGATCTCCAAAATTCTTTTTAATACGCGGCAGACTGATTCCAAGGTATTGGGAAGCATTTCCCATTGAGGTAACGTTTAAAAAGCTTTGTAAGTTATGGAAGCAAATTGCAGTTGAATATTTTTAGGACTATAACTGGAATGCCGTCGCGGCCACTTGCTATTGCGGAACCTAGGTTCTTGATACAACGTTCACTTGTATGTCGCATAATGTGTTTTCAGTCACAGGAGAAAATGCATAGGGGGATAGGCGGCCTTGATCGCAAAAGAGTAGAATTTGCAGCAAATTAATAGCAAAAATGTTTGATTGTCAGATAATGACGTAATTACTTAGGTCCTTTGATTATGCTGGACCTGTTTCTTATTCACCAAAACTAGTGGGGACGAAGCCACTCTTACGCTACATAAAACTTGACGTACTCAGCATACGAATCTCTTGCCCTATTTATTACGTTTTTACAATGGTTGATGTCAGTCCTTATAATAGATTTAGTTTCACAATATCTATTACGTTTGAAACAATGAAAGTAGTGAGTTTTGTGCGCAATGTCATAATCAATGTGCGTGGAAAGCGTCTATATTTTGCAATGTGTGTGCGAGTGTGATACACATACAACAGAACAAGTCATTATCATAAGTCTTTCTAGGTTGTCGTCTTTTCTTCCCATTATGTTAATTTATTTTTCGTCGAAGGAAAATAATTACTATGGTTCTGTATTTGATATATCTTTATTTGTTTTATGGAGTTTTCGAAGGTGTTTTTTTTTTGTATTTCTACATTATGCAATGATCGATTTTCTCCCAGCTCCCAAACGCGGAGACGATATATTCTCTGCATATGTCTAACTTTTTTCCTTTGACACTCAACTCTCAACTATTACTACTATTACACCATTAGTGCAAGTAACATTAATACTCCTTGGCGCCAACTCATCTCAATTGTTTGTATTCTAATATTCCACACCACAATTCCTGAGAGATTTCTACCAGGAATGTGTTCGTTTAGTATACCTTTTTCTCATCCATACATATTTCTAACATTCTTGTTTCCAAACATTGAAAATGTTCGGAATAATGGCCGTTCAGGTTACTTGACATCCTCAGGCAGTGCTCTATATCACAAATACTGCACTGTAAAATACATGCTTTAAATTCTATTTACCTTATTAATATTAATTGAAAGAAATAATCATGTGTCAATGACAACCATATTGAATATAAGCTCGATTATTAGGAACACAATTCACATTTTTAAATTTACTTACTCTAAGAAATATGTTCTTTATAAATTGTAGTTATGTAATCATGAAGCGTAGGACTGATAGGATTTCTACAGTCACCTACCGTGAACAAATATATATTACGATTTCTTTTAAATGGACGAAGTGTCCCCTGGGTATTATGCAAACAGAACATATTATAAACTATTCATTCACATCTATTAAATAAGAGAAAAATGAATTACATACTATATAATACTAATGTAGTTTTGGAATTATATATAAAAATATTATATGTAAGTTGTATAACAATTATCGATTAGTATTACATTTTCCCCATGTTCTTTTTTTCCTCGCTTTTGATATTATTATAAAAATCACAACAGCACAGTTAAGCAATGCCTAGTGTCTACCCTTCACCCTTTCCCGCAAGAATTAAGCAAGCGTTCCCGCTAGAATTAAAGATTTGCAACAATAAAGGAAAAGGTAGATTTTCTGAATCCGGAAATGTATAACTTTTAAGCAGTTGACATCGTGACGATTGGTAAAATTCTGGGGCCACGGATAATTTTAGACTTGCGATCTTACGAAATTTATAACCGATACTAAAATAGTTTGTTTACCCATATTGTCTGTTCAATACTTCTTAATGAACTCATTACAACTCTCCTATATGCTATTGTCAGCTATGTGGCGTAATGACTGCTTCTAACAATACCAGGTCGAGGTTACATATGAGTATATATTTAGGCCACCTTACACCAATTTTCTATGTGCATGAAAATATTGATATACGAATTGAAATTATCATATTGAAAATGTAAAAAAAAAAATGGATGTTTAACTTTTCATCCACTAAAATATAGCTGTGCTTTTAAATAACAGAAAAATATAAATACTACAATCAAATAATGCTTTCTGTTATCATGGCTTTACTGGCACGGTAGGTTGAGAGGTAGGATGTTTCAAACAATATCATTACCCGTTGTCTTCTAATGATTACTTTTCTGTAGCAGTAAAATCTCGTACTGCGATATAGGCTAACACAACAAAACACATGAAAGAACACGTCTCTAAGTTATGCAGCATACCGTTTTTATAGGCTGCTGGTCTTGCCTCCCTTTTTTTCATAAGATTTCGACGATTCAGAATAATTTAAAACAGGATATCACCTAGAGTAAATGTGATATAATTGCGTGTAAGATAATTCTACTTAAGAGAAAGTTATGCAATTTGTTCTGTTTACTAATATATATATATATATATATATATATATATATATATATATATATATAAATAACTCATTCAAGAGTAACATCTTTCTGACACTGCATCTTTTCTGTCTCTGTTCAATAAAAAAGAACTTCTTCTGGGCTGGTTAATTTCTATATTTCATCATTTTCTCAATTCAAATGACAGTTTATTGGTAGATGCATTGAAAAAAACTTATATTTGCATTTGATATATATATATATATTATGTGTATATATATGTATATTTATATGTATATGCACGTCTATATATCTATATATATATATATATAAATTCAAATGTATAAGTATATATATGTATATATATATATTTATATATGTATATGTATATATATATTTATGTATGTGTGTGTATATGGATACAATAGATGTATGGTTGTGTGTGTGTGTGTGCTGAGCAAGGTAGGCCTTAGAAAAACATGTTTTTTCAACGGCTTTACTAACTCAGTGTTTGAGAGATAAATAACGTAAACGGAACAATCAAATATCTCAATATCTCATATAGACTCTAAGAGGCAGGCTTGTGAAATTTATTAAAGATTGCATCAGGTTAATTTGTTTAATTATGCTTCTTTTGCATTGCGTATTTAATATTCCTTATTTTCTAGTTCTATCCTATGCATATATGTGTGTGTTTGTATATATTTGTCCTCGCGCGAAAGTGCAGGACAAAAAATGTTTTAAATAATAGAATAACAATAACAAAGTCTTACGCTAGCGAGGACTACTATTTAGCGTAACCAGTTATACACTCCTTTTGAAAGTTTAATCTCTATTTTTTTCGTTATCTACTGAATATTTTTGATGAAACCTATATGAAATATGTTCCTTATTAAATTTTAAAGATTTTCTATTCTGAAAGAATTAAAAAAAAATTAATCTAAAAAAGTTATTTTAACGTTTTTGTAAAAAACATTCAGGTTTTCTTATTATTGAGACATGTATGACAAAGAGAGAGAGTTGCAAAAAAAGTTGTGGAGTGAGGAGAATTAGAAACTGAAACAGAGAGAATATTAAGACCTGTAATAATACAAAGAGGGAGCTGCAAAAATGAATTGTGGTGTGAGGAGAAATACAATCTGAAATAGAGAGTAGGAGAGGTTTTATAAATACATACAAAATCACATTCATTTTTTAAAAAAATCCAAATTAATAAATTAAATAAAATATAATCTTAAAATGATAGGATACAAGTTAGAATAGCATTTTATCCAAGGCATGAAAATTGTTAAACAAAATGTTTTCACTATAGCACACAGCTTACAGGCCACCTCACATTCCAAACAGGGCATTACCACAACATACTCCCATATAAATAATATAAAAAAAGAAAAATAAATAAATAAATAAAATAACAATAATATACTAAAAGAAACTTAATAAATAAAACAGCAGTATATATTTAAAAAAAATTAATTAAAATTAAAAGTTACTGAAGTAATACAAACCAACTAAAATCAAAAGTTAATACAAACCAACTTAAATTAAAAGTTAGCTGAAGTAATACAAAAAATAAATAAATAAATAAATAAATATGAAAATCTACTGCAATCATAAAAATAAATAAATTAACAACTCCCAAGGAATGTTACCCTTATTCCCCTTCCCCTTCCCTTCCCCTCACCTATCTTCCTACCCCCAGCAACACTAACGTAAACACCCAGCTGCCGACCCCGACCTATCCTCCTCTCTCACATCCCGCCCCTACAGTAGTCGACCGGACGCAGCCCAGTAGCGATTTAAGTGACACAGAAAAGCAGAGACACCGCCCACATCAGTAGAAAAAATAGTAATCGTGATAAAGACAATATGACAGAGAACAATAAAAAAGCTCACGCGAAAACAAATTATTAAACAAAAAAATAAATAAATAAAATAAAAATAAAGACAAATAAATAACAATAACATATTTATAAACATGTTAATTACCTAAACATACCATACATAAATCCCCTACTCACATTTGCCCCGAGACCTCAGATAGCTACACAACTTCCGGTCCTTCATCCAGCATGCTTTTAATCGACCTGTTAGGCACACCATTTGAAGAGGGAAAAATTTTCCGAAATTAATAATGAAATACGTCGCAGAGGCTTACAAGTAAGACATTTTACCATACAACTGAATAAATATATATAAAAAAATAAATATATATATATATGTATGTACTTATTGATTTGACAATTACAATTATTATTATTATTATTATTATTATTATTATTATCATTATTATTATTATCATCATCATCATTATTATTATTAAAAAAGGAAAAAGGAAAAAAAGCGAGAACAAGGGGGGAAAGAAAATAGGAAAAGAGGGGGAAGGGGGAAGGAAAGGTGGAAAGAGACGAATGAAGAAAAATATCGCATACACGTATTATAATTTGTTATAAATATTATTATTATTATTATTAATATTATTATTATTATTATTATTATTATTATTATTATTATAGCTTTTATTATTACGATTGTTAGTGTGTCTAACATTGCTATTGTTGTTGTTACTACTATGATTATTGATACCGATATTAATGTTACTATTATCATTGTTAACTTTATTTTGGTTGTTGTTGGTAGTGGGTATAGTGGTAGTAGTGGTGGTGATTGAGGAGAAATGTCAGGAGGGGGTCTTTAATCTGTGTGAGAAACCCTCCTAGAGAAGATGTATTGATAAATCTATCGGTGCTTGTCTAACCTTAAATTCACCAACCATATTTATAGAGGAATGTCAAATCAAAATATTGAAAATAACGACGTGAATGAGGTGTCCGATTGGTCGGCAGGGTGGGTCCTGTCGTCATCATACAGCTGTTCAATACTCTGATGAAAGGAGTTGGAACAGGAAATGTTAAAAAAAAAACATTGACGAATGGGAAAGAAGAGTACTGTGGGAATGCTATTGTAGGTACCACCAACATTCGTATGAAAATCCTTGATCTTTGAAGCGCCTTGTTTTAGCCGGGATGGAGAAAAATCCTCTGGAAATGAATCCCATCTCTTTTCAGGAAAACGTGATAAACGAAGTCAGAATTATTATTATTATTATTATTATTATTATTATTATTATTATTATTATTATTGGCTTACATGGAGCTTTCACACAAGTCACCAACTGATCTGATGAGGAACCTGTAGTGTTCTCTGGAAGCTGAGTGACAACAAGTCTCCCCAGATCCCCAGCTCTCTCCACTTCCTTCGATTGTTTTTGCAAATAAATTTGCATTATCGGAACAAACGCTTACCATTGATTTCTCGCTGGTAGTGGTCATTGGTTTATACTGAAATTTGAGTGGCAATCAGCCTCCCAAGGTCCCAGTTCCCTTTGCGCTTGTCCAGCCGAGGTCTGGTTGGCGCTCGCTCCTCGGCCTTTCAGTCCTTATTGACCCTTCTCGGCCCCTTGGTATCACTTGGGGAAATTGTGATGAAACAATTGGGGTATGCATGTTGGGGGGTGCAGAACCTGTAGATATGTAGCTTCGGTGTTTTTCATTCTCTGTAACGCTTCTTCGTTATATTGTCTTTTATTATTCTCCGTATTCAAGGGGTTTCCTTAATATTTCAGTCGTTTTCATTATTGTTAGTCGTTATACTTTTGCAGTTATTGCTTTGATTCCAATTTCTAACATTCTTTTTTCGATGTTTTTTTCCGAATTGTTCCTAGTGCTACCATGCTATTATCGGTACTATTTTGATTTTCTTCATCATCCAACCCCCTTTTAACTCTCTGGATATCTCTGTATATTTGCTTCGTTTCACCTTTTCTTTCATACTCACCCTGTTGTCAGCTGAGACTGCAAAGTCTACGATTTGACAGGATTTTTCTTTCTTCTTAATTGTTACGACGTCTGGTCTTCTTGCTTGGATGGGTTTGTCCGTCTGTATGCCCATCTCCCATAGGAGTTTGTGATTCTTGTTTTTGAGTGCTGTTGCGGGTTTATGCTTGTACCATTTGTCTGTACGCTCAAGATGCAGTCGTTTGCACAAGTCCCAGTGTACCACCCTCCCCACTTGGTGATGCCTGTTTTGTATTCGTTTTGGGCATATTTGCTGCATTCACTTACAATACGGTTTATCGTTTCGTCTCTTTGTCCAAATGATCTGCATTTGCTGTTTTATTTTGTTTTATAAATCCTTGCTTTGATATGGTTGGTTCTTATCGAGTTATCTTGTGCTGCAGTTATTAGAGCTTCGGTTTCTCGGTTTATGTGTCCTTTTCGCGTCCATATCCAGGTGTTTTCGTTATTCTCATGTTTTCTCGTTTTGCCATTTGTCTCTTTGTTTTTTGTTTTCTTGTTTTTGTCAGATTATTATTATTATTATTATTATTATTATTATTATTATTATTATTATTATACAAGAAATCTAGAAATTCTCTGACTACAACTTGGAAGATTAGTCATAAATATTTTTTAAATTATTTTTGAATTTGTACAGTTGTTCTCATCTAGAGTATTTTTTACAAAGCTTTGACTGATGAAATCTCCGAAAATCTCTAGGTTCATATTGCCGGCATAAGCTATTTTCTCCTAAATTCGGATCTTCACGGAATTTCGATTAAGCACTTTATTGAGCACCATGAGGAAGCATGTTAACTTTTTCTTAACCATAACCAGGTATAAAGCCCAAGCAATTCAGAAATGCTTACTAGAAAGAACCTGAATACCAACTGGCAAAACATTTAATGCATACTTTGGAGAGAAACTACACGCTTACAATACACTATTCCTGAAATCTAAGGTCTCCTTCTACAGAGGTTTGTAAAGGCATACATAGATGAAACTCTGACTAAATATAAAAATCACACAGTATTCGCAACCCCAATAAAATCTTCTCGGTATGGATAACTTACGCTGGCTTTTACGAAGAATTGTGCACTTAAGCCAAGATATGTTACAAGACGCAACACGATACTGGACATTACACAATTACTTATGAAACCCTGGAAGATCAAGAGACCAAAAAGAAATATAGCTACAAAATATCAACATGGTAAATTGAGGAGAGGGAAATATGTTCTTGACTCCTTTACCAACTCCATGTTTGAGAGATAAAGTACATTAATGTAACATTAAAATATCTATGCATTTTATATAGAGACTAAATGTCAGTCCGAGATTAGAAGCCCTTGATTTAGGAGAATACTCATTTTAAAAAAGTGAAAAAGCGAGAAAAATGTATCAATTATTAATATAAATTCACATCTCAATTTTTCAGAATCATAATGAGTCAATTAGATTGCGCAAAAATTCGTGAATTTTATTAATGTATTCAGGAGTACAATTTTATGGTTTCCATTATATTTCATTCAGTGCTTTTTATTTTTTTACATATTGTAGTAAAAACATATCTTAATTTTGAAGCATCGGGTTCTCTTATTTTATTTTATTTTTTGTTGACTGTGTTTTCTTTTGTTTTTCGCTCCTTTGAACTATCGATGTGTCTTAATAACTCGATATTACTTTCCCTTTGTACTTTTTTGTAGTTTAATTATTTTCCTCTTTAAATGTTGTTTTTCATTCGTATTTTCTCTCTAGCCTTAATCTCTGTTATAATTTAAACTGTTCAGTTAATTCTACCTGGATTTTTATTTTTTATGATTCTGATTCCAGCATTAATTTGTATTCCCGCCCCATTCGTGTATCTTTTTTTCAGACTTATAACTTCTTTAATCTCAGCTTCCAATATTTTATATATTTTTTTTATTTATCGTATACATCTACGAATTTCAGTTTATGGTTGTGTACGTCGGGCGATATCTGTTTACCCGTATTTCTTTAAAATAGTATTTACTTTGCTAACCGAGCAGTGTGAATAAAGAATAATTTCGAAAGATTTCCAATCCAAATATGTGATACTACCATAGAAGCATAAACGACTATTGTCTTATGAGCTATATTTTTCAGAATGGGGCTTTGTGGGAAATTGAATAGCAAGATCCGTGTTTAAATTACATTGAGATTTTCCATATCAATTTGACAAAAAAAAGTATTTCCTATTTAAAACTTTTTAATTCAGATGAACTTATTTCGGTTCAAACAAACATTTATTGATCGAAATAAGCACCACCGGAATTAACCCTTTTGCCAACGGAAAACAAGTGTATACATACAGTAAGTTATGCATATAAAGTCGCTGAAGGTGTGTCTCGTATTGCTTCTGTTTTTTAAGCATTTCTCATGCAGAAGGGTGTCGAGATGCTTGAAAAAAATATTAGTCCGTAGGTGTAAGGTCTAGAGAGTATGACAGGTAAGGCAAAGTTTCGGAGCCCAATTCGTTAAGCTTCTGCAGGGTTGGTTTAGGAACATGCGGTCGGGCATTGCTGAGGGGGGCGATTTCTATTACCTAATGCTGGGTGGTGTTGATGAACTCTCTGATACATTTCATCACTACTGACCGCAATTCTCCGCCGTAATGATTTCGCTTGTCTTCATAAAGCTGTAATGGATGAAACCGGTTACAGACAAACAAACAGTCAGGGTGACCTTTTTATGCAACTCTGGCTTCAGAAAGTGTTGCTGAGCGTCACCAGCGTCTAAACACTGAGAGAGTGTCGCTGATTTTCATATCGTAATTCACAACCCGGCCGAGAAACGGGTTGTTATATTTTCTTAAAAGAAGGGAGGATGAAACTTCATAACAGCATTACTTTTGGTTTCGCTACATTCGTGAGGCAATGAATTATCAAGTTTATTTTGTCTTTTCAATCTCTCTTAAGTTGTTGGAAATCGTCGCATACGTTACATCTAATTAAGAAGCACGTTCTTGCACAAGGATTATCTTTGACTAATGGCTCTTAATACATCGTTGTAAAAATCCGACCCTCATCACCTTCAAGATTCTTGTCGCTGCCACGATATTTCTTAAACCACCATTGTGTTATATTATTCAGTAGTGGTTCCTGTGCTAAACGCTTCGTTGATATCGCGAGCTGTTTCAGCAGCTTTTCGACCTAGCTTGAATTGAACTAAAAAGATTTGCGAGAATTATCATCTTTCCATCTTGTAATCGAAGTCCTGAACAGAATACGTACTTGTTTTTAAGTGATTGTAATTTAAACGATTACATAGAGTAAAAAACACTTATAAACAAATATAAAATAAATGAATTATAAAGAAAACTTATTTAAAATACCCTATTTGAAATTAAACTTTAAAAATCTGCAAGGACTTTCTTGTTAACTTAATCTTTGTACTCTATGACACGCAAGGAACAGAAAGATTATACCAAATACAAGCGGTTCCTGGGAATGAGTTAATTAAATAGGAAATATCAGGTCGGTGCAGAAGTGTTTGCTAGTTAGAAAACATTTAATACCATTATAATTTATTGTGTTCGTATTGTTATTACTAAAACATATCGCAATGATTAATGCATAACTTTTTCTCTCTGGTTATTTAAGCATCGGTCATATTTTTTCTGCCTTATACTCACCCATGTTATCTGAATATGATTTTTTAATAAGCAAAATTAAGTAATCTTCTTCCATTCTAATGCTCGTCCCCGCTCTACTCTTCGGTCAAAAAGTCTCTTAGTAACATTTAGCTGAGAAATCCTATCTGATACTGCATATTACATGCCTTATGATTGATTGTGAATATAAAATAGAATATCTAGACAACTGTTATAGGCACATCAGGAGTAGACTTTCAACTAGATTCACATTTCAAATTATAGTATAAAGAATTTTACAAGCATACCATTTATAAACTCGTTGAAAAATTAAATTAAATTATAGAGAGCAAAGATGTTTATTGTAATATTGTATTTGTCAAAAACACACAGGTTTTATTTTCTTGATATAATTTTTAAATCGTGTAATTGGCACAGACCTAATATAATCGTATTTAGAATAAATATATGGTATTAATCAGAGAATCGCTATGATTGATAGTATAGTCGTTTTGATTGGTCAAATGCTGTAATAATTTCAAAACAATATTCAATGAATACAAAAGATTAGAAAAGAGTCTAAAATAGCAGTAATTAGAATAGATAATCTGCCTCGATTCGCGGATCTCTACATTGAAGTAGTTTAAATTTGCTGCTGGTCGGAATTGTTAGAGGTGTTTACACGAGTAGTATGTTAAGAACATTATTGGGCCTTCTTGTTGAACAAACGCAGTATAGACATTTCGGTGATACGATACTTATAGATAGTTATTTACAGTGTAGGAGTTATTTATTATGTTAGAAATTTTAAATATATATAAAATGTATATATGTGGATATGTGTATGTGGAAAAGTTAAGCTTAATACATGATATGCCTCGGAGAACAATATATGTTTGAAACAATTTAGTAATCTTACCTAAAGTAAGCGCGTCATACAATCTAGGCAATATAGAAAATCGCATAAGAAATGATTATTAGCAATTGTAACTGATAACAGCCTGACTTTAGATTTCACGTATCATCCGAAGTCTCACCCACACTTCTATTTGATTCATATCGATGATTACACCATCCTATCACATACTGAAAGAAATACAGTTGTTTTTTTTTATATTCACTGTATCAGTAATCTTATAGAGTGCAAGCAGGTAAAGTTTAGAATGATACAGGTATCTTAGTAACAATATTCTTTTGTAATGGCATACCTTAATGAATATCTCAAATTTAGTTTTTCTCTCGCCTGTCACTCTTACATTTTATATACCCTGGTCGTAAAGCATTATAATAGCATTAGAAATATTATTTTAATCTGGCATACTTTTGAATAATAAATTATTTTAGTCTGCCAACCTAGAAATTTCTCAAGTAAATAACGAATTACATCTAGATGTTAAAATAAGGTCAGTAGTCTTTAATATATTATCCGTCTGTTAGTCAATGTAACACGTTTCAGCATAAAATAATACACATTTTGTCCGCAATGATTTTTTTATGTTTCAGTATATTTAATATGATACGCATTACATATCTTAAAGAAATTATAATCTGAAGCATATTTATTAAGAGATGTTTAGAACACATACAAACTACAAATATCACATTACTATATATATATATATATATATATATATATATATATATATATATATATATTTATATATATTTATATATATATATATATAGATTGTCACCCTGGAAAAGACGACATGATTCCATTTTATTTATGAAAACCGGTTAGCATTTTCTTTCTTTTTTCTTTTTCTGCCAACCATCTATTGGTTTGCAAGTTGTGAACAAATCCTAAGAGGGATAGGAGCTTTCTATTATATCTGAAAACGTCACAGTGTTCAACAAGCGAGATCGAAAAAATGTTCTTTACTCGTCCAATTTATGACAGCAGAACTATTCCCAGCATTGTGGACCGTCACAGAGACGAAAGACAATCAACTAGAATTTGATTTTGTAAGAATGTTGCTCACTAATATCTAGTCAATGTCAATATCTTTTGCTTCTATTGAATTTCCCCTTGAATTTGAAATAATAATCTGTCTTTGAAAATCTTTATTCATAAATATACATTATCAAGCTTTCTATAAAATTATTCCATCCGTCAGTGATCTTATAAATGTTTCACTTGTAAAACTATTTGGGTTTGGATTCTACCTCGTGTTCAAGTGATAATCCCTGAAAACTAAGTCAGGAGAATATGCAGAATCGGTCAGGATGAAACAAACTTTTCCAAGGGCATATATTTTGGGATGTACTGTATGATCCCGCAATTGCAAGGGACATGTGCTGTATTGCTACAAAGATACTTAGATCCGCAGATCTATTATAATTTTTTAAAAAATCAAGAAAATAAAATGTATAATTTCCTGGAAAATCATTTTCATACTTATATGTTTACACTGTCTCCTTCTTTTGGCTCTTATACGTTTAAAACGAAGAGATTGATAGGCAATGTCTAACAATGGGTATTCATATGAAGTTGATGAGATGTTTTGCTATCTTTTGCAAATCAGAATCGGTGGAAATCCTCTTAATCTTTAACTGTGTATCAAGCGAATATAATAATGCTTAGACCGCTGAATATTTTGAGATAACGAATAGTAATTCGTATAATTTTGATATATCGGGTAACTGTTCTAATCTTCATTGTGATTTTCACAACGTTTCGGTCAATGCAACTACCGACTTTTCCAAGTGCATATTCTACAAATCGTGAATGTTTCTGTAAGATTTTGGGAATTTGAACTGATTTTGGAACTAAACTATTTATTAATTTCACGGAGGAACATTTCTTATAAAAATAGAAAATATGTGCAAGTAATAAGTAAAACACACAATCACAAACACTCATATATATATATATATATATATATATATATATATATATATATATATATATATATATATATATATATGCGTGTGTGTATGCATATGTATATATATATGTATATATATATATATACATGTATACAGACGGAAAGAGAGAGAGAGAAAGATGATTAAAAATAAGTACCGAAGTAGGTAAAGTACTTCTAAGTCATTTGTAAAAATTTAATATTATCCATAATGTTTAAGGTCCAGTCCTAAGTGTGGGAGGTCCAACAAAAATTGGAGATAACTTAGGATCCCTACCAAGTTATCGCTTACAAAACAAGAACATGTGACCGCCATGGAATAAATAAATGGTTCCGCTGAACATCCGACAAAATTCCCGAGTTTCCCAGAAAAATATCCGAATTAAACAAGATACAGCTACAAAAGGTCGGAGGAGGAAGCAAACAAAACGTGGAGAAAATAAAACTCAAGATGAGAAAAGTAGTCGGATGAATGCAAATAATACATGTGCCTCTATATTTTTGGCAAGGAGTTACTCAGTAAGTCGAGAGTAAATATTCTATTGTGATTAATCGTTATTAATCGCTAATTTCGAATATAATTTATGCTAGAATATTGAAGTCACCGTGCCTATCAAATCATCTCCCTCTCTCACTTACTCTCTCTCTCTCTAAATATATATATACGTATATATATATATATGTATATATATGCATATATATATATATGAGTATAAATCTATATGTAAATGTATCTATATATATATGTGGGTGTGTGTGTATGTATTAGTATATATATGAGTATATATATATATATATATATATATATATATATATATATATATGAGTATACATATATACACATATGAGTATATATATACATATGTAAATATACATATATTTATATGTAAATATATGCACATATTTATATATCTACATGTGTATACATTTATAAATATATATATTCATATATATATATATTTATACATTTTAAAAATATGTGTATCTATTATATATATACATATATATATTTATTATATATATTTTATAAAGATATGTATATATTACATATGTATATTATATAGTTTCATAATATATATATATATATATATATATATATATATATATATATATATATATATATATATATATTTAACTCATTTCTCTCTGATAATTTCACAAGAGTAGTGGTTGGTGGGCAGAAATCTGAGACCCACAGTATTAATGCTGGAGTCTTTCAAGCATCCATTCTGGCCCCAACTCTCTTCCTGATCTACATCAATGATCTTCCAAAACACATATTTAAATCATTCGTTGATATCTATGCCGATGACACGACTATCTATGGCAACACTTCAAAAGCCGGAAAAGTTACAAAGTTCTCTCCACATCTCTCTCCTCTGATCTTGAACGCGGTGTACAATGGAGGAAAAGGTGACTGGTTACTTTTAATGCTACCAAAACCAAGCTTCTATCTCTACATCATCAACGCTCTCATCCCCATCTGACATCAATGTAAATGGGTGGCTCTCCTCTTGGGGAGGCTCCGTGTTTTAACAATCTTCTGGGTTTGACCTTTACTACTTATCTGAAATGGAACACGTACATCAAATCTGTTGCCAGGGACGCTGGGAAAATGGTGGGATCCTTCTACCGCCCCAGAAGATATCTCACTACTGATGCAATTCTCAATCTTCATAAAATCCAAGTACGTCCAAGAATGGAATACTGCTGCTACATCAAGGCAGACGCTGCTAAAAAACTGTCTATCCTACCTTGACAGAGTACAAAATATACTTCGTTGCTTAGTGGGGGAAGCCCTTTCTTCCCTGCAACCTCTCTCCCACAGAAGAGACGTTGCGAGCCTCTTTGTTTTATCGCTAATTCCATGGCAGGTGCTCGTCTGAGCTCTAATCACTCGCCCCCCCCTGGCCAATCTTTCACGAGAAACACCCGCCTTGCTGAAACTACTATCAATAATTTTCCCAACTCTCTATATGTTCGTAAATCCAAACGTAGATTGCATGACAAAGCTTATTTCTTAGAAATGCACGTCAGTGGAACTCTCTGCCGTTTGCCTGTTTTCCACCTGACTACAACTTGGACATCTTCAAGTCCAACACAAACAAACTCCTGACAAACGACCCCCTTAAGTAAGATACTTTATCAAAACCCCCAATACTAAAGATTACTACAATACTATCTCATTGATTACCGTACACGACATGACCCTTATCCCTGAGTGGTCTTCGGGCCTTGATAAGTGGTTACCCTCATGTAATATATATATATATATATATATATATATATATATATATATTTATATATATATGTGTGTGTGGGTGTGTGTGTATTAATATATATTTATGGTGCTAATGATTTTACTGATCCGCGCTCCGCCTTTTCCATGTTAAAAATGGCTTTTTAAATAATAGCTTTATTACTTCAGCTCTAATCAAATAAGTGCATGAGTAGCATATTTACTTATATATATATATATATATATATATATATATATATATATATATATATATATATATATGTATATCGAACTATATATATATATATTTCTATAAATATATTATAAATATATATATATATATATTAATATACATATAAATTTATACAATAATATATACATAGGTATTATAAATATAATTATTAATCTTAATACATACATTTATATATTTATATATATATATTTATATATATTTTATATACATATATTTATATATATATACATTTTAATATAAACACATATATTTGTATATATTTATATATCTACTTATATAGAGAGTTATTTATATACATAAAGTTATGCATTTTTCTATATCTATACCTATCTATCTATCTATCTGTTTATCTCTCTATCTCTCTCTATATATAAATATATATATATATATACATATATATATATATATATATATATATATAGAGAGAGAGAGAGAGAGAAAGAGAGAAAGATACATATCTATTTAAATACATAAATATTTAAAAAGAATATATATATATACTTATTGAAATATATATTTATTCGTATATATATATATATAAAGATTTTCTATATATTTATATATGTATTAACAGATATTTATATATATTAATTTATATCAATATATATATATACATATTTATATTAGTATGCATACATATATTTACATACATATTTATTTATTTGCACATATTTAATATATATTATTATATATTAATCTGTCGACGAAGGCAACTTACTAAGTCAATTGCTCTTGACATATCTAAGGCTTAGATAGGTTATAGCATGAAGGCTTACTCCACAAGATCTCTAACTATTATATAGTTGAGCATGTCTTCTCAATTATTAAACCATTCCTTTCTGATAGGTTCATATGACTAGTAGTTTATGGGCAAAGTTAGAAGCTTACCATATTAATGCTGGAGTCCCTCAAGGGTCCATCTTGGGCCTTACTCTTTTCCTGATCTGAAAAAATGATCTTCCAAATCACATCCTTACATTATTTGTAGATATTTATGCGGATAACACTACCATCTATAGTAGCACATCTAAGTCAGTAAACGACCACTTTCTTTCCGATTCTCACTCTTCTGATCTTGAGCACGTGGTAAAAAGGCCACTTTCTTGAGCAAGTGGTAAACGACCACTTTCTTTCCGATTCTCACTCTTCTGATCTTGAGCACGTGGTAAAAAGGCGTGGCTGGTTACTATTAATGCATCTAAAACAAAGCTTCACGTGTGCTCAATACTACCGGTCAGTATGCAAGCCTTCTAGGCCTTTTTTCTCGTCTGAGATATGTCAGTATTCTCTTCTATCGTCTCTGGAATCCTCATATCACTACGTTGTATAAGTTAGGATAAAAATGAAATGTTATAAGTCTTCAGACGTTCCTCTCCACCGTACTGTATATCGATACTCTATCGCTGACTGGGATAGTTTCCGTACATTCGTATCTGATTTACATCTGCTTTCCATATTTAAAAAGGATGTGCCCTCTATAGTATCAGACCTGACCGAATAGTTAATTGTAGGCATAAACTGTTTCATACCATCCAACAAATTCCCTAACCCTAAAAGCCAGCTATGGTTCTCCCCTGAATGTGCTGCTGCCATCGCGAACCGAAATGACTTTTTCCATAGCTACTAACTTAATAGATGCACTGAGTTTAAAGCTGCTTCCATGGCTGTCAGCAACAAATGTAAAGGAGTAATAAAAAGTGCAAGATAGCAATACGCTGCCCCGTTAAATCCAAAGTAGCTGAGCAGCTGTACGATGAGAAAAGATAAAGATTTAAGCCTTGCAGCAAACATGTCTTAATAATTCAGACATAAACGTAAATTAAAACAGTAAATTCTAAGCTAAGTTATTTCTTGTTGTATTTTGTAAATCATAACTACATATTGAGTTGAATATAATATAATAATGAATACGATTTATTATCAAAATATCATGTTTAAGCGTATTTTACCACGGGCCTGATAATATATATATATATATATATATATATATATATATATATATATATATATATATATATATATATATATATATATATACTAGCAGTTCATTCTTGCTTTGCTCGGGCCCTATGTATTTTCATAACTTTATGCGCATATGTATATATATATATATATATATATATATATATATATATATATATATATATATATATATATATATATTAAATAGTTTGTCATGTCAAAGTAACCGTACATCAGATATTTCAAGTGTTTGACCCAAAATTGGCGGATTGGTTAGGTAGAGTATGTAAATGGCCAACTCTTTCAACTTTGACCAAATTTTTGCCCAAGAACTTATTAAAAACTTGCTGCAGGTCTGAATACTCTTCATGTAAGATTTTAAATGCTTAGACCCTAATCTAGCTGAATAGTTGGCTGAAGGCCGCAAAGCTCAAAACTTTTGACATTTTACCTCTTGCTAGTATAATTTTCGGTCAAAAACCGATTAAAATTCTTGCCCTACACCATAATACATTTAATGTAAAATTTCAAATGTTTAGACAAAAGTTGGCTAAATTATTTAATAGTACAGGTCATTTTTTTTATTATTTGGCCCCAATTTTTACCCCTTAACCTTTATTGTAAAGGGTCCAAAGCAAATAAAATATTTGATGCATATCTAAGTAAACTATATAAAAAAGTCACATGCATTAGTGGAGAGGTTGATAATATTTTCAATGGTAAAATCGTTGAACTTTGACCCTTTTCACAGCTAAATTCCTGTGTGAAAACCGATTAGAAAGATGTTCCCTAATCTCAATACCATTACGTCCAATCTGGAGTCTGTAGAGTCAAATTGACGGAGTAATTTTGTAGAGAAATATACACAAAGACAATCAGACTCAGAAATTTGACTTTATTTATATATATATATATATATATATATATATATATATATATATATATATATATATATATATATACATAATATTGTTGGGACGATTTATCGGAATCGGGAATTGGAAAAATCGGAAGATTTTGGGGTATCGGTATCGGAATCTGAAAAATTGATGCGTATTTTGTGATGCCAAAACGATTTTTTTAATTGCCAGTTTTATTTGTTTGTTTTTTTAAGTAAAATCTTACATTGCTGGTAATAATGATAAAATAATAAATAGTTATTGATTTAAACATACCAGTATTGCTAAAATCGGTAGATTACGTTCCACAAGTGCATTTGTGTCGTTTAGGAAAATACCTGGCTTTTAAACATGTGTTTTTTAAACAACCGGGCCGGGGGAACTAGCTTATAGTTAAATAATTAAAGATTTATAAAGAATAGGAATCAGAATCGGAAATTTAGTTAAAAATCGGTAATTGTATCGGAATCGGGAATTTAGTTAAAAATCGGTAATTGTATCGTGATTGGGAAAATATTGGATCGTTCCATCACTAATATTTATAAAACTATGAAATAACCGAGTATAAAACAAACATAAAAGAGACAGAAAAATGAAAGGAAACAAACTCTTTCAAAACAAAATGACGAATGTAAACAAGAAAATAATGATAACCGCGTAAATCTAATGTAATGAATAAAACAGAGAAAACACCAACAAGACATATTGATTGATAGAGGGTGGGAGAAAGAGAGAGACGGCGAGAAAAAGGAAGTCAAAGTAAACGTGCAAGAGAACCAGGGAAGCAATAAATAAAGAAAACGATATATTCCAAACAATGACAAATAAAATCACATGTGGACGCATTTTAAATATAAAACACTCCATTTTGAAGAAATCTTTTATTTTAATATTTCTACCTAAACCAATTGAAAATGTCCTCAGGGAATTCATGATTCATTACCCGCTGGGCCAATTATGCCAAATTTAGCCTGTGGCTAAAGAAGTCATAAAACTGCAAAATAACTATTAATTAACTTATTTATTCTCGAGTTTACAACTTTTTATTTATTTCGTTTAGTCACTTATTATTATTATTATTATTATTATTATTATTATTATTATTATTATTATTATTATTATTATTATTATTATTATTATTTTTATTATTATTATTATTATTATTATTATCATTATTATTATTATTATTATCATTATTATTATTATTATTATTATTATTATTCCTGCTGTTACTCTCTCAATATTAAAATTGTAACGACGAGTATTTTCGATATTTATTTTTGCATGGTGATTAAGAACAGATATTACAACAGCGCAATTACCGATGATGTATTTACACTTCCTGATGGGGTAGTATTGTATTCAATTCGGTGTGGTTTTTATAAATCCTAACAGGAACAATTGAAATTCTATAAGTTGGTTCTGGGGCAATATATATTCACACTTACCGGATGAAAAAAGATTGCCGAGAATTTGTTGCATAAGAGTAATATCCTTAATCATATGCAAGGTAGAATCATCTTCTTAGCATCTCAAAATTAGCAGAGTTAACGAAGCTTGCGCGTTCATAGAATTAATAGATACTAGACGTCGATCAGGATATTCAGGATGTACAGAAATTCACTTTACAGCAGTCAAGTTGTAACTCGTATTTTTATGCCTACTTTTTGAAAATTTTCTTTAAAAGTATATTATTCTATTACACTTTAAACAATAGATGACAACTTTGTCACTAGAAATCATCACTTTCAAATAATTTATATACAATGAAAGGTGATTTCCACAACATTATTTCTTTCACTTCAGGGGCAGTTTAAGAAATTTAGTGTCGTAAAGTATGTTGTATATTACATTGAATGGGAAGTTGTAATAGCATAAATTTCTTGCCGAATAAAATGCAAATAAGCAAAACGGAGAAACTGTTGAATGTTCTCTTTTATAGTCTTTCCCTAGATACACCTAAACTAACCCCAATTAAACCGTAATCCTAAATTAAGTTTCATTTCACTGCGTATTCTTTAAAAATTTCTGCTGAAGTTATAAGTGACAGTCTGTTAATTTCCATCATCCTTAAGGGATTAGCGAGTGATTTAAAGTCATTTACCACCGTGATAACCCAGAAAGAAAAACTCATAACTTTTAGCCAATTTAAGGTAGCATTCAGAAGTTACGAGGAAACTGAAAAAATGATCACAGAATAAAAAAAACGAATCTACAAATATCATGAAATACAAAACTACACACATAAAAGCACCAAAATTAAATTCTCCTTTGCACGGAATAAAAACAACAACTTTGCCCAAAACAATTTTTCTCCTGAGAAAAGTACAAAATTATTTGTTATAATTGTGGACGACCTAATCAAAAGAGTTTCCAATGTAGATACAGGAATCAAAATGGCGACTCTATTAAAATGCGGAGAGCTCTGTTAGTGAACCAACATTCTTATTTTCATGTACGTTTAATGCTTCAACAAACAATAATAATGTTCTTGTCGATTGTAGGACCACGGCACATGTGATTACAAAGGAATATGATTTTATCAACTTTGACCCCAACTTTAAGCCACAAAATCATTTTGTATAAGTAGCTGACGGGAGTCGAGTAAATGATATCGTTTTGTAAAGAGGCGATGCTAAAATATCGCTAAGGAACAATAACGGTGAAGTATGTTTCTCTATTCTAGAAAACGCTCTTCTAATCCTAAAATTTAAACAAAATGGGTACAGTTTAACGTCTTGTCCAGGACTATTTTTTTATATATAGAAATGTATATATGCTAGCAGAGCGTAGTTCAGATCTACTGACCTCTACTACCATATATAGATTTCTACATATAAAAAATAGTCCTGGACAAGACGTTAAACTGTATCCATTTTCTTTGTATTTACACTTTAAACTAATACTTTTACTGAAATACAAAGTCACTTTTTTAAAACCTCTTCTTTGTAATTTTCCTTTTCGACAAATACTTTTTTCATGCTTATTTTAAGACGCGCATGAATTACAATAGATTTTTATTTTTGTTTTAGCGCATTAGTTTTCTTATTTTTCAAAAATGTCCTATATTTTTTGTATTGTTTTAATAACAAAAACTAAAACAAACAAAAACATAAAAAAACTCTTTAAACTGGTTTATTTTTATGTATATTTATTTACATGTGATGATTTATTAATATGTATATATGCATACGTTTTTTCTTTCTCTTCTTTTACAAAACTGCCTAATCAAATTTAAGAAATGCTTCTTTTTTAAATACCCACCAATTTTTAAGGTAAAAATACCTTCCATTTCTTTTATTCCTCTTCTCTCTACACAGATATATCTGTTTTGACATTTGAACACTATTAAAAATCGACTCTTTTTACATGCTAAAATTCTAAGATCCAAATGCTTTCTAATTTTTGTTATGTATGAATTAAATATAAAAATTGTGTATTTATTTTTTAGCAGAACGAACACAAGGGACTTTCCCCATTATAAAAAATAGGGGGGAATGTTACAATATTCCGGAAATATAATGGGTATGATCTCACACAGTCGGGCGATACTATTTATAAACGATGCTGCTAGGAACTGACGAATCGAATTAATTCACGTTCTGCTACCAACCAATTAGAAACCAGATTTGCTCCATAAATATTAAACCTTTTCTGTAGCAATTTCGCGTGTTTTTCCGTCTCGACACCGTAAGAATCTTTTGCTCTGTGGAACTGTCTACTGCTAACCAGTCACCTCTCAAGACTTGTGTGGAACAACGAACCATCGGAGACTGTTCTAAAACTAAACATGGTTTACACTTCTAGAGCGGCATTGTCTGAAACACGATTGAGTGGTGAGGATCAATTGGTGGAAGTGGGTTCGGCATACACAAGTTTTTACGAAAGGAAAACCATCGGGTCTAAGACAACGAGGTGGAATTGGCTTTGCTGTGCATTCTGATTTGGTGAAGAGTTTTGAACAGCAAATCTGTGTAAGTGACAGAATTATGATGATGCGCTTCCCTCTTGAACACAGTAGGTATATGCTAATTTTATCCGTGTATGCCCCTACCATTGTCATGAAGACACCATCACAGCGTTTTACCGAGATCTCAGTCGTACCATTTCCTCTATTCCTTTATCTGAGAAGATCTTACTTATGAATGATTTAAATGCAAGGGTTGGCAAAGATCATCACACCTGAGACTCACTCGACCGGTTTGGTGTAGGTAAAATCAACAGTAACGGTCTGCATTTTTTCCATCTATGCACTCAGGTTGACCTTGCAATATGTAACACTTTCTTTAGCCACAAGGAGGTCCATAGGTTTACTTGGGTCCATCTTCGTTCCAAACAAGGACACTTGATTGATTACATTATTTCCAGGGAGGAAGATCTGCAGGACGTTTTGTAATGTGCGTGGATATATATGTATATATATGCATGTGTATATATGCATGTATATATGTATATGTATGTGTTTATATGGATGCACATATGTATGTGTATATATATATGTATACCTATGTATGTATATGTGTATATATATGTATGTCTATATGTATATATACGTACGTATACATATGTACATATGTATATACATATATGTATGCATATATATGTATGTCTATGTATGCATATAAATGTACATGTATATATATATATATATGTATATGTGTATATGTATATGTATATTTATGTATATGTATATATGTATCTCTATATATGTATATATATGCACATATATGTAATATATATGTATATGTATATATACTTACGTGTATATATATAATTTTATATTTGTATATGTATATACATATATCATGTATATATATATATATGCATATGTACATACATATGTATATGTACATACATATGTATATGTATACACGTATATATGCATATATATGTATTTATATGTGTATATGTATATATATATATGTATATGTATATATCATGTATATCTATGTATAGCTATATGTATATTTATATATGTATATGTATACATATAAGTATATGTGTGTGTATATATATGTACTTGTATATATATCCATATGTATGCATATTTATGTATATGTATACTTATATGTTTATATATAAATATATATATATATATATATATATATATATATATATATATATATATATATATAAGCAGAGAAGCGATCGTTAATTGGATTCCAAAGGAACCTTTATAAATGGGTTCGATGTATGATAGTTTGAGCGGTTATGAAGGGACTTTTCGTGTAAATACATTACTTCAAATTTTGAGATATCGAAACGAAGCATATGATAATTGAAAGGAAAGGGAATGTAAAAATTTTCGAGAAATATATATTTGTATATCAATTTGAATAAGTGTGTATATCAGGTCACTCAGATCATATAATATAATCAATTAGATTGGAGTGCATTTTTCTGATAAGCCACAATAATATCTTAGCATGAGACAAGTCTATTTTTCACACACCCCCAACTCAATTGTGTCAACGTAGCATTATAGTTGTCTGAATCAGGTGAAATTCGCTGCAAATAAATTATGTCGAGTGATGTATGTTTTCAAGAGTGAAGTTCATCTTGAAATTCCTTCCACTTTTAATTTAGAGTGAATGTGATATACATGTCTGGTTTTCCATAATTTCTAACATAAGTCAACGAATCTTAGGTCTTATCGTGGAAAGCGTGAAAGTAATATGAACATGCGATATATATAGTAATTTATATGATGTTTGAAGTTTATGAAATAGTTTACTTCTAGTTTGTTTTTGTGAGTACTTATATATGAACGTTTTTGCTTCAACTTTTCCATATCTATAACTGCAAGCATTTATGTGGAGAAGAGATATTAGTATATGAGTTAATGTAGAAATTAGATAAAAAGGTGTAAATGCAAAATTTGTTAAATATATGTTATCATGTTTATCTTAATGTTACTTCTTACAAGTTCTGCTATGTTGATATAGCAATGTTCCTATCCGTAACAATAAATGGCAAAGATCTCATCAAGTTAAAGTTCTTCGTCTTCATTTACATATTCATATTGTAATGATGATTATGTGCACCTAAATGAAGATTTTTCCACCTGTAGAAAAATAGTTATTAATAAATACAATTTAAGTCATTATAAATAATATATATTCTCTACAACTATGTAGTTAACTAGACAGTTATTCCTCGTAGTAAGATAATCGAGAATTATTTATGAATGCTAGCGTAAACGCCAGGATGTATCAGCTGTGCGATTAAACTAAGTTCGTGTCCTTCGTTCCTTTCTAGGGACGGAAACTTCTGCTTCAACAAGAAAATTGCCTCAAAGAATCACTCACTTGAAATCAAATCATCTGAGAGCACTTATAGCAACCGTGCACAGATGCGTTTGGTGGCAAACTGCGCTGAAGCATTACCTGGAAAGCCCATGACAACAGCTACTTGCGTGACGTATAAATAATGGCTTTGCACAATTGGCGAAACATATACGGCTCGGCCTAATCTATTCTAATTGAGACAAAGGCGAGTAAAAGAAGAATGTAAATACCTAGTCATATTATTAATATATATATATATATATATATATATATATATATATATATATATATATATATATATATATTCATAAGGGGTATTGAGATTTGGGAAACTCGTTTTAATCGATGTTAAGCCAGAAATTTGTCCGCCTAGGGGGTGAAAGTTCGACTATTTTACCTTTGCAGACTCTATCAAACTCCTCCGTCAAGTTTGAGTCTTAACGCCTGAAATTTTAAATGTAGGTTATTTGGACTTAGATCTAACTTTATAACTTTTATTTAAGCCTCAAAAAATAAATGTAAAGGGTTCAAAATTTAGTTTAAAGTTTAAAAAAAGTCTGCGGTCTCTACTTAATTACTCAGCAAATTTCCGGTTTAAACATTTGAAATTTTACATAAAGGGATTTCAGAGAGAGGGCAAGCTTTCCAATTGGTTTGGGTCGAAAATGTTAGCTACCTAGGGGTCAAAGTTCCAAAGATTTAAACTTTGCTGTGTCCAGCAAATTACTCAGCAAATTTTTGGTCTAAACATTGAAATTTTTATAACAGGTATTCAGACATGCGGCAAGGATTTTAATATGTCATGGGACAAAGTTTGCGCTTCCTAAATGTCAAAGTTTAAAGACTTGACCTTTGCAGATTCTTCCACATTCCTTCGCTAATTTTGGGTCTAAACTCTTGAAATTTTAAATGTAGCGAACTTGGGCATGGGTCAAACATTTTATTTTGATGTAAAATCAAAACAATAATTGGTAAGGGGTAAAAACTGGGGTCAAAGTTTTAACAGAATTACCTCTGCTTTCTCTACGAAATTATTCAGACAATTTTTGGGCTAAAAAGTTTAAATTTTTATGAGGTGTATTCACACATAGAGCAAGCTTTTTAACCGTCCATTTGCTGAGAATTTGGCTTCCAAGAGGTCAAAATTCAAAAGATTTTACATTTGCAGTATCTACCAAACTATAAAGCCAATTTTGGGTCTAAACAATTGAAATTTTACATAAAGGGTATATAAATATAGGGCAAGTTGTGAACAGTACAAAGGGCTCGGACAAAGCCAGGCAGAACCTCAAGGCTGGTGTTGAGAGTAATAGTAAATTAATTGCAAATAATTTGGGGTGTACAGTTTAAAGTGAATTAATAGTAAATAATTTTGGAGTTTGCTGTAACAGTAAATAAGTAGCAAATTATTTTGGGTTTGGGATTAATAGTGAATTAATAGTAAATAAGTTTGGAGTTGAGAAAATAGTAAATAAATAGCAAATAATATTGAATTGAGATGAATAGTTAATTATTAGTAAATAAGTTTAGATTTGAGAACAACGGTAAATTATTAGCAAACAATGTTGTGTTTTAGATCAATAGTGAATAAAATAGAAATAAATCTGGAGTTAAAAACATAGTAAATTAATAGGAAATAATTTTGGGGTTGAGAATAATAGTGATATTAGTAAAAAAAAGTTTGGAGTTGAGTAAATGGGAAATAAATTGCAAATAATATTGGGTTTTAGATTAATAGTGAATTATTAGTAAATACGTGTGGAGTTGAGAACAATAGTAAATTGATAGCAAATGATTTTTGGTTTTGTTGTGTCACACAGTGAAAATAAGAACAATCAAGTCGAGGTTCGATTAATGAACAAGTGTATTAACAATAATGCACAAAGATAGGAAGGCGTGTATATCTGCTGGGCATTCGACTAGCAGTTGAAGTGCAGTCACATCTCTCACCGGTGTTGGAATTACTAGCGCTATTTATATTGCTAATCGGTGTAAATTCCTCTGTTCAATGGAGGCCTGTATAGCACCCTCCTTTGAAAATATCCCCTCTGGGATTAATGGCGTTTATTGGGGGGTGCATCTTAATCAATTCTGCTAATTTCCGGTTTCTCTTTGATCTTCCTTTCTCCGGAACTGTCTGTGGTATAGGTATCTGAAAAGTAGCAGACACTGTGCCCATGATGTCCGCACTGTTCGAATATCTTTTCCGAATTTGTCAATGTGACGTTTGTGCTCGAAGTCCGGTCCCTTAATCATACCATGGTGTCTATTTGTTTCTCAACAATGCACTACTCCAAGTTAGTCTTATTATTTATTGTTGTGAATCTTTTAGAATAGTCTTTCGCCAAATTTATACCGTTTTTTTATCGTTTTTTTTTAGGTTTGTCCTATCCTGGTTTGGTAACAACTTGTGTAAAATCGATCCTATCTTGCGTCCAAACATAACCTCAGCATTTGCATTCTAAGTGACTCTGTAGACTTGTAAAAACTGTTGGATTGACTTATCTGTCTGCGATCCACTCGCTTTTTTCAATGTGTCAACGAATTTATCTGCTTGTCCATTACTTCTTGGCCGAATTGTTATATGCTCGATTAGATGATCCTCGCAAAAATATTAGAATTGGGTAGACGTAAATTGCGTTCCATTGTCGTTAACAATACAGTCTACTACTCTAAACAGAGCGGATAGTTCATACAGGAAGTTGATATTTATTCGGATGGTGGATTCTTAAAGTTTAATACTTCCGGCCATTTAGATAGGCTGTCTACAACAATGAGATAGTAGGACCCATCTAGCGGTCCTGTAAAATCTAAATGAATCCTATATCAAGGTGGTCCGGTTTTGCCCACGATCCGAATTGAGACGCAGGAGCTTTCATAGTTAATGCGCATCCTCTACACTCCCTGATTTTTCCTTCTATATCGTTATCCATGTTTGGCCAATAAACGAAAGAGCGCATGAGGTTTTTCATTCTTGATATACCTGGATGTCCTACATGGAATTCATTGAGCATTCCTTTCTGTAATGTCGCAGGAATTTCGACCCTGTCGCTATATAACAGGACGTTATCGCAAATTGAATTAATTCCTTCATCCAGTTCGATATTGTATATCCTTTCTTTCGTGCGTATAATAAATCCGTCTACCTCTGCCTTACTATTAATCTCATCAATCCTTACTGGAAGTTCTGTTATTGTGTCACACAACGTATTTTTTTTACTTCAACTTCCGCTTGAATAGCTGCTATTACAATGTCCTCCAACGGTTCTGTCTGGGTAGGTATTAACCTCGATAAACCGTCTGCATGAGCAATTTTTTTAGATGGTACATACTCCATTTGAAAATTGTAATTCAGAAGTATGGTACCCAGTATTTGGAGTCTATTCGCCGTATGTTGTGGTAGTCCCTTTTTTGATCGGAAAATCATTAATAAATGTTTGTGGTGTGTTTGTAACAGAAATTGCCTACCGTGCAGGAAACGATGAAATTTCTTTACCGCAAATATAAAGCTTAGCGCCTCTTTTTCAATGTGTGAGTAGTTCTTTTCAGCTGGGAAAAGTGATCGCGATGAATGTGCTATGGGTTTGACTATTTCATCATCCAATTTGTGTAAAATGCATGATCCTATGCCAAAGGAGCTGGCATCGCTTGCAACTATAATTTCACGTTTGAGATTATAATGTGCAATAAACAAGTCAGACGTTAAAGCCTCTTTAATTTCCCGAAATGCTTATTCGCACTCTGGCGTCCAGACACATTTTGAGTCTTTCCTTAACAATTCATTAAAAGTCGACTTAGTTTTTGCATATTTGGCACAAATACATTGTAGTAATTTGTCAAACCTAAGAAACTTTGTAAAGACGTGATATTTTCTGGAGTAGACATATTCTTTATTGCACTCGATCTCTCTGGATCCAGCCTTCTTCCATGTTTATCGATGGTTTGCCCCAAGTATTTTATTTTTTTCATGAAAAATCTATAATTTTCCTGTTTTACTTTAAATCCATAATACTGGATACTTTTGAATACTTGGTTTACATGAGATTTGTGTTTTTTTTTTTCTAGCACTTTTCATTAACAAATCTGTTAAACTTGTACAATTCTTTATGGACATTAATACATAGCAGATTTGAACAATCCTCATCGACTGGAACTTGTAAGTACGCGTCACTAAGGTCGAATTTAGAAAAAAATATTTCCTTTCATTCAGTTTCGCAAATACCTCTTCAGGGCTCGGAAGAGGTTAATGGTGATCTTATAATGCCCTTTTAAAGCTCTCTGGTTTTCATGTAATACCCATGAGTGGAAATGATCAAGTATGACATGGTGTAGTTGGGCCTACCTACAGGGAAAATGAGGCTGTCCAAAGACTACAAAAAAGACGACGCCTTTGTTGGTATGGATCTTGTCGGGTCGTGTTGGCGGCATTACTTAGAAACCGTACGTAATCGTCTTGTTGGAATCTTTTGGGATCATGTCGACGCAAGTGTTTTCTCCTCGACAGGATGTTGTGTGCTAAGTCGTGTAAGCAGAAACGTCCAGTTTTCATTTGTTGTTCAGATGACTTAACGGTTATCGCAGTCGTACTGCTGCGTGTGGTAATATATATATATATATATATATATATATATATATATATATATATATATATATATATATATATTTATAGGTCATCACTTATCAAGGCCTAAAAGCTATTCGGGGATAAGGATTTTGTGTGTACAGCAATCAATGGGATACTATTGTAGTAATAGTTAGTATTGTAGATTTGATAAAGTGTCATTACTTAAGGGGCGGTTCATCGGGAATTTGTTTGTGTAAGACTTGAAGACATCCAAGTTGAAGTCGGGGGGCAAGCAAGCGGCAGAGAGTTCCACAGGCGTGCAGTTTTAAGAAAGAAGTTTTGTTCATGGAATCTACGTATTGAACTAAGCACGGAAGAAGAGTGGGGAAAATTATTAACAGTAGTTTCAGCTAGACGATTATTTTTCGTGAAAGATTGGTGAGGGGGCAGTGAATGGAGGTCAGGCGAGCACTTGCCATGGAAAATACGATAAAACAACGACAGGCTCGCAACGTCTCTTCTGTGGAAGAGAGGTTGCAGGGAAGAGAAAAGGGCATCCCCCACCAAGCCACGAAGTCTATTTTGTAGTCTGTCAAGGCAGGATAGGCTGTTTTTAGCAGCTCTTGACCAGATGTAACAGCAGTACTCAATCTTTGGACGTACTTGGCTTTTATACAGATAGAACGTTGCATCAGTAGTGAGATATCTGCTGGAGCGGTAGAAGGATCCCACCATTTTCCCAGCGACCTTGGCCACAGACTTGATGTATGTGTTCCATTTCAGATCAGGAGTAAAGGTCACCTCCAGAAGCTTATCAAAACATGGGCCTCCCCTAGTCGAGAGCTATTTATTTCAATCGATGCCAGATGGGGATCAGAGCGTTGATGATGTAATGATAGGAGCTTGGTCTTAGATGCATTAAAGATAACCAGCCACATCTTCCCCCACTGTACCATGCGCTCAAGATCTGTGGAGAGAGAATCAGAGAGAACATTGTTATTTACGGCCTTTGATGTGTTGCCATAGATAATCGTGTCATCAGCATAGATGCCAAAGAATGGTTTTAGTAAGTGTTTTAGGAGATCATTGATGTAGATCAAGAAGAGATTTGAGCCAAGGATGGATACCTGAGGGACTCAAGCATTAATACTGTGGGCCTCTGATTTCTGCCCATCAACAACTACTCTTATGAGCCTATCAGAGAGAAATGATTTAATGATCGAGAAAAGATTTCCAGTCATACCGTAGCTGGAAATCTTGTGAAGTAGGCGTTTATGCCATACCTTATCGAAAGCCTTTGATATGGCAAGAGCAATTGCCCTAGAGGGAAAGCCTTTGTCAAGAAATTATCTAATTCTATGAGATATAACCGTTCGCACGTCTGTTGTAGACATAGCAGAACGGAAACCATATTGCGTGTCACTAAGAAGGTTATTTCTGCTGAGGTGGTAGACTAATTCTCTATTTAATATGAATTCCAGCAATTATTCTCATTTCCAATCTTTCTCGATGTTCGATGTTCGTGTTTCTAAAGTTGGTTCTACGTTTGAGACCTCTGTATACAGAAAACCTACATTTACCGGGCTCTATCTTAATTGGTTTTCCTTTGCCCCTCAGTCTAGAAAAATAAACCTCATTAGCGCTCTTACACATCGTGCACTGATGATTTGTTCACCAAACCGTCTTGATGCGGAACATGGTGAAATCACAGATATTTTTCTTAGCAATGGATATCCCATAAATATAATAAAAACTACTATTGAACGTAAAATTGCTACATTTAATAGTGTTAAACGTATTGGTCCATCACGTTGTCCCATTTATTTAAAATTACCATGGTTAGGTCCTGTTGGCCTTCATATTGTTGAAAGGATTTCTTCTGCTACTCAACGTTGTTTTCCAGCTACTATGCTTAGAGTAGTTTACACAACTCGAACGATTTTCTCTTCTTTTCGTAAAGATGTTTTGCCAACCATTCAAAAAAATTCTGTTGTTTATAAATTTGTTTGTCAGTGTGGAGCTGACTACGTTGACAAAAAATCCCAAAGATTGGAAATGAGAATATCCCAACACATCCCTCGGGATATTCGATTACACCAGGTTTCGAGAACATCCGGGCACTCTCAAGCTCATGAGTCCGCCATTGTTAATCACCTGATTAGTATAAATGGGTGTTCTGACCCATATTCTGATGGGTGGTTTTCTGTTTTATACAGTGCTAGGTCGAACTATCATCTCAATATCATTGAGGCGTTAGTCATTAATAACTCTCGACCTAGCCTGTGTAGACAAAATATTTTGAAACATCAGTTGGAAATATGTACTTATTTAAAACCACCTGAACAGTGAGATTATATATATATTTTTTTCTCTCTGGTCTTCCAACTGAAACCAAGTTCCCCTCTTTCTTCATTCGATTCTTAGCTTTTAATGTATCATTCTGACGTTTCCTCTTAGAGGGTCAGACGATAAGGCCTTAAGGAAATTTTAATAATTCCACCTGCCCGCTTTTTTTTTGTTTCTTTGGTATTTAAATTAAATTATGTTTCCTCTGAAATTTCTCCTTCCATTTTGCTGTACCAAGAATTTACTTACACACATATATATATATATATATATATATATATATATATATATATATATATATATATATATATATATATATATATATATATATATATATATATATATATATATCCGTATCTCTCACTCACTCTCGCCTTCTTTATGTATATATTCATCCCAACTCTCTCTCAATCTCTAGATATTTTTTGTCGAAATAAAAAAAATTCTATGGCGTACACTCTTTCTACACCAGTGTTTATTTCCCTCTTTTTCTCCGTCTCAATTTCTTGTTCGCTGTCCCCATTTTTTCTGCTTAAATAAAAAACAAAAATTTACCGGCGTGAACATTGCCTTCAACAGTTTTTAGTTTTCTCTCTTTCTCTCGCTCTCGTTCGTTTTTTAGATTTCTTTTTCTGCCGAAATAAAATAAACAAACCTTTTATGGCATCACCATTTTCTACAACAGCTTTTGTATTCCCTCTCTCATTTTCATTCTCTGTCTGCCTCTTTCTATATATATATATTCTTCTCAACTTTGTTAGTTTCTCTCACTCTCTCTTTCAATCTCACTCTCTCGCTAGCTTTTCTCTCACTCCGATTATTATTCTTCTTTCGCGTTTTTATGTCCGTGTGTTCGTTTTTCCATGCGTTACGATACGATAAAATGCTATCACAAAAACAAAAAAAAACGTCGTCCTATTTTCATTCTGTTTTATTTACGTCTTTAGATTGTCGTGAAACCACAAATATAGGCGATTCGCTAACAGTCTGCAAATAAATAAACACACTGTCTATTTTCATTATTAATTAACTTACTGATATTTTTCTATAATGCAAAAAAAAAAAAAATACTGTTCGCAACACTAATTTCTCCTTAGAAAATGAATTTTGTCACTTGGGGTGGGGGTTTTCATTTAAAAACACTGAGTCACAGCAACGCGTGTTCGAATACGGCTAGTTTAAATTGTAAATGTAAACTAACCGTAAGTTAATTTTATCATTTATTTAAAAAAAACACATCGGTCATGTTATGTTCCTGAAGTATAATGCACAAATACACAAACGGAATGTTCAAGAAATATTATCGCTACAGTCTTTTGTCTCTACTCTCGTTGCCTTCTCTCCTGCCTGGTCGGGAATAATCTCACAGCACCGAGAAATGAACATCGGTTTATAGTTTCCATCTTCACGCACACACGGGATTACGCGAGAACGGACGAAAATGCTGGCCGCCATGTTTTTCTATCTTTTCTTCGCCTGAACTCACTCGCTGATCACCCACGGTAAGACTTGTCTTTCTTTCTTCTAACCACATGCCTCCCTGATCTCAAGATCACATTTGCTAGTCTCTCATCCACTGTGGCGGTCGCTTCTCTCTACAATGCCTCTGAGGTTTCTCGTCCTCCTCCTGTGGCTGCACACTCCCCTCCACTGCTTCGCCCTCCACTGGTCTGACGTCGAAAATGTGCCTCGGGACTCCTTCTACCACAATGTTGTTACTAGTGTTCCTACCAGTCACTCGACCTCTACTCCATTGTGTGGTGCAGCGCACCCCCGGTGGCTTCACCCATACCTCGTCCCCGAGTTTAATTGTCCCTGTGGCCTCTACTTCTCGGCTTGCCGGCTCCACCCTGGGATGTCTCCAGGAATATGCAAACGTTGACAGTTGCGGAACCGTCTCTGGTACTGGTCGCAGTTTAGGCGACATGTTATACCAGAAGATGGCTTGCTCAGGTGAGGTGCCTCCTCTTTCCGCAACTACCTTTATGGTGCGGTGGTTTCTCTCCACGATCCCGTTGCCACTAGGTCTGTAGGCAGCTCTGAAAAATTGTTGGATCTTCTATTTCTTCAGTACTTCTGTCACTACTACTGACTTGAATGCAGTCCCGTTGTCGGTTGACAACTCTTCCACGGGGACTCGCTCCAAAAACACCTCATCAAGGATTGCCGCTATTTCATTGCCTGTTCCTCCACGAAGTTTCTTCCATAGGGCAAATCGCCCGGGCCCACAGTCAATCATGGTCAGGTAAATCTCACCCCTGTAATGGGTGACATCGCATGCCACTCACCTCCAATTGGCCAACTTCATGTGTGCTTGGAGCAGGATCAATCGACTGACATCTGTCGCATGTCCTGCCCACTTGACTCACTTGCTCCTTGGTGATTCTCGGGTCGACTTTTTTCACTAAGTACCAAGCCCCGTCTACCCCCATATGGTGCAAATTGTGCAGTTCTCGCACGCAAATATCATCTAGATCCGATGCAGCAACAATATCTTTCTTTTGCAACAGCCAACTATTCTTCACTCTCGTGAGAGCATCTGCTCGGTTCTTTTCAGAAACCACCGTGTCTACGCGAAGCTTCAAACAAAACTCTTGCATCAGCTCAGCCAGAACCCCAAGCCTGCGCTTCACTAACATCTCCGCAGCCCCTTTCGTTTTTATACCTTTTTCGCTTGGAATGAGAGACTTTAGCCAAGCAAACACCGTGGCAGAGTCTGTTTTGATGCAGATATCACGTAGTCCCCATTTCAAGGCCAGATTGACTCCTTTTATTGTCGCGTCTAATTCCGCCACATTGATGTGGCTGACGTCATTCTTTTTCCTCAACCAGGCTGCATCTTCTGCAACTACTCCTCCAATTTCCAAAACGACCCCTGTTGCAATACTGCTCGCATCGCACCACACGACTCCATCCAATGTTCGCGGTGCGTTCCAGGTTCCCCGGACTGGGTCTTGACGTTCGGCTTCTTTCAGGAGCTCTTCCATCATGACGACCGTTCTCTCTCCCACCTTATCATTCCATCCTCGCCCTTCGGCGTGTCTCTGTATGTAGCTGCATGCTGGTCTAAGCCAGCTAGCAACGGGGTAATGTCCGATCAACTTTCCGCATATGGAAAAAAGTTCACGTCTGTTGAGCTCCTGTTTCAGTTGTGGGATCTCGTTTCCCCTGCGAAACTCTAGGCCGCCTGACGCACCTCGTTTCAGTTTTAGGCACAAAGCAGTCCCTCCATCTAATTTTTCCGGCTCTTTGGCGGCCAACTCGAACCTCTTCAAATGAGCCATAACCTCCTTGGCAGTTACCACAGTCTCATTCACCAGAATATCGTTTATGTATGAGCTCATTACCCCATCTCCTTTTCCCATTGTCTCCAGAATCTTCCTGAGGGTAGTTGACATAATCTTGGGTGCCGAATTTAACCCGAACCCCACTCGCGTAAGGCAGTAGGTTTTGCCTTTGTACTTGATTAACTGATATTTCCAGAGCTTCTTGGCAACATGGAGTTGCAAATAGGCAGATTTTAGATCTACCGACGTAGATGCGCCATTCATCTGCCTCCATTCCCTAATGGTCTCACTGCACACATCTACGGTGTCGCCTCCCGTATGGCACTTAACATGGCCGTTCAGCTCTCGGAAATCCAGGATCGGTCTTACTTTCCCTTTAGTTGTTTGCAGAACGGCCATCAACGGCAAAATGCCCGACTCCACGTCATCCGTCCAAGGCATCAGTATCCCCTCCTCAATCCATCGGTCGACTTCTTGCTCAAACTCCTTTCTCGCCCCTCCTCTAGGTGAATTTGCGTAGCACGCCACCCTGTTTGTCAGCGATGGCGCTTGATGTTTCCATGCCCACTCCACCGTCCACCGCTCTCCCTCGAATTCGGCTCGGAAGTCCTGTCATTTGATTTACTTTCCTCCCCGGTCTTGTTGATCCCTCTGGGGGCTTGCTCCGTCACCGCGCACTCAGCTAGTCCGAACCTCACGTTCTTTCATGTGATGGTAAAACATCCAAGGCGGCATATAACATCCATTCCAATGATTGCTTGGACGCCAGGCACCAGGCGATCAGTGACAATTGCATGGCCCCTCATCCGACGTTCAGCAATATCAATAGTGACGGTCTCCCCCCCCCCCGACACTTCACTCGCGACCCATCGAATGCCACTACTTCACCCTCCCCTTTCCATCTTCCGACCAGGGTAGTGTGCACCATGGTAGTGGTGCAGCCAGTGTCAGTCAGGGGCATAACTTCCTGTGCTTCCACCACAATCTTCGGTTTGGGCATCTGCTGCGGGTGCGACACTCTTCTCGAATCGGGGCGGCCGCTGGCGCGTCGGGATCCCCTCGCCAGTTTCCCGAACTTGTGCATTTTACCGCTAAATGGCCTCTCTGATTGCATTTGTAACACACTGTCCGTTGCAAGAACTTCCTGCAGTCTCTTCTCATGTGTGGTACCCCGCATTCGAAGCATGCCATCCCCGGGTTTGGCAGATTCCTGCCCACATCCTGCTGTACCGTTGCTGTCGTTCTCCCAGGCTCCGTGGGCTGGGTGCTTACCAAGATTTTTGCAGTTTTAAGCAGCTCACTCACATCCAGCGTCTCCACTCCCTGGACCTGCTGCAACCTTTTCGATATCTCTTCCGGGAACCCGGTGACGAAAGTCATCTTGACTACGTGACTCGTGGCGTGTCATCTGATGCCCGACAACTCAACCAATCTCCTTATCTCATTCGCGTAGACATCAACAAATTCACCAGTCCACCTCTTCTCTTTCAACTTATTAAAGGCCTCCAAATGCCCCTCTGCAAAAGCTTCGATCAGTCGACCCTTGATGGCGTCCGCGTCACCCTGTTCCCGCTCGCTGAGCTCCAAATAGAGGGCCAGTGCGTACCCTTCTAGAAACAGTGGTATTACTGCGGCTACATCATCCAGCCTCTGAATCCTTGCTACAAGGTCCACTTTTTTAAGCCACGCAACCACATAACCGTCGTCATTAAAAGGCTTAATCATGTTGCTTAAGCCTGCGTTGGCCATCGCCGAAATAGCTTGAAGTATAATGGGGGGAGGATTCACCTCAAATACACAAACGGAATGTTCAAGAAAGATTATTGCTACAGTCCTCTGTCTCTACCCTCGTTGGCTTCTCTCCTGCCTGATCGGGAATAATCTCACAGCACCGAGAAATGAACATCGTTTTATAGTTTCCATCTTCACGCACACACGAGATTACGCGAGAACGGACGAAATATAAATGTTCGCCACCATGTTTGTTCTTCCTTTTCTTCGCCTGAACTCACTTGCTGTGCACCCACGGTAAGACTTGTCTTTTTTGCTTCTAACCACAGTTCCATATGTGTAGAAGCGGCTTTATCCTCTTGTTATTCTGTGTATTGTTTTAGACCTTAAGCATTCATCGGTAAAACTCTCCAAATGTATGATAGAAACTAGTATTCGACAATTAATACATATTCGAGTAGACGAACGACTTAATGAACTCTGTTTATAAGAAGCTATATTCAGTAAATAATTAAAATATATTTCATTGGTGTGTATCTTCGAATAATTTTTGACACTACTTACCGACGAAAAACACAACATTAAAATATATAATTACCAAAACATTGCCATACATAAATCAAGGAAGGCATCTTCTTTATTTAGAGTGAAATATTAACAAAATGTTGAAAAAAATTATTCACCTAAATATATTGAATAAATATATTAACCTCGGGAGAAAATGAAATGGAAACAAGTAAACACTTCAGAAATTCCTTCATTTCTTCTTTTTTTTTTGTATGCAGTCGGCATCTTTGTTGATAAGAATAATGGTTGTTGGGTATGTTTTAGCATTTAAAAAAGAAAACAGTCCTGAGTGTAAAGATCGGATAAACAAACAACACTTGGGAGTTACAGTATCTGCATCTGTTATTTATACGAAAGTATAGGATATAAACCGTTACAAAGATTTACTTACGTAAAAAAGAGTAAATAATTTAAAAGCTTTGTTAAAATATGTTGATGATTTAAAATATTTTTTTTAATTATTATTTACTTTTAGTAAAAAAAACTGAAGATTTTGGACAAAACAGCAGAAAATAATGATGGTGAAAGTTAACGTTCTTAAATAGTAACATTACATTCAGCAACTCGTTATTTTATTCCGATTTTATATAACTAGTTTGCAAACTAATCCTTTTAAGTTAATAAACTAAAGACATCGTACAATTTGAATGGGAGAAATCGTACTCTGCACGTAATATCAAAGAGAATAGACAACAAATTAATTCGGATCGAAATTGCTCTATAATTTAATGGCTAGAAATTGTTTGCGATCTATTTTATGATTACTGATAAATAAAATATATATTTTATATTTTTATGAGAGAGTTATTGTATGTCTAAGTAATGCACACCATGTTCGTGATATTTTAAGCGAAGCTCTCTAAATTTGATCAAGGAGTGACGCCGTTGCTTTTTACTATCTCCAAATCTAGGAAGTAATTACGTGCAAGTATTTGAGATTGACAGTCTCGTTCTATAATAATAATAGAATGTAATTGCAACTGGGTGAAATAGTAGGAATATGCATTTGAGAGAGTACATTAACTTGAAAAAATATGAATTATTTGACAGTGATGAATCCATGTATTTTGAGAAAGCCGTTTAGTTTGCACTGGTGAGCGTAAAGGTCATCCGTAGGAAGTGGTTTCAATTAACTGTGGATAGGTATTTTTATGATTAAATGTGGATAAGTATTTTCATGAAATCGCATATCTATAACTAAAAACATTATTAAGATGATTTCTATATTACAATCTATGTCTTCATTTTACACGCACACCCTCACACACAAATATATATAATTTTATGCGGGTATAAAATTTCATGACGAGAAGACCCGTTTTATGTTCATGATTAAAATTGGGAGGTTAAATAAATAAGTGGAGGGAAGCTGACCGGTTTCGGCTTTATTTTCATAAGCTGGATCGAGAGATTTCCTTTATTCATGAATAAAATCGATTTAATTTAGAGAGTATACGTTTTAAATTAAACGAGAGATGATACGTTTGAAAAAATAGCGATATAGTGCATATGAAATAAGGAAAAAAGGACGGGATACACTATATGTCTAAAATACCGATACGAATGGTATCACCTAGAGATTGATCACATTCAAACCTAAGACACATTCCCTTTGCTTGCAGAGGAAATACTTCTTCAAGATAACATGAAGGTCTCCAAGAACTTAACGTGGTAAGTATAATGAGCATGTTTCGGAATAGTGAATGAGTCAGTGCAAAATTCGTGGCATATGCCAGGTTTTGTTGTGGTATATCCTATTTGTGATTTTGCTAGGTACGTGCTGTTTGACTCTAATATGTTGACGAACTCCGACGCACGTCGTCAGCACTGCAACTATATTTCAATGTATAAATTAAATTATTATGACTGTGGTGGGTAGAACGCATTTGCGACAGAATAGCATTGACAGTTTTGCCAGAAACACACGTCCATTTGAAGCAAAATAGCATCCGTCAAGTGTTGAGCTGATTTGGTTGGAAAAATCCTCACATACTTATTCCAATCACAGTAAACGAATATAAATCGGATATATAATCATCGCATTGATTTTTATTTGAGAAAAAAACAGCTATTTTCCTTTCGATGACTGACCTAATTACATCAAGGAGGTAATAATTTCAGTTCTTCATCCATTTTTTTTTAAGAAAAAAATTATCAGGGATCGATGCTTAAGGGTTCAAATTAAATAAATCTTTCGTTTTGTAGAGCAAAGTGAATCACAGCGTGTATACACTCGTGTAAAGGTGAGTTTACAATATATTGATGTAAGGTAATATGAGAGGGTTCTTTTTACCTATATATAAAGGAAATGCATCAATATATTAAGCAAATATATCAATATATCAAGAATATATATCAATATATCAATGACATATATAAACATATCAAGTAAATTTATCAATATATCAAGTAAATATATCAATATATAAAGCAAATATATCAATAAATAAAGCAAACATATCAATAAATACAGCAAACATATCAATATATCAGGAACTTATATCAATATATCAAGTATATATCTCAATATATCAAACAAATATATCAATATATCAAGAACATATATCAGTATATCAACAAATATATCAATATATCAAGCAACTATATCAATATATCAAGCGAATATATCAATATATCAAGCAAATATATCAATATATCAAGAAACTATATCAATATATATAGAAAATATATCAATATATCAAGCAAATATATCAATAATTAAGGAAACTAAATCCATATATCAAGCAAATATATCAATATATCAAGCAAATATCTAAATATATCAAGAAAATATATCAATATATAAAGAAAATATATCCATATATCAAGCAAATATATCAATATATCAAGCAAATATATCCATATATCAAGAAAATATATAAATATATCAAGAAAATATATAAATATATCAAGCAAATATATAAATATATCAAGAAAACATATCAATATACCAAGAAAATATATCAATACATCAAGCAAATATATCAATATATCAAGCAAATATATCAATATATCACGCAAATATAGCCATATATCAAGCACATATATCCATATATCAAGAAAATATATTAGTATATTCAGGAAATATTTCAATATATCAAGAACATATCTCAGTATATCAAGCAAATATATCAATATATCAAGCAATTATATCAATAAATAAAGCAAATATATCGATATATCAAGAAAATATATCAGTATATCAAGTATATATATCAATATATCTATCAAATATTTCAATATATCAGGAACTTATATCAATATATCAAGCAAACATATCAATATATCAAGCAAATACATCAGTTTATCAAGAAAATATATCATTATATCAAGAGAATATATTATTATATCAAGCAAATATATCAATATATCAAGCAAATATATCAATATATCAAGAAAACATATCATTATATAAAAAATATCAGAATATCAAGCTAATATATAAATATATCAAGAAAATGCATCATTATATAAAGCTATTATATCAATATATTAAGCAAATATACAAAATATCCTGAAAATATATCAGTATATCAAGCAAATATATCGATATATGAAGAAAATATATCAATATATCAGGAAAATATATCAATATATCAAGCAAATATATAAATATATGAAGCAAATATATCAATATATCAAGAATTTATATCATCATATCAAGCAAATATATCAATATACCAAGCAAATATATCAATATACCAAGCAAATATATCAATACATCAAGCAATTATATCAAAAGTAAAGCAAATATATCGATATATCAAGAAAATATATCAGTATATCAAGTAAATATATCAATATATCAATATATCAGGAACTTATATCAATATATCAAGCAAATGCATCATTATATAAAGCAAATATATTCGTATACAAAGCAAATCTATTTATATATCAAGAGAATATATCATTATATCACCCAAGTGTATCAATATATCAAGCAAATATATCAATATATCAAGTAAATATATCATTATATCAAAAAAAATATCAGCATATCAAGCTAATATATCGATATATCAAGAAAATGCATCATTATATAAAGCAAATATATCAATATATAAAGCAAATATATCAATATATTTTGCAAATATATGAAATATCCTGAAAATATATCAGTATATCTAGCAAATATATCCATATATCAAGGAAATATGTCAATATTGCAAGGAGATATATCAATATATCAAGCAAATATATCAATATATAAAGCAAATATATCAATATATCAAGGAAATATATCAATATTTCAAGGAGATATATCAATATATCAAGCAAATATATCAAGCAAATATATCAAAATATCAAGAAAACATATCATCATATCAAGCAAATATATCAATATATCAAGCAAATATATCAATATGTCAAGCAAGTATATCAATATATCCAGAGAATATATGAATAAATATATCATTATATCCAGAAAATATATCAATATATCAAGGAAATATATAAATATATCAGGAAAATATATCAATATATCAAGCATATATATAAATATTTGAAGCAAATATATCAATATATCAAGAATATATATAATCATATCAAGCAAATGTATAAATATATCAAGCAAATGTATCAAGGTACCAAGCAAATATATCAATATATCAAGAAAATATATCAATATATCAAGAAAATATATCAGTATATCAAGGAAATATATCAATATATGAAGCCATTATATTAATATATCAAGGAAATATATCAATATTGCAAGGAGATATATCAATATATCAAGCAAATATATTAATATATCAAGCAAATATATCAATATATCAAGGAAATATATCATTATATCAAGCTTATATATCAATATATCAAGGCAATAATTCAATATATCAAGGTTATATATAAATATATCAAGGATATATATTAGTATATCAAGGAAATATTTCAATAAATCAAGCAAATATATCAATATATCACGGAAAGTTACACTCCCTTTCATACGTATGACTTAACGCAATATGTATGTTTTTAATGTAGAGAAAATGACTTACTCCATTTTATTATTAAATAGGCAAAGTGCGTACTCTCCATATTTAAAGAAACCTACGTATATATATATATATATATATATACATATATATATATACATATATGTACATATATATATGTTTGTGTGTGTGTGTGTGTGTGTGTGTGTGTGTGTGTGTGTGTGTGTGTGTAGTCAGAAGTAAAGTGTCACAAATTTGTTGGGAAATCGATCTCTCTCGTTACATTTTTACTTAACTCAGTGGTCCAGCTGGAATTATTGCAAAAACCTACTCGCAAAATTTGTTGTAATTATAGAGTAAATATTTGCTGATAGTTGTATATCTTTGAAAATCATATATATATATATATATATATATATATATATATATATATATATATATATATATATATAAATATAGATATATGTATATATATATATATATACATAGATACACACACACACACACACACACATATATATATATATATATATATATATATATATATATATATATATATATATATATATATATATATAATGTGTGTGTTCAGTGGATTGGGAAAAGAAATTATGCATGTACAGTATTGTAAGAAGCGCAAAAATAAATATCATTTATATAAATTTCATAAGTTCTAAATTCAAGAGGCTTACCATCATCTTGTTAACAAAAAAAAAAAAAAACTTTACTGTTTAGAAAAATCTGTTACGGCTCAATCGTTTGGGACTCACAAAATTAAAACATATAGAATTTAGCAATCACTTTTAACCATCAAGTAGATTTGTCTACGTGCCTGTTTTTAAGAAAATACTTAATGACCGTACAAACACGAATCTTAAGTTTTTATGAGTTTAAATAATCTGATTTCATTTGTGGGGTGTTATATATTTTACTATTTCAATGATATATTGATATTTACATGTGATGATATGTATTTTAGTAGTGTATGACTAGTTGTTATACTGGTTTAGTTGATTTTATAAATTAACCTAATTATTGTTTTTTTGTAAACCCTTCTGTTTATATATTAATATGCAGTGTCATGTTATATGTTCATTTGTTTCCTTTCTTATAGTAAGGGATTATGGTAGCAATACATTCTTATCAGAAATATTCAATAAAAAATGTATACTTATATATATATATATATATATATATATATCAGAAATTGTTGTATATATATATATATACTTCACACACACAGACATATATATATATACATATATATATATACTTCACCCACACCCACATATATATACATACATGCATATATATATATACTTCACACACACACACACACACACACATATATACACATGTGTATGTATATGTATATATGTATATATATATATATATATATATATATATATATATATATATATATATATATATATATATAAACTTCAATATTTCAGTAACCAATTGAAGGATTACGGGAAACCAGGACGCGACAATTAATACATATTTAAGTAGATACACTATGTAATGAACGATGTTTACAATAAATATTTGCAGTAAATAATTGATCCTATAAAAATCATCATGGCATTTATTTTTGTTGGCTTTTTGGCGCAGTACGTAGTGTATAATTACTTAAGACGTTACATATGAAACGTACGTTACCGTAAAATCGTCAAATATAAATCAGGCAGAAGATATTCTTTATTGAGAGTGAAATGAATAGATTTGGAGAAATTGTTTACCAGAAAATATTAAATAAGTATCGAACCCCCGGGAGAAAATGGAATGGAAAGAAGTAAACACTTTAGAAACTGTTGCACTTCATTTTACATGCAGTCGCCATTTTTGTTGATAAGAATAACGGTTGTTGGGTATGCTTTAGCAATATAAAGCAAGAACCGAATCCTGGGTGTAAAAATCAGATGAACAATCAACACTTGGAAGTTACATCATACACAGCTTTTATTAATATTATTCCAGGTATATATATATATATATATATATATATATATATATATATATATATATATATATATATATATATATATATATTACTAATGGTCGTTTGGAATCTTGGTCTCAAAATATAATGAATACTTGAACTGAGTATTAATTTTTTTTGCGGACCATTAATATCATTCTCATGACAGTTGTTGTCTCCTAAAATTTTGTGTCAGCCAATCCTTTAGCCTTTTTCAGTTGATACTTGTAACTGTATACCCCGTAATTACTGCCCTGCTACGTTTTGACCAACTGATACTCTTAATTGAACTGCTTGGGTAAGGTTGTAATCCTTATCTTCACACAATGCTAACCTAGAAGCGCATAGACTCAACGCATAAGGAACGCCAGTGTGCTCCCTTATACGGTAGTAAACAGAAACAATTATGAAGATGAAGACAACAGTTCGCACATGAATTAATACACACTTTTTAAAGCTTTCTCTTACAGGATTCTAAAGCAATCAATATATATATATATATATATATATATATATATATATATATATATATATATATATATGTATATATATATATATATATATATATGTATATTATTACCGTTTTATCTGTTTGGTTACATATATTTCGGATGTTGGACCATGTTTACAATCAAACAGCCTTGTCAGACCTCACAGAAATTGTTGTTGGTATTAGGAAGAAGTGTTTTAGAAGAAATACGAAAAAGGGGGGGTTGGGGTAGGAGATAATGAGAAGGGAGACGGGTATTGATAATATTTCAGTTTTGAAGGTTAAAATACATTAGATTGTATTGTGTGTAAAACACTGTTTCTCTATTTTGGAGATAAGCGAGCGGAACATGCTTTCAGATTTCATATCATTCTCGCCAAGATTTCTTTGTTTTAAAGTAAACTCGCATGACTCGTTGTATTGCTAAGAAACGTATACAATAACGAGAGGAAAGTAAGTTGCGTTTTTAACATACCTGTTACTTTAAGCATATTACGCAGTTTTTTATTATTATCTGTCATTTGCAATTCCGAGCACATCAGAGTAGATTTTCTTGTTATAAAACAGTATACTAAAACACAGCCACATTTTATTCCGTGCCACACATTATTGACAATTTTAAGGATATAGAAAACTTGAAGTTTACTGACTTATACACTTTATACTATATGATATTGTATTATTTATATTTTCCTTGCAGGCAACATCATTTAATGTGTCTAGTATACAAAATGATTTTTAAAATGCAGAGCAAAACGTTCTCTGTCTTAATGTTCCGCTTAAACTGATTTGATCTTTCTAGGAAATTGAGCAATTTTAGATGACTCTATTACAATAATCTGTTTCATTATTATGATATGGTTTGATTACGATATGTAATATTTATTATAAATCCTGATAAATAGCGAGAAGATGATCTTGTATAAAATCGTATACGAAAACAGTGATGCTGTTTTTTCTGAGCACAGCGGTTATTAAATATACTTGCTCCATCTATTATATTACGCACTAAATATTGACTAACGTATACTCTTTGTCTTATATGATAATTAATTGTCTCACAATTGGCATTAAACAATCATGTATATTGTCTTGTGTACACCATATTAAAACTCCAAAATTAGTTTCCCTAGTCAACACGATATTTTAACACATCTGCTTTATCTACGATATAGTGTACTCTTTTATTATAAAACTCTACTGGTATATTTACTATCATCAAAGAGATTATATGCCTCTTTTGATTTTGTATTACAGGTCCCCCATCACTTATTACCACCTCATTCATTACTATGAATAGTGTTTTTGTTTTTTTTTGTAATTATATTAGACCAACGTGGATTATCTCAGTTGGGGAAAGAAAAATGATAAACTAAGAAACATACTAACTGTAGATGTAATAACTGAAATGTATATTTACATTTGGTCGTATATCGCTTATATTTTTAGCCGTACCCATCCATATCTGTGACATATTCACTCTTAATGGAGTTTCATAGGTACACGTAGTGATCATTTTAATTTCTACGCGTGTATTTTAGTCTTAGAATCGCATGTAACTGAAGCAAACTCTGGCTAATTCTTCGCCACTAAAAATAAATACCTTATTCAGCTGATGAATTCTTCTAGTCGCTTTTTACATCTATCTTACTGAGTGAGGATCATATATAAAGACTCAAAATCACTAAAAATCATTTTGAATTTTTATATTATTACTAGAAATGCGGTCATCACCTTTCTTAAATTCACAGGAGTTTCTGCATTAGTGTTGGTGTTCACCCTGGGTCCGATCAAGCATACAGAATATTCACAACGTAGCGATATTTTTCGTTCGAATCTCTACTTTTATATACAAGGGAATTTGTTTGTGTATATGGTGTGTGTGTGCATGTGTGTGTGTGTGTGATTTTGTTCGCTATAGATTGATAAACGGCTGGATCGATTCTTATGAAATTTCACACGGAGTTATTTTATGGGTCTGGCAGTATTCTTAGATAGGGTTTGTATCGCAATATCTTCGATAAGTTCCTACAATCAATGAAAGTTCACACCCTACACAGACTAACATCACAAATGCACTTCATATCTTTTATTACTACCGAAGCCGACGAAACCAAGCAACGGAAGGCATTAATTAAACAAAAAGAAAAAAAAACGCTATTCTATAAAACGGAGCAGTTGATTGTTATTAATATTATATTTCGGCTGATTTAAGCATCATGTCGAAATCGGATATTGCCACATTTTTTTTAACTTAAGTGTTAATTCCATTCTCGTGCGGAGATCATTCTCCCCCTTCTCAGTCATGACAGGAAAAATCCAAATGATTGAATTAGAATATTAGAGAGTTGGACATTTATTCATCCTGATTAAATACTGATCCTCATCATATAATTCAGCTAGTTTTTACAAGAACAATCAAGTAACATTTCGTGAGAGTATGGTGCAACTCGATCGAATATTAAACTATAAAATAACTGTTTATTTAATTATTTTTTGCATTAGTTAGTATATAAAATTAAATAGTGAGTGTGACCCAACTCGAATTTCACATTATATAACAAGTATAATAAAGCTTAGTTGGAGCTTTTATTATGTGAACAATCTTGGGCAATTCTTGGTTGCCTTCCTGACTTCATTTGTTTCGTTCATGACCAAACCAAAACAATGAAAAATAACTTCAGCTAAGTAAATTTGAGATTGATAATGATATTCTTATACTAATAATTTTTTGTTAATAAAACTATGTATTTCGAGAAAACGATAATGATACATTACTTATGCCACACTGAGGGAAATACATTGTCAAGATATCATCCTGCCAAGGCCTTGTCGGCGAAGAAACCACATCAATAAAATATAACTCAAGAGTGATTATGTACGCTGGGTGCGGGACAACTCAGAGGAGAAGTGGATGTGACGTGACGATAAGAGATTGGCTAAATTAGACCTGAGAGCGCCAGAAAGCAACATGTCACCTGATAATATAAGCTTATGCACGAGCGATTGTGAACAGATTTTGGAGTAAACTGATACGTCTCGACAGTAGAAAGCCTGGAATGAGATTCCGACCGTTGAGCTGTGTGCCCAACGTTGTGTATCACATAATCTTTACTCCCTCCAGCGAGCTGCAAACTCATAGGTTGAGTACGACTGTCATGTCATCGTCCTTAGATGAAAGTAGATGAAAATATTTTTTCGAACGGAATTCAAACATCTATACATGTATTCACATCTTTTGTACCATTATGTTATAATATACTTTATAATTACATATATTACCTGATAGTAGATCCTGTAGTTGTAGAAGAATATCAACGCATTTATTCGTGTTTTTCTTAACTGATGTACGAAATAATGTGCTTCGGTTGCAGGAGCTAACCCTGAGTCCCAGTGGCGGTACATAGAATTGATCTCATCACAACGTGGGACATGTGTAGTTTCCATTGACTTAAGCAGATCGAAGACGTCAATCGGGGACCCTCCGAAGAAGTAAGTGATGAAATCAGAAGCCACCACCAAACTTCATCCTCGCGTAGATCAATCAAGCCTAAGCTATCGCATTGTGAGAGCTGTTCTGGGTGGCCAGAAGAGCTGCTAAACTTTCTTAGGCATTCCGTAATCGGGAACGCCTAAGAAAACACTCATATACGGGTGAACACTCTTTTGTGTCTCCGTCGAGTTACAGCAGTAAGTTTCAGTAAAAATGAATGGTATCAACGATTTTTTCCGGTGAACAATGGGTAAACATCCCAAATTGTTGTAAAATATCAAATTAATAGTTCACATAATCCAAATGATTTAAACCACATTTAAAACTTCTTAAAAGCCCGTGCGTTGCCAGGAAGTTAACGGTGGTATTTATAACATTAATAGAAACATATTTTTCATTTAATTTCCGATTTCAAATCTCGACAGCTTTCGTGCTAAAACGAACACACTTCATTCCGATTTCTTATTTCATTTGCCTAAACATTTACTTATGTTGTTAAAAAGAAAACATATTCACCATGATCGAAGTTGTGTATATGTTAGGAGAAAAGAACTCAGTTTGATTGATTTAATTTTTATTTAATTTTTCCAATCTAGATTAACCTGTGCTTTGGATGATTTTTTAATTAGTACACTTTATTTCAGACTAAAAATATTAATGTTCTCCATAGTAAACAATTGTATTAAATATATCCGCATTTATTTAACATTTTTACTCGTAACATTTTCAACAAAAACATACCTTAATATGTTTAGCTTGGTTGGTTGTTTTTTGTTTTACGGTATATCAACCCTTTTCAGGTTATTTCATGCCGAACCCAAAGATTTTGAAGAGCATTTTTTAAATAAAATATATTTGTTATTTTCAAGTCGGTTTCTATTTAACCCATAGTTTGCACCCTAACAGGTACTACCACTCCGGGTCAGAGTGGGCATGGGAGCAATGACAATTAAAGGACGGCGCCACACTCCCCACAGCCCGCAAGCTGGGGCCTCATCACTGGATATAGTTTACGGTCATATCCAGGACCTTAATATGTTTAGGAATCTTAATTCGAAGATCTGGTCAGTTTTCAAGTATTTCGCATAATATATAAGTCATTAAATATTCCCAGTTGTATTCTTTGACATCCATATATAGTTACGGATTTAATTTTCTATTTGATATAAAAATATCTCCAGTAAATTTCTTAGCAGATATGAAATGCGCCACCACAACAAGGTCGTGATTTTTCAAATTCATTTTTAATTGTTTTGTAAATTCATACGAGGTAACAAAGTGAACCAACTGCGTCGCAATTATCTACACATATCAGTTTGAAGTATCATGTCAAAATCTTAGGCTAATATATCAATCTAATGATGACATTCGTTTTCCTCACATTTTAGAGTCATTTTTGTTAATTAGAAAGAATGATGAAGGGTGTAATTATTTAAACATATTATAACCTTTTTACTTGTTCTTTTTTCCTCCGGACATTAAACATCAACCTTATGTTACCTTATGTTAGACTCTTAGAGTAAAAGTAAGTAGGAACAACCTCTTCAAATGCCATGTTCTCATGTACATGTTTGTACTGACTGTTGAATTTGAGATTCTGTAGAAGTTGTTTACCTGAGAATATAAAAAAATATATATTCAGTTCTCAAGAGATAATAAAAAAAGAGAATAAAAAGAAAACGGCAGGGATTTCACATGATTTTTGTAATTTTATATTTATTCAGTCGCCATTTTGGTTCATAATAATCATGGCTGATGGGTACATATAAGCAATACACAAGAAGAAATCAAACTTCTAAGTGCACAGATCGAATAAACAAACAACATTGAGTGCAAACCTTTTTTTTTCGGTAGTAATTGCCGGAAATTTTCTCAATTCAGGCTTTGTGTATTCAGTAACCGAAAGCTTTTATAGAAATGTCTGTCTGCGTTCCTGTCTATATTACATTCAATCGTGTTTAAACCTGATTTGTTTGTTTACATCATGCTTTGAGATGCACAAATATAGACGCTGATAAAAGGATACGTATATATATATATATATATATATATATATATATATATATATATACATATATATATATATATACTCACCCATACAAACACACACGCACACACATACACACACACATATATATATATTAAATTACGCCAAAATAACTTCATTGTTATCAAACTTTTTTCTTTGTTAAGCTTGTATAAATAATCAGACATGTATGCGTACTAAGTAATGAGGTTTCTACTTTGAATGTAAAGAAGTAAATAACGAAATCAAATGAGGATTGAAATGTCTATATTGATGGAAACAGACCACATGATATTGGAACTTCTGTACGTAGTATACACGTCTCCGGTTACATCGTATATAATAATAATACAACACGTTTGCATTTAATAGTGTGAATAGTGAATCATTAATTTGGAAAACAAAATATCTATTATGAATATATATTCTGTGTTTTTACGCATAAGCTGTATCATATCATTAAGTTAGTAGGCAATAGGGATGGAATTAATAAAAAAATAAAAAATATGTTTTTTTAGTCACATTCCGTACTCTAATGCACGTTAATGTAAAGTTTATAGCATCATGTAGTTTTTGATGCATCCATTTACTTATAGAAAGACACATCATTTCATCCCTTTATAAGAGATATTAAGGTTAAGTACCGTGGTTTGCTATTGAAGGTGCTCGGCGAAAACAAGGCAGTAAGAATCAGCATAAAATGATGTTATTCGACGCGATCTACAAAAGAGCGGAACATATTTCCCCAATACAAAAACAAACGATGGACTGAGAGTAGACAGGAAGGACATCACTCGACGAAATATCATACAGGGTAATGCGAGTTGATTACAAAGGGTTTCGTTCGCACCATATACAAACATGATAGTTAGGGTAAGCTTGCATGATCCTCTTAACAAAATTAAGACCAAAGAAGATAATAAGATAAATAAGGATTTATCAAACGCAATATATAACATGGAGTAAAAATTGATTGATATTTTATTTCTGGGGATTGGCTTGAAAGGATTTCCCCACAGAATAGCAAAGAGCAAAGCGAAGATTAGATTGAAAAGATTCTCTCAACATAATATCAAGAGGACAGTAAGAATTTACTGGTAAGGATTGTCTTGATAGAATATATAAACAGGGCAGCTCCCTTTTTTTTACAGAATACAACATAATGTAATGAGAGTGCGACCGAAGGGCTTATTTGACACAATATAAAGAAGGTATAGTAAAAGTGAGGTGCAAAATAATTCTATAAAATACAATTTCACACTGGTAATGATAATTTGTTTTCAAACATTCTCTGCATCCATTTATATATATAGTTAATTGAGTTGCTCGAACTGGTTTGTCTTCCCGCAACATTATAGAAAGGTTAACTTAGTATTAAACAGGATAGTGAGAGACGGTTTTTATTTGGTTAAGTGAAGAGCAATTTTCATACGTCTTTTTCTTCAATATTTGGCGCTGTCTTTTTTTTATATTATCTCTACGATTATAAACAAAAGTCACTTTATGTTTGTGAGTTCCATCCTCGTATGTTCCTAAACGGCTGAGCATTTTCAAATTTCACACAAATAGAAATTTCTATGCCTAGCAGTGTCCTTAGATATATTTTGTATGGAAATTCATCCGATAAGTATCTAAAATCTAAAAGTCGAATCTTAAAATTAACTTTTCTCTCATATGGATTATTTCGAATAATTTTGCACGGAATATTTTCACGTTACGCCGGTCGGGGAGAAATAAAATTTAAATAAATCAGTTCTTTATACATGAAAAAAAGGCTTATTATGACCGATAGTCATAGCTTTATATTAGAGCGGCTGATTACAGATCGAATTACCCCCTGTTCAAGACCAGGTGTACCTCACTATTTTATTGTATTATATGTTCTAATTAATGAGCTCAATTTACAATAAAAGAAAGGAGTGCAATTTAACATCAATGCCAATCATTTCTTCGTTTGCATGTTTTAAAACTAATCATTAATCAGAAGGGGCATTTCCACGGCATCCATCGTCAAAACCAAGTATCATTTGACAGGATATTGTAAACAAACATTTTATGAACAACATTATCATTAGTTTTTAAATTTGTATTTATGTATTAGCATTTTTATTCTTATTTATATGTATTTATTTATTCATTTATTGCGAATTAGTCCACTGGGAAAATTTCCTTGCAATATATAATAAAAAATAGAGGTTTGATTCGTAATAATACAGACGCAATCTGCATAAATTAAAATATCATTTTAAAGCGTAATGTACGACCGGACAACTCCGAGCTGCAAACTAATATCGTATAATCGACATTGAATCACAGTAAACTTCGCTTTGTTGTTATCACTTTCTGATTCATTTACTATGATTATCCATGACACGATCAACGGTAACTCCCGCCTTCCCTGGCCGTTTATGTTTGCTTTTCCTTAAATTAAATATAAAATGCACTTTTCTACGTATATTATACATACTACATCCCGTAAAATGTTGATTAAATTTGAGTTAAACCACAAGTTTATTTTCTTTATATATCCATTAATGAAGTCTACTGTAAGCTGTTTTGTACGCATTTGAAGTCGAGTTTGTTTTCCTAGCGAGCTAATGCATTCAATTAGTTTTGTTATTTTAACGTCGTTTCTGACGGCACTGCTGAACTAGCAAAGATATATAAAAGGAAACTATTCTAAGTAAACTCCGACAGAGACGACTTAATCTCTTCCTTATCATTGCATCGTTAATGTAAACATACAAAACGTAATTATTTGTCAACAACTCCGCGATGCTTTTCTCTCGGATTACCTGGCCGTTCCGAGAAAAAAAATAAAAATTAAGAGGCAGATGTGCGACAAGCAGACGCCATTGATATATTTTCAACAGATAAGTGAGAGAAGAGAGCATCAAAGGGAAGATTGTCGCCGAGACAAGCAAGCGAAATAACAAGATGAACAAACATATTTTGTTTCCAATCAATAAGCGCACCTGTCTTAGTAGAAACGTTCTTACCTGTCTAGAATGTATTTTTATGTGCGAAGTAAATAGGAAAGGTGGGAGGTTTTTAGAAGATAAATATGCTGCTAAGATAATACATCATTCTTTACCCATCAACTTCCTTCTATGTCTCGCTGTCTGTCTCTGCCTCTGTCTGATTAACTCTCTTAATCCCACCTCTCTCTCCTTATATATATATATATATATATATATATATATATATATATATATATATATATTGTATACATACATATATATATATATATATATAACTACTTCATTTATTCACATAAATTTAATATACGAAATATAGATTTATGCGTAAACTTTAAGTATTTACTTCAAAAGTGCTCAATACATAGGTAGAGCTAGTTAGTAATTTATAAAATATATATGGCGATTAAGCTACACTGAATATTCTGCGTTTCATCCAACTATAGGATTCGTCAGGCTTATGCGCATAAGCCTGACGAATCCTATAGTTGGATGAAACGCAGAATATTCAGTGTAGCTTAATCGCCATATATATTTTATAAATTACTATATATATATATATATATATATATATATATATATATATATATATATATATATATGCATACATACACTAGCAGGTGACCAGCGTTGCCCGGGTATTTGGAGATGGATGTTGAGCAAAAAAAAAAAGTGGTCAGGTTTTTAACTTTGACCCCTACTATGCCCCCTTAAATTTATAGTTTTGGGCTCAAATCAAGTTATCAAGTTAGATCCCTGTCCAATGAACATATATCTACAACTTCAAGTGCGTAGACCGAAAATTGTCGGGGGAGTTTGGTAGAGTTCTCAAAGGTCAAATCGTTGAACTTTGACCACTTTATCGCAAAATTTCTATCTTAAAACCGATCACATTGAATTCCCCTGATCTCATTACCATGTATATTTAATTTCGAGTGTGTAGACGTAAAATTGACCGGGTTATTGCGTAGGGAAATGTACACACACAGACACAGAGGTACACACACATACAGACACTTAAACTTTTATAGATATACGTGCAGTTCAGCCCGAAGTTGCCCGGATGTTTGGATGCATATGTTGAGCAACAAATAAAAGTGGTAGTAGGAAGGCAGGCTCAAACCCGAACCGCTAAGGAAGAAAAGAACGGGGTAAAGCCTAACGTTTATGCTGTTACGACCACCGAAAAACCGGAAGCGACATTTTTTAATTTTAATAAGGCTAGACAATCTAAAGGAGAGGAAGCTTTAAAAAATATCGGCGAATAAATCACCCCCCTCGTAAAAAAGTGCCTAGTTGAAGGGGAAGATACTAATGTTTTTAGGCGATTTTCGGATATTTGTCATATGAAAGGTCAAACTTAAAAACGATACTGTTCGTGGAAAAATCCGTCACCTCTATTGAAAGTTTAAGGCAGACATGCAAACAGACATACATACATGCATACATTTATGTATTGGTACCAAAAAATTTTTGACCCAAACTGATGGAAAAGCTTGCCCTATCTCTGAATACTCTTTATGTAAAATTTCAAATATTTAGACCAGAAATTGTCTGAGTAATTTGGAAGAGACCGCAGAGGTCAAGTTAAAAAAAATTGACCCCTATTATTACCCCTTAAAATGTATTGTTTTGGGCTCAAATTAAGTTATTAAGTTAGATCCATGTCCAAGGAACCTATATCTAAAATTTCAAATGCGTAGACCCTCAAATTGTCGGAGGAGTTTTGTAGAGTTCTCAAAGGTAAAATCGTTGAACTTTGACCCCTTAATCGCCAAATTTCTGGCCAAAAACTGTTCACATCGATTTTCCGAAATCTCAGTACCCTGTATATCAAGTTTCAAGTCTGTAGACTAAAGATTGTAAGAGTTATTGCGTAGGGAAATGTACACAGACAAAGCCACCCCCCACACACGTTCACTTATATATATATATATATATATATATATATATATATATATATATATATATATATATATATACAGAGAGAGAGAGAGAGAGATAGATATATACATATATATACATATACATTTATATATATATATAAATAATATATATACTCATATATAGTATTTATATATATAAATAATATATATACTCATATATATATATATATACATATATATATATATATATATATATATATATATATATATATATATATGACTATACGAATGTATATATATATATATATATATATATATATATATATATATATAGATGCACGGTCACACAAATGGACTTTTTAGGCAATTGACCGTATTTATATATAGATCTCACTTACTCTTAGCAGATGCCGAATAATTCTATGTGGGTATGAGCGGCAACTATCGTCTATTAGGTATGGTTTTCATCAAGGCTTCAGTAACTTGCCGATCAAGCCACATTGAATAACTATTAATCTGATTTTCTTTGACTCTATATACTTTTGACGAAACTTACGGCAGAATTCCTTTTTACACTGTTTTTCGGTAAATTTCTCGGTTGCATAGATTATTTGACTATTGTTTAGAACTCATGATATTAATTCAAATGGCGAAAATGGCATCAGAAACAAATATTAACACGTTGACTTTTCATATATTTAATCTTAATCGATTGCACAAGCGAGTAATGCAAAGCTTTTCGCTCACACTTTGAAAAATACATGAATTGCATGAAAAAACATTTTTGATCTTTATTATTTTTATGTTTATTATTTTTCACATCGCTATTTGTGCTTCAATTTAATAATACCCGCTCTATATCGAAATATCACTACTATATGTGTATTTAATGCGGATATTTTCTTTTTCTCATTTAATCGTGACATAAGAACCTTCGTATTCTCTTGTATTTTTCTATTTTTCTTTCCCTTCAGTTTTTTTCTGTTATGTAATTTCATATTTCCTAAATAGGTGTAACCATTTTCTCCAATTTTATTTATTATATTCCAATTTAAAAGCTCTATTCCTTCCATTTTCCATTTATAATTTCAAGACACAACACTCCATTATGAACAATCTCATACCTACATAATTCCTGAACATGTGAACAGTCCCCACAACCATATTCAATTGTTTTTAATATTTTGCATCCAAATGTAAGCAACCACTAAATAATACATGGTTTGCACGATATTCCATATTTCCTTACTCATGGCACGCATTTAGCTTGCGTAAGAACAAAGGTGCAATGCTCAACTAAGAAAATCTTTCTCTCTCTCCTTCTATCTCTCCCTCTCTCTCTCTTAACTTTCCAAATAGTTTCTCCATTTCATGTCAAAGTCACTTTTTTTGTTTTACAATACATATTTCCATGAATTCTTGCGCGTTCGCCACTCTTTTAAATGTGTTCATACAGTATATAATCCAGCTCTGTGGAACCAGATTACATGTTTTGTTGTACGTTATCTATGCCATGCATCGATTCGCTATTCTCTTACACTCCCTAAGTATTGTCGTGTCAAGAATCCCTCATTCCGTGCATACAACCTTTCATTTCCCATTTTATCTGTTGCAGATTTTTGTTAAATCTCATCTGTCAAAAGGCATGTCAACCATTTGTACATCAATGGATGCAGGTAATGGGCTGATAGTTATCGACCGCTGTGTCTTTATGTATCATTCTGCCAGAGCATTAAGTGTCCCTGCGTACTCTTCGTAGGAATTAAATCTGCCCAAATTCTTTCATGCAAGTTAGCAGGTTTCTTTTATTTATACAATATCACTATATACCACCTGGTCTGGAATTTTATTAGCAATTTTACTCTATTGTTTTTTTAAACCTTCGCATTGTTATATTCGCCGTACCTTGGTTATGCTTAAACTTACTGTCTATTCTTTATAACTTTTACAAAAACACCCTTCTATTAATTTCCTTTTTAACAATTAAACTATTTTTTTACAACTTTGTATTTTTTTATGAATGTGGCTTTTTTTACGCATTTTGACTTTTATTATCATTTCGTAAAAGTTCTGCTGGCCCAAACCAACCCAGTTATTCTGTCCTAACTGCTCACGGCTCTCTTTGCATGAGTTCACCTTTGAACTTGTTTCTGCGCATTATTTGCTTTATTTTCTCTATGGTTGTTTTATTCCCTTTCATTAATAAATTGATAGACTTTCTGTGTCTTATTCACACGCAATTGTAATTTCACTACTCTTTTAAGTAAGTTCACATCCTATCTTCATTTCCCTATATCCTTTGTTATTCTTCATTTATTCTTTATTTTGTAGCGACCAGCTCTTTTCAATCTATATTTTTCCGTGACATTTCAATCCAAATTTTTCCGTGACATTTCAATCAAAAATTTTCCGTGATTTTTCAATCAAAAATTTTCCGTGACTTTTCAATCTAAATTTTTCCGCGACTTTTCAATCTATATTTTTCCGTGACTTTTCAATCTAAATTTTTCCGTGACACTAACATTTCTTGGTACGATAAAATTAGTTGTTTCTGTAATAGTGTTGCATTTTATACACTATTTTTCTATTTACTTGGTATACCTTAACCTTCAGGGTTTTTTCTGGGTAGCTTGAAAACAGTATTTCATCACTTCTCTGTGCATCTACCATAATCTCTTTCTGTCTTTTACCAATCATCCCTATTTTCTTCCAGTATTTTATCAGCAGCTCTCCTATCATAACGTTTATTCTGTCCCTTCTGATTCATGACGCTTAAGCCATATCTTCCACTTTAATATATAACATTTCATTATTATTTTGCACATCTTCTTTTGTTATCTAATTGCTAATTATTTCTACGTTCGCCTGTCAATTCTGAAAAGCATACATTTTTCCCTATTGCGCTTGACTGTTTACGCATCTCAGGTTATTATTATTATTATTATTATTAGTAGTAGTAGTAGTAGTAGTAGTAGTAGTAGTAGTATTTATTTATTTTTGTCGTCACTAGATATTTTCATACAGGTCATTATAAGGGATTATTTATATTGATAACAACATATGGTGTTCTCTGGACTCTGGGTGTCAAAAATCTTCCAACATACCATATATGCTACAACTTTTGGTAATTCTGTCGATAGATGATATTATATTGATTTACTATATCCATATATATATATATATATATATATATATATATATATATCCATATATATATATATATATAAGATGAAGGCCATAAGAAAAGCAAACGTCAACATTAAAATGAAACAACTTATCTTCCCATGTGTAATTGTTCTTACTGTCTTTAATACATTTTCATTACTTTTTATTTATGATATATTGTGTATATTATCCTACTGCTGCTACTACTACTACTACTACTACTACTACTACTACTAATATATATATACATATATATATGAGTCAGTAAAAAAGAAAATGAAAGTATAAAAACTTTATCGTAATATACATATATATATATATATATATATGTGTGTGTGTGTGTATGTATTCATCTGTTTAAATGTTATATACATCAAGTGGTGTATTAGGGAAAAAAAAAACTCTATATACGATGGTATTTCGAAGCTTTTTTCTTCTCATCAGAAGAGTAGAGAAAATGCTAGGTAACATAATTGGGATGTGACGCCAATCAATAGTTTTATTAAGAGCGAAATAAAATATTGAGGTTGTTAGTGAGAATTATATATATATATATATATATATATATATATATATATATATATATATATATATATATGGATCTCTGTGAAAAAGAAGAAGTATTGTTGGCAATATATAAGGTAAGTATCCCACCATGTTAGACATGCTCTACATCTACTCCTTATGTTATCTAGCATCTTCTCTACCTCTCCGATGAGAAGCATTATTAAGCTTAAAAATACCATGGGATAAAAAGTTCCTTTTTACCCCAATACCGCAATTGACGTATACACATATTAAACAAATTAATAAATCTATATATGTTACTATATATCTTTTATAAACTAAACTTTTCTATTTATTATTTCCTCTAGAGGCTCCAAAAATGTTTGAAATTTATATTACCTTCTCTTTAAAAAATTGAATTGAGTATCTTCCGTTAACTCGTCTATCTACATACATATATCCATTCATCCATCCATCTATCCATATATATATATATATATATATATATATATATATATATATATATATATATATATATACACATATATTTAAATGGACAGAAGGTCAGAAAAATCTTGATACTGTCGGTGTTAAGCCTAACATAAGGGCACCCAGTTAATGGTAAATATTCTCTCTTTACATCATCAACATTCTGATCCACATCTGGTATCAATTGAAATGAATGGCTCTCGTCTTCAGGAGGCCTCAAGTTTTGACAAGCTTCTTGGCTTGACCATTACTCCTGATCTTAAATGGAACACGTACATCAAATCTGTTGCCAAGGCCGCTGGAAAAATGGTGGGATCTTTCTATCGATTCAGTAGATATCTCACTGCTGATGCTATTCTCTATCTATATAAGAGCCAGGTACGTCCAAGGATGGAATACTGAATTGTCTTCCGTTTTCCTGCTTTCCGGCTGACTACAATATGGCTGTCTTCAAGTTTAACGTAAATAAGTTCTTGATGAGCCGTTCCATATAAGTTATCAAATTTACAAAATTTTCATTACTAATGATTACTATATTGTCCAATTTCTACTGTACACTCTTTAACCCTTATTCTTGAGTGGCCTCTTGGCCTTGATAATGTGGTGATGCCTATGTAAAAAAAAATCGTAAATAATGTTAGGCTCTCGCCATGTTGTTTCTAATATGACTGACGAGAGCCTAACATTATTTATGCTTTACCATTAACTGGCCACCATTATGTTAGGCTTGAAACCGATGGTACCAATGTTTTCTCACCTTCTGTATATTTTATTGAATAGATATTAAGCTCGTATATAGAACAAAATGTATATCTTTGTAATCGAGCACTTAGTTGGAATTCTTTCCCAAAAAACAGTAAACATATATAATTTGTGTGTGCCCGCGCGCGCGCATGTGTCTGGGTGTGTGTGCCCGCGCGTTTGTGTGTGTTTGCGATAGTCTATGCACATCTTTCTGTATTATTTCTACTTCACAGAATACTATAAATGCATTCGACGAAAACTATTATTCTTATTCTTTGTATTTTTATTCCGTGCAGCTCATAGGGCTTTCAGAAAGCCACTTTAGCATAATAACGCATTGACCGACGGAAAAAAAGTGGAGAACACGACACGTTTAGCATATCTCTACGTCTCTGATCGAGCGGACACCAAGTGTTTATAAATAATGATAAATTATTCTTCAAGCCAAATTCTTCGCTTATTTTCTTTTCTTGCACTTGATTCGCTTTTCTAGGCTCACTACAAGCGCCTCCAATCTCATTCTCTCTCTTTATCTCTATATCTGTTACCGAACCCAGCCCACCCGACTTCGGGCGTTCTTGTCATTGAAAGGTGACAGCCATTTTCAGTGATAGGAAGGGTATTGAGTGCAGAAATACGATAAAGCAGAAACCTTTAAAGAAAGCGAACCGAGGGCTCTAAACTAATTGCCTGAGAAGAAATGTCTGTCATACGTAAATTGTAGGATCTCTCGTTTTTCGCTGAAAGGGGGCGACCTCGATCATTGTGCTGTCAAGGAAAGGAATTTTACTTGAGTGAAATTATTACCAGATCCGTCATCATTTGTGTCACTGACAAATAGCGTGTAGTCTTGATTTCATAATGGCTTCTACCTTGCAGGCATGTGCTCTTTCATTGAAATATTTATAGAGTTACAGGCCGTAGGAAATGGCCTCCAAAGATGCCTGCAAATAAAAAGAAAATGCTGTAAACAAATATGAATACAATTTTATAAATATATGACAGTTGTTTTTTTTTTTTGTTTTTTTTAATCAATTTGGACTCCTGTGTATTTTCTAATTAATAATAGATAAACTCTGTGTGGTTTTCAAGTTTAATTTCATTATATATATATATTTCTTATTGAGATGCATTTGGTTTAATCTGCTTTTATTTTTTCCATTAAATGTGTACACAGATACAGTTGTGCAATGGGGTTATGTTCATTTAAAGTTATTTTTAGTCTTATATGATATTGTTAGTTAAATATATTTAGTTTTACATGTGTTTCATATGGAAGTACAAGCGTGTTCAAGATGTGCTTGTTATTTGGTTATATGCGTTTTCTATGAAGATTACTTGTAGTTTTTTCTGCATTTTCCCTAACTATGTGTCTTGTTAAACACTTGCTATTTTAGTTTGATTTCAGATAAGTTTACAACGTCAGTAAAGATCAACTTTTCATATCTATATGCGTTTGTTATTTAGGTAGGGTAAAGTTTACATGCTTATGTTTCTTTTGTGTTATATGCTTGTTTATTCAGCGTTAGTTTCAGTTTTCTCATAAAACATGTGCTTTATATATATATATATATATATATATATATATATATATATATATATATATATATATATATATATATATACATATATTGAATTCAATTTCTCATACAATTTCAGGTTTTTTGTGGTTAAGCAGGATATAATTTAGTTAAATCTTAATTTTTTGTTTGTAATTTTATAAAGTTTGCTTCTATATTTGTTTTTATCCCATTAGTATCCATCTAAAACTTGTTCTTAATATGTCTACGCCGTTTATTTTATTTTTGTAATTAAGTTAGATTTTCGCCCTAATATGTGCTTAATATTTATATAAAAGTTGGTTTGATACATTTTTTGTATGCCAAAATTAGTAACATATATTGATATTATAAAGACAGAATTTTGTTATGTTTTATATATTTGTTTATATATTTATTTTTAATTTGTATATGATTTTTGTTTAGGTTAAGTTTGGTTATACATTACTTGTTATTTAGGTTGAGTTTTTTTTTAAATATGTATTTGTTATTCAGTGTAAGTATGATCAACTAATTTTATTAGAGTGAATGTTTTTTTTTTCGTATGCGTTTGTTTTAATTTAGGGTTTTATTTGTGTTTATTATTCACCTTTAGTTTTGTATTAGGTTTGCGTTGCAATTTATGTAAAATGCCATTTATATAAGCTGTACATCCCAGTTTGGTTGAGGTTATACGTTTTTGTTACTAAGGTTTATGTAATATAGTACGCATCCATCTGAAATCAACCATTTGTGCGTAAATTATTGCTTGCTATTTTCTGTCGTATTAAGCATAAATGGTGACCCCTTAAAAATATTAAAAAAAAACTATGAATCGTTTATAAAATTCACATGTTATTATTATACATACTCCAATCTTTTTCGGCCTAGCAAATATTCGACATCATACAATACGCAAACATCCTCTCCTTTCTCTCTCTATCTTTCTCTCTCTCTTTTTCTCTCTCCATATATATATATGGGTGTGTGTGTGTTTGATGAGAAGAATAGAAATAATATTTCGACAAAATAGAGAAATAAAAAGGAGCACACCGAGTTATGCGTTCATCAACAATTCTTCTTTATTTAAAGACGAAATGTTGATTAGAATATAATTCGGTTTCTTCCTTCTAATTCTCCCTTTCTCTCTCTATCTCCATATATCTATCTCTTTCTCTCTCTATCTCTCTCTCTATATATAAATATATATACATACCATACACACACACACACATATATACATATATATATATATATATATATATATATATATATATATATATATATATATATGTTTGTGTGTATGCTTATATGTGGGTTTACCTTTATTCCTATTTCTGTCTATTACAACAGAAAATAATATTACATGGTTAGGCCGCATTTCGGAGATTCTTCAAGTAATGAGTATATATATTACTCATTGTTTTACTCTTTCAAGGATTTTCTATACCAGTTTATTCTTCAGGTATGCCTTTATTTTTGGTGCATTTTTTCGGATTCATGAAACATTTTATTAAACTCAGACACATTTATTAGATTCTAAAACTGAAGCCATTATTTAATCTTCCTAGGTATGTCGTTCTTATTCCGTCTCCTATAACATGGTAAGACTGATAATTTTGTGTTTTTTTAGAAAACCAGTATATATTTATTTATTGCAATTATAGAAGCGGCATATCTGTTTAACTTCGTGCTGAACAGATACTAAAATACTTAACAACTATAATGTCTCCATGGCAAGATCGTCCACGAACAAAAACACATGTCATATCACAACAAATCGTCAGTGTTAAGCGAAATATATAAATGTCAGGCCATCACGTGGACATTAAGTTTTATTCAATTTTAGGATCTTAAATATGACATGAGAACAAATTTTGGAAATAAATTTAACTTTCCACAAATCTAAAAAAAAATATACGAGTCGGGTGAGGATTTCATTCACATTTTTGCGATGAATTATTTGATGGTTATCGTTGGTTTATTGTTCTTCACATTAATCGAGTATTTTTTAAATCTGTTCTGTAATTATTCACATTGAAATTTTGTATATGGTGTTTTTGTCTTCATGTTATACTTATTGATTATTGATTTATTCTCCCTCAATAAATAATTACTCCAATGTAAAAATAACTTTTTGGCAGCAATTGTTGTCTTATTCGATATATTTTGCCTACTGTCTATGATCATCTAAATTTTAAGTTGTCCTTATTCATTAGTAAAACGTATTCATACCAATTGTATAGGCTTATTTACACATTTAATTTATTTTGTGTTCATAAGTATTTGCTGACCTTTGTAAGTTTACATAAGAAATTAAAACAATTTAACAGCCAATTATCTATATGACATTTGTATCACACATACACACACACATGTATATATAGTTATATATATATATATATATATATATATATATATATATATATATATATATGATTGCAACGTCTTGTCAGACGAGAGCCACTCTCTCAGACACTAAAATCCATGAACCCAAAAATGACTAATTTTTTTTTTTTGGGGGGGGGGTCGTACCGGTGAATTCACGCGCTGAAGCAGGCATGACACTGAAGATGGTCCTTGAGATCAATTATTACATGCTTCCAGCATTTCAAACCTCTACACATCACAACTTTTCCATCGCTACACGACCATTTTTATAGACAAATGTCTGAGGGAGTACCTATACACAAATGATGTTACAGAGTCTGAGCTTTGTACGACAGCTAAGTCTCTTTCTCTCAGTTCAAAATGTTGAGATCCAGCAACAAGCAAGAGCAAGATAGCCAGCAACAAGTTAAACTGCAGCCCAGCTTAATGCGGATACTGGTCTCCCCCTTTATGTTTTTTTTTAAATAAGAGACTTGCTTCTCCTAGAAAGGTTGCCTTCACCATGGCTTACGGGAGCTCTATCCACCCCAACACACACATACATACACACAAACACACCCGGTGCTAGTTGGTCGTTTACCTCGAAAAAGGGTTTATTCGCCCTTTGGAAGGTCTTGTTTTTAATCCTTCAGGGAGACTAACCACCCTCTTCACCAAACAAGTCTGGTGGGGGAACCAGTTTTGTCGCCGGTGACTCGACCATGAAGCACATAGTACTACGTTACATGGTACCAATAGCATATGACATGACATGACATATATTGGTTACCTGGTACCAGTAGCATATAACATGACCTGACATACATAGGGTAGGTCGATTTTGGAACTTTAAATAGGTCAATGGATGGAAAGTTGTGAAATAACACCCTAAATCACCTGACAAAATATTTTTTTCCAAAAATTTGTATTTTTTTGCGAACTTGAATTTAAAGACATCAATATTTGCAATCTTAGTCGTAATTTCGGTGACACCGGAAATATGTATCCATAAAATTAAATCCGAGGTTAAACTAGAGTGAAATAATAAAATCTATTAAATAATTTATTTTTTAAAGTTTATCTATTTTCATATTAATTTAAATAAAATGACCAAAAACAAAAATAAAATATATTAAAATATATAGTTTCAAATACAAATGGCGACTTAGTAAAATAAGTTTTATTTATTGGATATTTTTTCGACTTTCACCGGTAGTATTTATCTGCCCCTTGTTTACATTTTTTAACCTTCGAATTCACACGAATTAATTTAAGAAATTAAACATACTAATAAAATAGTTCATTTAACAAATTAAACATACTATTAAAATATTTAATTTAACAAATTAAACACAACTATTAAAATATTTAAACTTTTTATAATTATTGTCATTTATTTATATTTCAAAATTCAGTGTTTTTCAAAGGCTGATTTTGGTTTCCACAGTTGAAATAAATATTTAAATCAATTTTTTTCATTTTATTTTACATGTAAAGTATTTTTAATTTAATATGTTAACCTGTATTTTTAATCTTAGTAAATTTCATTTTAATCTGATATTCAAGGTTCCTACGGAAGACCGAGAATATTTAAAAAACCAAAGGAGTAAAATAGGGCCCAAGGGCACATTCCAACTTGGTCCAATAGATAAAACCGCAATAAAAAAAGTAAAAGAAAAGGAGAAAGAGAAATCCAACAAAAAACATCTCCCATAGCATCAACATCATCTATTCAAGATCATGTTTCTCCAAGTACATCTCTAAGTCACTCATCTTCTCCAAGTGATGAAGCAGATTACATACAGCCAGATAGTCCTCTTAAAGTGCCCTATAACCTTACAAAAATCCCAAGGTTTGCTCTTGAATTAGTCAGGGGTGATATATCCTCTAATCTTGGAGCCAGTCTTGGCAATGCCCTGCTCTTGGATTTGAGGGTCATGGGCCTTCTTATCCCTAATATAGATATAAAGAATATCTATATGGATAAATGTAAAATTGATAGGGCAAACGCTAAAGTAAACGCAGATGCCTATCAAAACCACAGCAAAAATATGGAAAATCTTCTTTGTATAGGTGTTGATGGGAGGACAGACAAAGATGCACTGCTCTACAAAGAATCAGTGGATGTAAATGGATTTCAAATTGTGAAAAAAAACCCCAAAGCATCTGAACGTCACCTCACAATAACAAAAGAAACAGCAAATGAGAGTCTATATTTGACTCACCGAATTTTTCCGGATACGGGAGCAACTGGTAATGTTCTTGCAGAGCAAGTGGCTGATGTTTTAGAGGAATTCAAAAGTTTAAGCACCATTAAGGCTGTCCTTTTTAACAACACAAATGCGAACACAGGCTATGAAGGTGGCCTGGTTACACTTTTAGAAAAAAAAAATAAAATAAATCTTCATACTATTGGTTGCTCCTTACACCAGAATGAACTTCCATTTAGGGATTTGTTCAAACATTTAGATGGCACCACAAAAAGCCCCACAATATTCAGTGGTCCATTGGGTAAATTATGTGCAAATGATTGCCATAATTTACTACAAATAGCATTTTCCGCTGTTGGGAATCCCTTGGAGTGTGAATTTGAAGACAAGGATAGCCTAAGTAATGACCAAAGACTGCTCTACGAGTATACAGTTGGGATTTCAAGAGGTAAGGTAGACCCTAGATTTGTATCCTAGAAAACTGGACCAAGCTAGATGGTTAACGTTGGCTATCAGGCTCATGTGCCTATGGACTCGTGGGACATATCTGCATAATATTTCAACCAAATTACATAGTTTGATCAATTTTATTGTAAATGTATATGCGATTTGTTGGTTTGACATAAAAAAATAACAAATTCCACCACCAACAAATGTACATTTATAATATGATTCAGAGAATACAGGAACAACCAACTGAAATTTAAAAAAAATACACTTAAAAACATTCAGTTTAATGCTTTTGCATTACTGCCAGAAAATATTTTATTTTCTATGGTAAAATCAGATGAACTTGAAGTAAGAGAAGAGGGAATAAAAAGAATTTTGACCATTAGGTAAGTTAATATTTCTTCATATAAAACTTACATCAATTTATTGTGACATTTTAAAGATTACATTTAATTTCACCAAATCTTATTAAAGCAGTATAAATTGCATTTAAAGATTAAACTCAAATTATTTTTTATATTGTTTCAGAAGAGGGGAACCAGCCAAGAAAAGATTTAAAAAGATCCCGATGATCAACTTTAAGGCTCTACACTGGACAAATTTAATAGATTTGTCAGTAAATGGAGTCTGTGAGCCACCACTTACACAAGACTTTTCTGACAGTGAATTAGAGAGTTCATTGTCAACAGGCGAAAAGCATGACTTGCCAGATTTCCCTTCACATTCCCAAGGTGTTGAACGAGCAGTTAAGTTGATGACAGAGGCTTCTCAATGTGTATACGGCTTTAAAGCAAGGCACCGGCACATACTTGGGAAAGTTTTGTGCCAACAATTAAAACCCGCTTTTTCATCGAAGGGCTCTTATTTAGAACACTTCGATTCTTTATATTAAAAATAAATAAGTATTTGTTTTTCCATAATTGCTTGTTGTATTTTCATATCAGGAAACATTTTTTGTCAATACATTCAACAATTTCTGTTTAAATAATAGCAAACTCGGCGCAGTAAAGTGGGGGGGGGGCTAAAATTTTAATTTGAAAATTTTTTATAATTTTGTTTCAAATTATATTCCCATCAAATAAAATAAGATTTCTTGGCTTAAATGCTGAAATTATTTAGTTTGAGATCAATATTTAGGCTAAATCCACCAAAATCGAGGGTTTTTCCGCCCGTGTTTATTTAAAATCTTTTATGTCAAATTCGCAAAAAACCGTTGAAGACTCAGATCTAATTTTTGGTATGAGTATTCAATAGGTATAGACACAACTTTCGGTCCATTAACGTTTTTGATTTTTAGAAAAAAGTTAAAAATCGACCTACCTATATATATATACATATATATATATACATATATATATATACATATATATATATATATATATATATATATATATATATATATATATATATATATATATATATATATATATATATATATAATGTTTAAATTGTGTATGCATTTAATCAGCATTTCCATTCATGGAAACATTGTTGAAGACAAACATAATTTTATTTCTTTCATTATTTTTCTAATGATTTCCTCGATTGAAACTCAGTGATTCGCAATATTTTAAAATGAGTCGCTCAAAAATATTGTTAATTGCTGTAAATTGACCCACAAAATCTAATATAATTTTATATATCTAGGACCAGTTTCAATCACGTGACCCATTTAATTTAAACTTGCTTATTTCAAAAGTATTATTATGCTGTATTATTATAGAGTTAGTTTAGTAAAGGAAATTGCCGTGCAAGTATGTATCGATTGATATGCGTTACATTTATGCTAATATATGTCTTCTAGTAAGACCACTGAAGTTACGCAGTGCTTAGAATTGGCAGCAGCAGATATGGTGTAGATGAACTAAGAATGACTTGCATAAACATCGGCTTGAATATTCACATCGTTCGCTGTATAAACTAAAATAAATAAAATCTCACACTGAAAAGCATACGACTGGGATTAAAAATATTTAGTCACTGATTTCTTTTTTCCTAAACGTTAAATATGAATTGCATTTTCGCTTGTTTCTAGCCGTGTTGTTCTTCGTAAGCCGTGTATTTTCTGATAGAGCGTATAATTCCGTAAGGTTATAGCAAAAAAAAAAAAAAAAAGACATATTCTGAAAAAGAACGTTTATTTAGAGCACAAAATTAAGTATGCTTTACAGTTCTTGGCATAAAAGAAAGACAATTACTTAAACATAAACAACCATCATCAATGGGCCTGAGGTCATCTCGTCAGCATCAGACAAAGCCAAACTCTTTTCCAAGACCTTTGCAGTTACATCTACCCTATGCGACCAAGACCATCAACTCCACGTAATTTCTCATATAACCAACAATGCGTTCTTCAATTTAATAATACCCGCTCTATATCGAAATATCACTACTATATGTTGCTCAGCTAATTAAGAACCTTGATTCCAATAAAGCATCTGGCCCTGAGGGCATTCCAATTATAGTGTTAAAAAAGTTCCAACCAGAACTGGTCCCCATACTTACAAAACAGTTTAAGCGTTGTCTTATGGAGAATCGCTTCCCAACACTGAGGAAAACCTCACCAGTATGCTCTGTATCAATGAATTCAGGTAACAGGTCATCTCCCGCTCAGCACAGACCAATAAGTCTCCTGTGTGCCATGAGTAAATTGCTGGAATCCATATTAAATAAAGAAGTAGTCAACCACCTTAGCAGAACTAACCTTCTTAGTGACATGCAGTATGGTTTCTGTTCTCCTAGATCTACAGCAGATATGCTAACGATTATATCTCATAGGATAAGTTAATCTCTCGACAAAGGCTTTCTTTCTAGGGCAATTGCTCTTGACATATCAATGGCCTTCGATATGGAATGGCATAAAGGCGTAGTTGACAAGATTTCCAGCTACAGTATCACTGAAAATGGTTTCTCAATCATTCAATCATTAGGTTCATAAAAGTAGTGGTTGATGGGCAGAAATCAGAGGCCCACAGTGTTAATGCTGGAGTCCCTCAGGGGTCCATCCCGGGCCCAACTCTCTTCCTCATCTTCATCAATGATCTCCCAAAACATATGCTTATATTATTCGTTGACATCTATGCTGATGACACGACCATCTAGGGCAACACATCAAAGGCGGTAAATGAGAAAATTATCTCTGATTTTCTTTCCTCTGACCTTGAACCCGTTGTACAATGGGGGAAGGGGTAGCTGGTTACTTTTAATGCATCTAAAACCGAGATTCTATCATTAAATCATCATCGCTCTGATCCCCATCTGGCATCAATTGCAATGGATGTCTCTCATCTTGGGAAGGCCCAATGTTTTGACAAGCTTCTGGGATTGACCTTTACTCATGGACCACGTACATCAAATATGTTTCCAAGATCGCTGGAATAATGGTGGGATCCTTCTACCGTTACAGTAGAAATCTCACTGCTGATGCAATTCTCTATCTATATAAAAGTCAAGTACATCAAAAGAATAAGTACTGCTGCCATATCTGGAGAGGAACTACTAAAAACAACCTACCCGGTCTTGACAGAGTACAAAATAGGCTCCATAGCCTAGTGGGGGATTCCCTTTTCTCTTCCCTGTAAACTCTCTTCCACAGAAGGGACGTTGGGAGCCTGTTGTTGTTTTATCGTTATTTCCATGGCAAGTGCTCCTGTGAGCTCCAATCTCTGGCCCCCCTCGCTAGTCTTTCACGAAAAACACCCGTCTAGCTGAAACAAATGTCAGTAATTTTCACCACTTTATCTGTGCCTAAATCAAAAAATAGATTTCATGAACAAAGCTTCTTTCCTAGAAGTGCAGGCTTGTGGAGCTCTTTTCCGTTTGCCTGTTTCCCACCATACTACAACTTGGATGCCTTCAAGTCCAACATAAACAAGTTGCTGATAAACCGCCTCCTTTAGTAAGATACTTAATCAGATTTCCATTGCCAAGCCATTCTATGATATTGTCCCACAGATTATTGTACACGCAATGACCTATACCCCCGAGTGGCCACCGGGCCTTGATAAGTGGTGGCCTTCATGCAAAAAAAAAACACTATTAGTTATAGAGATAGGCCAATAAGTTATGGTAAGACAGACAAGATTATCATCGGCTGTTAACTTTGAATTTCTGATATTTTGAATTCTAGTTGTTTTCAAAATATCCGTGACATTCTCGCTTTTATCAACCATAATGTTGCATCCACGATCCATTGTTTCACAATTAATTCCCTTTTCATAAGCACTCTTCCTCCCTGACTCTCTGGTTATAGATTAATCTCAATACACTCAAAGCTATATAGTTAGCAATCATTAAGCTATGCTAAATTATATACATATTTGTTCGATGCAGAGCAAGGTAATTAGATTGGCACTCTTTAACCTGTGCTAAATTATATATATTAGCAAACGAACTCAACTGTTACCCAAGTATATTATAGCGAAACTTCTGGATTTGTCAAAGGCCGAGGCCCTTCTAACGTTAATAAATGTTTCATTTACTTCTAATTAATATTTTTAAGAAGCCTGTATCGTTGACTCAATAACCAATGTAACCTTGGCAAATATCTGTTAACAAAGCTGAATTTAACTCTCAGGAATAATAGATACGCAAAACCATATAATGATTTAGAAAAATGTTTTAATGGAGGGACGTTATTGTTTTTTTCTTAACAATATATTTGGAGACTCTCTACTTTATCGGCGTTTATGACTTATACTCAACTGACCGTCAACCTACAAACACAATAGTAAAAGTTTACAACAAAACTCCTTTAACTGCAAATATTGTCAGTCCCCCTCTCGCTCTCTCTCTTTATCTCTGTTTCTTTGTAATTATATAAACAGAAACTAATATGTGCAAAGATTTTTTTCCAGGAATTCCCATCTGTGTTACACAAAAATCGTGTGGCTATTTAATATCTGAATACCGAATGAGCATTTTACAATCCTGTGTAAGCAAATAATTGTTAAACAACATTATCAAATAGCTAAATGTTTTGTAATCACAAAACATCATTACCAATCATCACGTTGTTTGCCGCACGATCCACCTGACACTCATTTAAATTGAAAAGTAATGACATTGTTGTGAACATATAAATTGGACGCACTTTATATGCAATACGACAAACATTGCATGCAATATTAAGAAAATCGTTTTAAACTACAAGAAAGATTACTCCCCAAACGTATCTATTTATGAACATGCTTATGCACGCATTATTACAGAGATCGTGATTCCCTGCTCTTTGTCTTCGTATAAATTTGGGATTGGCTTTCACACTAGTCGTGACGTCAATCGCGTAGCTTGGATCACTCTTTTGACTAAATTGATTTCTTCGATACTCCGGCTCACGAAGAAAGGACTATCAATTTTAACATGGGATATTAAAATAACAATAAGATTACAATTAATTCTATTCATCAGTTGTTGTTCCCGTTCTTCAAACACCATAAAATGCAGCGTGCACGTGTGCAGTACTGCGTAATACGCCTCTAAATTTATCCATACATAGCCGTGAGCTCCTGGAGGAGGCATATACCATCGAGGTCTTTGTAGATGCTTTTATAGCGAGGAGTTCTTATTTCGGAGTGAAGGTGCTGGCCCCGCTCCAACTTTCCCAGAAAATCCATACAGCATCTACTTTTCCCAAATGGTAATTCATCCTGTGCTGGCCAGGCTAAACGTTGCTTAACCAGTGTATACAGGTGAGTGCGATGTACTAATCACCCTCAACCCTGAGGTATTATTACAATTTCTTTTCCCAATATTTTTTTATGAAATGGAAGAGCAAGCCAAGCACTATCGACATTCGATCGTAAAGAAGCCTGCTTAAATAAATGCTACGTGTGTATATGGAGAAAAAACTGAAATATTTAAATGTTTTGCTTTGTTTCGAAAAAGATATTTGCTAGTAAGAGATGTAAATCGCTCAACTGCAAATATAAGTCGAGAGTCATAGTTGAATAGAAATACCGTTCGGCTACTCCACAAATTACAGTGTCCTAATATTTCAAAACTGAGCGTGAAAAATTAATTGCATTAATTCAGTTGTTTTTAAACTCCGTATTTTTTCACCAAGCTTATCTATAATAAAAATATCACCTGTCTGTTTAAATGTATTTATATATGTGTGTATGTATGTATGTATGTATGTATGTATGTATGTATGTCTGCCTAAAACTTTCGATCGAGGCGACGGATTTTTCTAGATCGATATCCTGTTCAAGCTCGACCGTTCGGACGACAAATGCCAAAATATTGACCAAAAACATTAATATCTTGAACCACAGATTTGCACTTTTCTACAGAGAGGAGTGGATTTTTTCACCGATATTTTCGAACGTCATCGCCTTTTTTCGATTGTCGAGCCTTAATTTTTATCAACATAAATTCCGGTTTAGTGATGGGCATTACAGCATAATCTCACACCTTTTTTAGCTCAACACACACCTCCAAATCCCCGAGCAAGGCCGATCATCCAGGCTAATATATGATAAATGACTGGCTTTTTCATCATTAGATAAAATAAACAACATGTTTTAGCATTTTTTTCTGTAAGATTTTATGTGATCTGCTTCGATCCGGCATAAAATTTCATTTTAAAAAGGTAATAACTTTCCATGTGTTCAATTTATACATGATTTAAAGCGCGTGAAAGTTGGTTTATTGTATTTTCCGAAATTATATTGTCTTCCCTTGCCTACTGTCTCGATGTTTATTGCATATTCTCGACTGAACTCCAATTTCTCTTGATCAAGTAAAGCATTGATGTTTACGAGTTAAATGTTTTAAAAACCAGATAAATAACTATTATAAGTATCTCTCTCTCTCTCTCTCTCTCTTTCTCTCTCTTTATAAATGTCCACGCATAGCTCATAAAATATTTTCCGGAGTGTCCTGCCCGTAGAAAAAAAGAAGCAACCATTAGAAACATCGTGGTTTATAAAGAAATACATATGGATTTTCATTCCCTTATAATCAGTCTATCTTAAATAATTTTCTGTCGGTAAAACGGTAGTTCAATAATCCTTGCGTAACGGTGGTCGACGTTTAATCTTATATCTATTTAAACAGTTATATTTGAATGGCTGACGAGATCGGTGAAGCGATTATCAATACCATAACCTATTTAAAAAAAAAAGTTATTGCAATCAAAATATTGATAGATCTTCCCAAATCTCAATACCCCTTATGTCAAATCTCAAGTTTACAGAGTAGTTTGCTAGGGAAATGTACACACACAATTTCACATTTTTAGATATAATAGATGGATTAATCCATTCATCTCAGACCCAAAATTATTGCTAAAAAATCCAAAACAATAACGTCTCTTCATCAAATTACTAGTACATGGAAAGACACCCACCAGAAGATAATTGGCTGTTCTATTTCTTCGTAATAAAGCTTAAATACAAGATCGTCTTTTATTCGGAATTGAGATGTTTCTATACGGGTTCGAATGATCGCCCCCACACAGCGTGCTCACAGGTTTAAAACAGCAACTGGATTTTATTTACAACGTATTCAGAGGAATCATTTGTTTGTATAACCTGAATATAAGTATCGGTCACATCACCGGTTTCTTGTTTACCGTATGTATCGATGCACCTCTACCAAACATGCAGTGCTTCCACATGTAGACGCATAGTAATATGGGACGCATGTGAATAGATTTATCAAATAATAATTGAGAAGAATAACTTGGCGGAAAATGGTCCTCTAATGCAGCGCTGCGACATATAAAAGTCGATTTCTTTGACACTTATCTCTGAATGACCTCAAATCTTGACTAACATAAACCCATTGGTTTACAACAATTTTAAAGATATTGGTCTAATTTTAGCAGACAGCACAGCCAGCCATAACGTATGTACCAAAATCTAAAGTAGATATAAATCCTATAAAATATACTTTGATCTGCTCACACAACTTAAACATCAGTTTTAAAAAAGCGGCCATTTTAAAAGTATAGAGACAATGTCTTGAGTTGTGTAATCTCAAAGCAGATGTTTGTCCTAAAAACGTTCGGTCGTCTGCAGTATGCATTTACACATCATTTTACACATACTAATATAGTAACTTGTGGACGTATGTGAAGAGTTATTTAAAGTTTGATATGAGAAGTAGATTCTGGCGGACGGATCCTCGTATAGAATCTCTTGTACGTATGGGAAAAAAAAAATTAAGAAATTATAAGGTACAAAAAAGAAAGGACATGTTTTGTTATTGTCCATGCAAGAAACACATTTATTTCTTTTCAATATTTTAAAAAGGTTTTTCTCTGTTCTCCATCATTTTACGCGGCATTTCTTTTAAACATCTTTTTTTTATCCTTTATCTTCTTTGACAGGCGTTCTTTTCCATTTCGGTTTCATGCCGTGAATTCTTGTCCTCTGCGTGTCTCGACCAGCCATTGGCATTGATCGATTCGTTTTTATTTTAGATCGAATGTCGCTTTGGCTTCACAATGATAAAAAAATTCTAAAGTGTTTTTAAGACACAGAATTCACGACACTAATCATGATGGAACGAAAACAACTCACGATTTAAAAAATAGAGATTAAAGTTTGTTTTTTTTAATTCTACAAATCAAAAACATGATAACGCAGATTCTGCAACACAACTAAATAACCATATTATTTATAATAACGTTATCTGTTTATCACCTTATTTAACCGTTTCATATATAATTGAACATTAACTAGCACCTGTTTTATGCCTGGCGTGATATAATAAAAAGCAGTGTCATTGCAATATTCATTTATTGCCATAGAATAATATATACTTAATACGCCGTCGAAATTTTAAAGTTTTTTCAACACCAAATTCTATTGTTTATAATTCTATTCTTACGTAATTATTACATGCGTCTTATTATGCATTCTATTATATATTTGTCTTCCTTTTGTAAAAATTACTATCATTGTTAAAATAATAGTGTATGTTACTTTTTACTTTGATAAATATGAGTTATTTCGAATTTTCATTTTTTAAAAATTGTGATTAACTTGTTAAGCCCTAGGCATCGACTGGTGGATTCGCCTGGGTATACAACATTTACGCTGGTAACACCCGCTTCGATTACGATACTCGTTACGCACGGTGATTTATCAGTTATTACACATACTATAACAATAACGGTCAGCCACTCAAACGATGCATATATTCATTTCATGGGATCATATCATTGGCGATATGGGATTCAAACCGAACTCACATGTTCGGAACAAGTGTCTTCCGTCGAAAAAAAAAACGAATATAGTTAGAAAGACTTATTGTTACTTACAAAAAGTAAGTCTTTTTTTTTTTACAATGTAACGAGGAATATATAAACATATGTTTAATTCAACTTTTACAGAAAGTTACAACTCGCTCCTTTCATTTGTTTGTATGTATTATTAATTTATTCTCTAATAAAGATGGGGTATTACTTTGTTCTTGTAGATACGTCAAATGGCGGCGGCTTTCGGAATAACGTAAACTGCTTAAAGCGACTTTACAACAGCAGTTCAAAGAATTCCAACAATACAAAAATATCTGAGACAACTAGAGCAACAAGTGAAACAACAAAAACTATCAGAACAAACCCCCAGAAGCAAATACAACAAATAAAACAAAAACAGCAGCACCAACAATAAGATATGTTTTAACAGGAATTCAAACAACAAACAAACAAAAAGGTAAATCACATTTTGAAGACGTAGTAGTATGTATCAAAACATCTCCAGGTTCGAGGATCTTTAGTTTGACAAAAATTGCAAATAAACTCTTTAACTCTTGAGATCACCCGGGTAATCATTTAACAGTTCCATCTTATTTTCCTAGAATAAAAAAAATATTTAAGAAATTATGCAGTAATGGTCAGACGGAGAGGAACCACGTAAATCATTAAAGGTTTCGAAAAGGAGAACACATGAAATACGCGCATTTAATCATTTAAAAAATGAGGAAGTCGTATCATTCAGTGCAACAGTAAAACTGTGTAGCATTATTCGCTATCCGAACATATCTGTTTTATAATGTTTTACTAAAATACAATTTTACTCGATGTGTGTTTAAATATCGAATAAAATAATCTACGTATAATTAACACACGGTTTGATGACTTTTTATTAACATATTATCAAGTGTCATGTCAAAATGTCTATTTTTAATCTAACGTCTAAGGACACAGACGAAAAAATATATAACATAGATCAATCGTAGCATTATGCCACAGAGATCGTTACATTACAGTACGTAACCGATAAATGTCAACGTCAAATGCATATTGAAAACAGATATTGGGATTGAAATCGAAAGCATATCGCAGATACAGAATGTAAAAAAAAAAAATCTAAGTGGAGAATATAACGTAACTAGCAGGCAGTCCGACATTGCTCGGTCGTAAAATACGTTGAAATATGATATGTTCATTAATATAGATTTCGTATTATTATATTATCTTGGACCCAATATATAGTAATGATTAAAAAGTTATAAAAAAAAATACAAACTAGTGCGCTACCAGCAAGATCGAAACTAAAAAGTTTATCTTCCGATTTACTTCTTCCATTGAAATTAAGGCCTAAGCGATAGAAGCATGTTTGCTGCGAAGTAAAAAAAATATAATAATTAAACATGCATAAAGAGCTATTACGTTATGCATGCGCATTCGTAATGCCGCCGTCTGTTCTTCGCTGAGCAAATTATTATATTTTTTTATATTTACACTTTTTGTACTGATTTCTTCAAATAAAATGAAAATATTACGTTAAGATTGGGGCTGAACATATATAAAGTTTAATGTCTGTACACCAAGAACCTTTAGACGAATTTGGTAGAAAACATTTTAAACAAATATATATATATATATATATATATATATATATATATATATATATATGGGTACATACGTGTATTTATATATATATATATATTGTTATTTATATATATATATATATACACACACACACATATATATATATATATATATATATATATATATATATATATATATATATAAAAGTGACCTTGTCTGTGTGTGTGTGTCTGTGTATATTTCCCTTCGCAATAACTCTATCAATTTTTTGTCCACAGACTCGAAATTTGATATACAGGGTACTGATATTTGGGGAAATACATGTGAAATGATTTTGGCAAGAAATTTGGCGATTTAGGGGTCAAAGTTCAACGATTTGACCTTTGAGAACTCTACCACACTCCTCCGACAATTTTGGGTCTACGCACATGGATTTTAGATATAGGTTCCTTGGACATGGATCTAACTTAATAACTTTATTTGAGCCCAAAAAATCAATTTAAAGGGGTCATAATAGGGGTCAAAGTGTTAAAAAATTGACCTCTGGGGTATCTTCCAAATTACTCAGACAATTTCTGGACTAAATATGTAAAATTGTACATAAAGGGTATTCAGAGACAAGGCAAGCTTTTTCATCAGTTTGGCTCGACAATTTATAGTTACCAATATACAAATGTATGTGTGTATGTATGTATGTATGTATGTATGTATGTTTGCATGTGTGTCTTAAACTTTCAATATCGGCGACGGATTTTAGCAAGATCAGTATCGTTTTACAGTTTGACCTTTCAGACGACAAATATCGAAAAATTGTCTAAAAACATTAATATCTTCCTCTTCAACTTGGCACTTTTCTATATGGGTTGGGGCAATTTTTCGCTTATATTTCTAAAAGTTATACTGTCCTTTAGATTGTCTAGACTTAAATTAAAAAAAAATGTCGTTTCCGGTTTGGCGGTGGTCGTAACAGCATAAATGTTAGGTTTTACCCCGTTTTTTCCTCCTTTTCGGTACGGGTTCGAACCTGCCTTCCTACTACCACTTTTTTTTTTTTGCTCAACATAAAAATCTAAACATCCGGGCAACGCTGGGCTGAAATGCTCATATATAAATAAATATATATATATATATATATATATATATATGTGTGTGTGTGTGTGTGTATATGTGCATTTATATGGATATATATACATATATATATATATATATGGATATATGTGTAGATATGATATGTGCGGTATATATATATATATATATACATATATATATATATATATGTATATATATGTGTGCATACATATGTATATATGTGTATATATATATTGATACATGTATATATATATATATATATATATATATATATATATATGCGTGTATATATATGGGCATATGTGTGTATATATATCTGGATATACGTATACATATATGGATATATGTGTATATATATATATATGTGTATATGTATATATGGATAGATGTGTATATATGAATATATGTGAATATATATGGATATATGCATATATATATGGTTGTAGGTATATATATATATATATATATATATATATATTTATACATACATATATATATGGATATAGGTATATATATATATATATGGATATGTGTGTATATACATATGTAAATATGGGTATGTTGATATAAGTATATATATATATGTATATATGCATATGTATGTGTATATATGTGTGTACATATATAGGTATGCATATATATGCAAATATATATATATATAAACATATATATATATATATATATATATATATATATATGTACTTCATACTTATATATTTCAGACCGGCATTGCCTGGGTATTTGGATAAGTATGTTGATAAAAAAGTGGTAATAAGAAGGTAGGCTCGAACCCGTACCGCGAAGTAAGAAAAGAATGTGGAAAAAACCTGACGTCTTTGCGCTTACGACCACCGCCAAACATGAAGTGTCCTGTGTTTACATTAATGCTAAACAATCGAAAGGAGAGGATAACTTAAAAAAATATCGGACAAAAAAGCGACCCCTTCCCCTGTAGAAAAGTATTTAGTCGAAGGTGAAGATATTAATGTTTTTAGCCAACTTTTCGATATTTGTCGCATGAAAGATCGAAATTTGAAAACGAAAACAGTATTGGTAAAATCCGTCGCCTCTGTCGAAAGTGTTAGGCCCACATGCAAACATACATGCACACATACATACATTTATATATTGGTAACTAAAGATTTTCGACCCAAGCTGATGAAAAGCCTTGCCCTATCTCTGAATACCCTTTATGTAAAATTTCAAATGGTCAGATTAGAAATTACATGAGTAATTTGGTAGAGACCGACGAGTTCAATTTTTTTTTTTTTTACTCTGACCCCATAAAATTAATTGTTTTTGGAGTTATTATGTTATATCCATGGTCAATAAAAATGTATATCTAAAATTTCAAGTATTTAGACCCAAAATTGTCGGAGGGGATTGTTAGAGTTCTCAAAAGTCAAATCGTTGAACTTTGACCGCTTAACAGCCAAATTTCTGTCCGAAAACCAATTATAAAGATTTTCCCAAATTTCAGTACCCTGTATATCAAATTTCTAGTCTGTAGACATAAAATTTACAAAGTTATTGCGTAGGGAAATGTACACCCACAACCACACAGACACACATGCTAGTATGTATATATACACTCACACACATATATATATGTAAATATATAGCTGTATTTATATATGTATATATACATATATATCTGTATTTATCAATATATATGTATATATGTGTGCATATGTATATATATGTATATGCACATATATGTGTATTTATGGGTTTATATATGTATATATGTGGATACATATGTACATATGTGTCTATATATGTGTATATGTGGGTATATATATGTGGATATCTATGTATATGTGTGTATATATGTATGGATATGTATATATGTATGTGCATATCCATATGTATATATGTGTGTATTTATGTATATATATGTATGTGCATATCCATATGTATATATGTGTGTATTTATGTATATATATATGTATATATTTGTATCTATCTATATATATATATATATATATATATATATTTATATATATATATATATATATATATAAGTGAACGTGTCTCTGTGTCTGTGTGTCTGTGTACATTTCTCTACGCAATAACACTGTCAACTTTTAGTGTACACCCTCCAAATGTGATATACAGGATACTGAGATTTGGGAACATCTATCTGATTGTTTTTGTGCAAGACATTTAGCGATTATAGTGTCAAAGTTTAACGATTTTACATTTGTTAACTCTACCAAACTCCTCAAACAATTTTGGGTGTACGCACTTGAAATTTTAGATTTACTTCTATTGAAATTAAGGCCTAAACTGTTGTCTGTTCTTCACCGAGCAAATAAATTTTTATTTTTTAAATTTTAACAATTTTTGTACTTATTTTCTTCAAATACATTGCAAATATTACGTTTAGATTGGGACTGAACACGCTTTATATAAAGTTTCATTTCTGTCCACCAAAAACCTACAGGGGGCTTTGGTAGAAAACTTTGTAAACAAATATATATATATATATATATATATATATATATATATATATATATATATATATATATATATATATATATATATATATATATATATATATATACTAGCTATACCCTGCCACGCCTTGCTGTGGCTCAAATTGACGCAATGGAAAAAGTTCCAAATTGAGAAAATGCATGTTTATTATAGGTTTACTTTTCTATTTTGCATTTGTACAAAGTTTTTGTTGTTCCAATTTCTTAGCTGATATAGAGAGATTTTCTGGTTTGTTGACTCTTGAATACGTAAACTAAATTGTCCATGTAAAAAAAAAGTCACTGTGATACTGTAAGACCCACAGTTGTAAAGATTGTTCCCTGCGCTTTGTTGATGGTTATTTCAAATGACAATAAAATTGGAAAGTGCAATTTCCTAAAGTGTAATGATGTATCCCGTGGAATCATAGGAATGCATGGAATGAAGATATATTCATCTGTGAAAGGTCTTGTTAAGTTGTTGTTTCTATGATATTGTTTATTTGTTTTTTTACTGCAAGCTATGATACTATGTACACCAAATTTCATTTGCAATACATGCAGTTGAATCCCTGGCAAATATAGCTGTTGGATAGTTAACCACTTTATCTTCTTTCACAACAGTGTCGCTGGATTTGTATTTGACACCCTCACTTGGAATTTTACATTGAATAATAATGTTAAGTTTATGGGCATGTTTGTATTGACCTGCAAGAATAGCTCATTCACTCAGTAAAACGGAATTCTTATAATTTGAATACCTGCAAAAACCTTTTTAACTAACTATTCTTTTGATGAAATAAAATTACAGAAATTACAGAAGTTAAAAGTCAAAGAATTTTGCCCTTAACTCTGATCAGCTGGAACTTTTTCGTACCTAATTTCCCACAAGTGATTCAAAAAAAAATGTGCTCGAATCGAACAGTCTAGAACTAGACATGCATATTTTGAGTTGAGATAAATGTCTTCACATGGAACAAAAAAGTAGAGCATTTGAGACAAACATTTTTTCATCTGTTGGTCTTGATTGAAGAATAACAGGTAACATTGAAATCTCCTGCAAGCAATATTACTGCATTCCCAAATTGTCTGACATTGCCACGCAAATTCTGTAAGGATCGCCTCAAGTGATTTTTTCGTACCATTGTGCATTCATCCTAAAAAATAAGTTTGCATTTCTGCAATATTTTTCCTCATATTGGATGTTTTGGAGACGTCGAACATGAGATTTTAAAAAAAAAATTGAATGTTTTAAAGTAGAATAAATAATTCTTCTACTTGGCAGCAAGGTCGCAGGTATTCCTCATGCAGCAAGGGATAAGACTATGTCATTTTGGTACCAAATGGCTACCAAAATCAATTTAATTAGAAAGGTTTTACCAGTTACTTCTGGTGCTGTTCAAGGTAGCAGTAATTTCCAAATAACTTCTATTCTCACAGTCAGTAAATTAGGTGAATAAATAGGATTTATCCATGTTTTGACAATGCCTTATTCACCGTAATTTATTTAGGAGACTAAAATAGGATGAGGGATTAGAGATGGACAGACAGAGAGGAAGATATATAGATAGAAAAGAGAAAGTGAGAGGAAAATAGAGAAAGAGAAGGAGATAGAGAGATAAAGGGATTGATAGATAAAGAGACTGAGGGGGAGAGTTAGAAACAGAGAGGGAGGAGACAGAGGAAAGGAGAGAAATAGAGGGAGTTAGAGAGACGAAGCGGCTCCAAAAGAGATGGAGAGGGTTAGATAGAGAGAAAGATAGATTTAGAGAGGGAAAGGGAGAGATGGATAGAGAGAGATATTAAGAGAGGAAGCGAGAGGAGGAGAGAAACAGAAAGTGAACTACACTTCACCGTTTTTTCCTCGTTCAGTAGAGAAGAAATCTTTTGAGACTGAGGCTATTTTAATGTTTTGTTATTATACAGAGTCCCCCTTTTGGGGGGCTAGACTTTCCTCACATTAGAAACCGACCGGGCTATCTGTACTTTCACCTAACAAATTAATAAAAGAGAAAGATATTGTAAAATGTTAATTAAACATGAAAATACTATTTTAAAAAATAGCACGATAACATAAGTGCATAGGTGCCACTTTAGGTACTCCTTGGGCGTTGAGTTCCATGGCGACCAGCATAATTATTTAATGGTCGCTCCCTTAGCCCCCACCCTCATCAAGGCTAAGGCATCCGCACGTAACATTTTTTTTATTTATTGACCTTGGCTTAGTAACTAAACGAGTTATTTATAATTTCGTAACCCTTAAATGCATGCCGGAAGATTTAAATTGGTTCATTATTGTTGTGATGAAAAAAAAAGTTTCATTCAACACAAAACCAAAACACATATTAATGATAAATTATTTATTATTCTATTCATTGAAATTTACTAATTGTTAAATAAAGAAAGTAAAAAAAAAGTTAATAAAAAAAAGTTGCTTATGTGCGCATAAAAAACTTGTTTTTTTTTATTTTTAGATTAGGTCCACTTAATAATCACCCCCAAACTCTTCATCTTAAGAACAGTTCTGGAATAAACACGGCTTTTGGAGGTGGCGGGGAAGTATTTGCAAACTTTAACTTATATTTGTTGTCAGCATACCCACCCGAAAATACTATTTAAAAAAGGAGGGGTTAAGTGCCCGTGGCAGAGAAGTAGATTTATTTATCAATAAAAGCTGCGGAAAGTAAATTTATTTATCAAGAAAAGTCCTCATTTAAAAAAGAAAATTGTGGAGATGGACCTAAATGTAAATATTTACCCCAAAAATTATCCTGAAGTGTATTACAAAAACGTTTTGTTTTCGCACTATTCAACAATTTGTTCATCCGTGCATGTAAATTTATAAATATTTGTAAAAGTGAGAAGTTATCAGTAAATGATTTAGTTTTTTAAAAATGTATTTATATATACATATATATATATATATATATATATATATATATATATATATATATATTACATTAGGTCCACCTCAACAAATGTCAAGAACGGCTTTCAGAATAAACACCCTCAACCTCTCCATGTTAACAACGGATTTAAGAATAAACACTATTTGGGTGGGGATATTTACAAAATTTAGCTGATATTTGTTGTCAACATACCTATCCGCAAATTATATTTCAAAAAAAGTCGATAAAAGTAGTCATTTAAAAAGAAATTTAAAATCAAATATTTGTAAAAGTGAGAAATTATTAATAAATGTTTAGTAACATTTTTCGTTGCTAATGCCGGGAGTTTTCCCCGTTTTTTTTAAAATCGTATTTCCACGTTTAATTAAAGTTTTATGATATGTTTTTGTTATTCAATTGCAAGGTTCAAGTACAGAATAGGTCCAAAACACCCTCCCCTCCGCATGTTAAGAATTTCTTTTTAATGATAACGTTATTATTTCAGCATGCATCACTCTCTGCATGAGTAACAATTTCTCTTTTAATATTCATAAAAAGTAAAACTTTTTTTAAAATAAATAAATGTTTGTAAATGTGACGAATAATCGTTTAGTTACGGCAACGTCAGTAAATAAAATATGTTACGTCCGGGGTGGGGTGGGGGACTAAGAGAGCGACTATTATTTTTCTGCTCGTCGCCATGGAACTCAACGCCCAAGGAGTACCAACATGATCTTTTTTTGTCTAATAAATAAATTTCAAGCAGTTTTTGCAATAAATAATAGATAGCAACTTCGTTAATTTTACGACTCGCTCCAGTATATTATAAACACTGTAACTTCCCCATGTTAAAACGGCTTTCGGAATGAACACCCCCACCCTCCCCATATTAAGAACGGCTTTCGAGTTTTATGGAAGGGCGTGTTTTTTTATTAACATGGGGAGGTTATGGTGTTTATAATACGTTGCGCCATGTCGTAAAAATGAAACAGTTTAGAAAAAGTTAAAACACACTTTTTATGTAAACAATGCCGCAGAAAAGAAACTAAACAATGAAAGCATAATGTTTCATGAGTGAAAAGCCTTAGCATAAATAAAGAAATTTAAAATTAAAAAATGGGTAAGTACATAAAAGAATTGAAATTAAAAAAATATGGAATTTTTATGCTAATTCAGAGAGTGATCCGCGCTATTATTTTAAATCGTATTTCAACGTTTAATTAAAGTTTTATGATATGTTTTTATTCAATTGTAAGGTTAAAGTACAGAATAGGTACAAAACACCACCTTCCCCATGTTAAGATATATTTTTTTAAATAATGGCGTTAGTATTTCAGCACGGATCACCCTCTGAATGAGTGAGTTTTTATCTTTACTTATCTTGTAATTCAAGAGAGGTTGAAACGGAAGTTACCAGAAATATAACCGGGCAGTCTCGCAGAAACAACTTCGAAAGATATTTATATTTTGATTGATATTTTTATAATTCGCAATGTAAAATTATTTTAATAACATGCAAACATTCATTGACTTTACACACAGATTTTCTGAGAATTTCAATTAAATTAGTAATGTAGAAATATGGTTGTATAAACTTTGAACGAACCAAGAATTACATTTATATATATATATACATATATATATATATATATATATATCTATATATATACATATATTCATCCATACACATACATATATATATGGGTATATGTGTATATATATATATATATGTACATACGTGTATTCATATATATATATATACATATATATATATGTATATGCATATGGTTATTTGCATATATATATATAAATGAACGTGTCTGTGTGTGTGTCTGTGTTCATTTCCCTTCGCAATAACTGTCAATTTTTCGTCTACAGACTCGAAATTTGATATATAGGGTAATGATATTAAGGAAAATCTATGCGATTGTTTTCCTGCAAAAAATTTAGTGATTAAAGGGTCAAAGTTTAACGATTTTACCTTTGAGAACTTTATCTCACTCCTCCGAAAATTTTCGGTGTACGCACTTGAAATCTTAGATATACGTCCCTTGAACATGGATCTAACTCAATATCTTAAGGGGTCATAATCGGGGTCAATTTTTTTTTTCTGGTATAAATATTTGAAATTTTACATGAAGGGTATTCAGAGACAGGGCAAGCCTTTCCATCAGTTCGGGTCGAAAATTGTTAGTTACCAATATCTAAATGTATGTATGCATGTCTGTTTGCATGTCGTCCTTAAACTGCCTTTCATACGATTAATATTGAAAAATTGGCTAAAAACATTAATATCTTCCCCTTCATCTAAGCACTTTTCTACAGGAGGGGGTTACGTTTTTCGCCGACATTTTTGAAATTTATTCTCTCCTATAGATTTTCTAGGCTTAATTTAAAAAATGTCGCTTCTGGGTTGGCGGTTGTCGTAATAGCATAAACGTTAGGTTTTACTCCGATCTTTTCCTCCTTTGCGGTACGAGTTCGAGCCTGCCTTCCTACTACCACATTTTTTGTGCTGAACATACACATCTAAACAGCCGGCAACGCTGGGCTTATATGCTAGTATATTTATAAAAGTGAACGTGTCTGCCTCTGTGTGTGTGTGTGTGTGTGTCTGTGTCTGTGTCTGTTTATATTTCCCTACGCAATAACACTATTAACTTTTAGTCTACAGATTTGAAATTTGACATACAGGGTACTGAGATTTGGGAAAATTGATGTGATCACGTTTCGACAAGAATTTTCTCTGTTAAGGGATACAAAATTAACGATTTGACCTTTGAGAACTCTACCAAACTTCTCTACCAAAGTTCCCCGACACTTTTTGCTCTAAACAGTTGGCATTCTAGATATCTGTTACTTGGACATGGATCTAACTTAATAACTTGATTTGAGCCCAAAACAATTAAAGTTTAAAAAAAAATACCGTTTTTTTTTGTTGCTCAGATTACACCTTCTACCACCCGGGTAACGTATGTGTGTGTAAATACGTGTATATATATATGTATATATATATATATGTATATATATATGTATATATACGTATATATATGTATATGTACATATATACTTATACATATATATATATATATATATATATATGTTTATTTACATATACGCCTACATACATACACACATACATATATATATATATATATATATACATATATATATATAACTCAGTCAATTTTCTGTCTACAGACTCGACATTTGATATACAGTATACTGAGTTTGGGAAAATCTATGTAATCCGTTTTCGGCCAAAGATTTGGCATTTAAGGGGTAAAAGTTCAACGATTTGACTTTGTAGAACTCTACCTCCGACAATTTTAGGTCAAAACACTTGACATTTCAGGTTACTTGGACATGGATCCAACTTCATTACTTGATTTGAGCCCAAAACAATAAATTTTAAATGGTCATAATGGGGGAAAAATTCTAAAAAATTGACCGTGTTTTTTTGTTATTTTTTTTTTCTCAGCATATACCTCCAAACACCCAAGCAACGCTGGGCACCCATTTTAGTATATCTATAAAGGGTAACGTGTCTGTGAGTCTGTCTATCCGTCTGTGTGTCTCTGATAATTGTCCTTCGCAATGTAAGTTTTAGTCTACACATTCGAAATTTGATATAATGTGTACTGAGATTTCGGAAATTTGTGGTCAGTTTTCCATCAGAAATTTGGCTTTGAAGGGGTCAAAGTTCAACGATTTATATTTAAGAACTCTACCCATCTCCTCCGACAACTTTGGATCTAAACACGTGGAATTTTAGATACAGATTTCTTGGTCATGGATCTAACTTAATAACTTGATTTGACCCAAACACAATAAATTTTATGGGGCCATAATAGGGGTCAAATAAAAAAAAAATTCACGGCTTTTTTTTTTTTTTTTTTTGCTCAGAATACACCTCCAAACACGCGGGCAACGCCGGGCTGAAATGCTAGTATATCTATAACAGTTAACGAGTCTGATTTATCTGTGTATCTGTGTGTGCGTGTGTATGTCTGTATGTCTGTCTGTCTGTGTACAATTCCCTACGCAATAACTCTGTCAATTATAAGTCAACAGGATCGAAATGTGATATACAGGGTACTTAGATTCGGAAAATCCAGGTGATTGGTTTCGGCCAGAAATTTTGCTGTAAAGGGGTTAAAGTTCAGCGATATAACTTTGCAGAACTCTACCAAACTCCTCCGACAAGTTCGGTATAAACAATTGAAATTTTAGATATAGGTTCCTAAGACATTGAGCTAACTTAATAACTTAATTTAAGCCCAAAACAAATAATGTTAAGGGGTCATAATAGGGGTCAAATAAAAAAAAACTTGACCTCTGTGGTCTCTACCAAATTACACAGACAATTTTTGGTCTAAACATTTGAAGTTTTACATAAAGGGTATCCAGAGATAGGGCAAGATTTTTATCGGTTTTAGTTCGGACATTTTTAGTTACCAATATATAAATTTATATGTGTATGCATGTGTGCATGTCTGCCTTAAACTTTCGAAAGAGTCAACGGATTTTACCAAGATCAGTATCGTTTTTAATTCGATCTTTCAGACGACAGATATTGAAAAATTGGCTAAATCATTAATTTGTTCACCTTAAACTAGGCACTTTTCTATTGGGATGGTCTCTTTTTTCGCCGATGTTTGTGAAAGTTTCTTCTCCTTTCGATTGTCTATCCTTAATTTAAACATGAGTCATTTCAGATTTTGCGGTAGTCGTAAGCGCAAAGACGTCAGGTATTGCCCCCTGTTCCTTTCCTCCTTCGTGGTACGGGTTAGAGCTTGCCTTCCTACTACCACTTTTTTTGTTGCTCAAAACACACATCCAAACACCCGGGCAACGCCGGACTGAAATGCTAGTATATATATATATATATATATATATATATATATATATATATATATATATATATATATTGGTATATATATATTGGTATATATATATATATATATATATATATATATATATATATATATATTGGTATATATATATATATATATATATATATATATATATATATATATATATATATATATATATATATATATATATAAGGACGTTAGTGTTTGATATAAAATTTTACATCATTTTTACATTACTTTTTATATCATTACATGTGATAGTAAACTATTTTGCATACATAACATTTAACAATATTATTAATTGTAATAGTCATTCCGGAGTATCGAAAATTTCCCCTACAACATTAATATTATGCTACAACAATTGTAATTGCCTTAAACAGCTTCTCCCCGTACGTTTCCTGGGAGAAACGGAAACCAGTGTGTGCATGATTTCAGTAGGCGACAGACGTGGCTCATCTCCAGGGGATTAACATTTAACCTAATTGTTGATACAAAGGATTTGAATATCATTAAATTTATATTTGTTGGTTTATATAAATGTTCAAGTTAACCAAGCAGATTCTATTATAAACGCAAAAAGAAAAAGAAAAAAGGAAAGAGTTCCCGAGAACCAGCGTCGAAACAATAAAGTAATTTACTGCCACATAACACGCCACTGTTTATATGTCTTTACTTTGTAATTATACGTTTATTATCAGTTTATCTTACTTTATCTCCTTAATCTGTTTTTTATTCTACATAAATTAATTTGCAAAATCCAGGATCAACAAAAAATATATGCAATCTTTACAATTCCTTAAGCAAATTTTAAAGAAAAATAAACAATTCTTCAATTCAAACGAAACACAACATGTGTCAATTTTTTTTTTCTCAAAGCCGAGTAAGATAATTTTTTCTATTAGGTAGCCATGCCCTTTGATTTCTTTCTTTTTTTTTCTTTTCATGGCAACAGAAAGTGCAATTACTCATTAGATTCCCTACTTACAATTAACAATTTAAGGATTTCCTGCCCGTAAAGCAACACGGTTTAGTTATGCAACACATTTTTTATCTCAATATCGTACACAATGAAAAGAGGACAAAATATATATATTATATCATTTTATGAGTACAGTTACACATTTTCAAGTTCTTACCGACTCCCCCCGTAAAAAAAACACAATGTATGTTAAAACTTGAACACTAAATAGCCGAAAGCCCCGGACAGCTTACTGTTAATGACGGCAGTTCGATTTTCCGACTTCAATAGACAAAATTTCATATTTTTTTGTTCACATACTCAACTCGACCCACGCAGAAGCAGTACCTGTCAAAATTATTAGAGAAAAAATTGTGTACAGCGAAACTATTACAAAAATATTTAATTCCCGACACTTGCATCGACTTTTTGTGTTTTTTCTTTTATTCTGTTGTCTTTGTATGTGAGTATTATTTACATTCTTTCTGATTCCAAATGTATTGTTAATAGGTTTGAAGTATAATCTCTCTTACACCTATTTTTCATTAATGTGTATCTTATTAATTTATTTTCTATATGTTTCTACACCACCCGATAAACGAATAACTTTTTTCTTTCATTACATATTTTAATGCATCAAACGCGCGTGTGTATATGTTGATTCTCACCCAACTACTACTCAACTTCGTCAATTTTACTTGTGGTCTCGTCATTATGAAGTGGCATAGGCTTCTTGATGTTTTCAAAATGCTGAAATATATTTAAATGTACTAAGATTTTTCCAGTTACTTTTTTTCTCAATCAAACGTTATAAATAGACGAAAGGATAGGGCAGTTTTAGAAATAATTAAATATTCTTCAAAATATTATGACAAAATAGTTCCGTGCAAATTTTTCCACCGGGATATAGAATAGACAGTTTAACTGTATTATATATATATATATATATATATATATATATATATATATATATATATATATATAATGCACCCTATCTTTGGCTGAGCATATTCGAAAGTGATATACAGACTGTCATTAGCGTTTTAAGCGATGCTCTTTGTGTAAACAAATCGAATGGAGGCATTTGGACGATATCAAAACATCGTTAATTCATTACCCACACAGCATCAACCGTATAGCATAATGGTGAGAAACCTTGACTGTCATTGGGGCGGTCATGTTTCGATCCTGGCCTGTCTAGCCGCACTGATGAACTGTGAAACAGCTAAACAGTATTGTGTATTGATGACTATAATGCATGAAAGAGTACTATATGTGGTTTACATTATATATATATATATATGTATTTATATATATATATATATATATATATATATATATATGATGGCAACGACTTGACAGACGAGTGTCACTCCCTCAGACACTTAATGTCCATGAGCCCAGAAATGATTTTTTTTTTGGTCCTACTGGTGACTTCAAACGCTCACGCAGGCATGATACTAAAGACAGTCATTGGGATCAATTATTACATGTTTCCAGCATTTCAAGCCTCCATGCATCGTAACTTTTCCATCGTCACAGGACCATATTTATAGACAAATGCCTGAGGGAGTATCTATACACAGGTGATGTTACAGAGTCTTAGCTTTGTACGACAGCTAAGTCTCTCTCTCTCTCTCGGTTCAAAAAGTTGAGATCCCGCAACAAGCAAGAGCAAGATAACCAGCAACAAGTTAAACTGCAGACCAGCTTAATGCGGGTACTGGTCTCCCGCTTTATGGTATATATATATATATATATATATATATATATATATATATATATATATAATCGCCATTATTAATTGCTTACTTTCTTTCAGATTATTAAATAATTATTCATATTGTCCCCAACATTCCTATTAATATAGACCCAGAAATTACCGTCTTCATTCAACAAGAAAAGAGTCATTCTCCACCAAAATGATGTGGGTTCTCACACAGAAACCGTGAGCAAATATATTCTAGGAGGATTTGCTTTGCCTCACCCTACATATTTTTCTAATCTACCTTCCTCAAATTATTACTTTATTCGAGAACTATAAACACACTTGACATTTTTACCGTAAATAGGAGTGAATAGTTTTAGCCTGTTGATTTATAATAAGTTATTTATGCCATGTTGATAGTCTAATATGGTTTAGTTTGTGCTTATTTAATACAGCACTCATATTAATCTATTAACCCCGTATTTTGCATGGAAGTGATACCATAATACTTAGCTCACTGATTATTATTATAGGAAAAATTAATAAAATATTTCAACCAGATCAATCGGTAGTTTCAGAGAAAACCTCTAAATTCTATGTGGCACGGAGAGTATTAATTCCTAGCTGTGCATCGTGCAATTGCATCAATTCTTTGTAAGCTGGAGCTAATCATAGCAAACGTCTATGCTAAATGTTAACAAGATACGCAAAAAAAATTATTTCAAATATAAATCGATTTCGATTGACTTAAATAAAACCCCGAGTTTGTTAGATTAATATTTCTCATCAGGTACTAATGGATTTTAAAAGCGAGGCATTTATGAGCTCGATCACATACGAAATAATTCTACTGGTCGACATTTTCGATGAATAATTTTATAAAATGATTGATTTTTTATATATTCAAAATTAAATTTTAAATCAGGAAAAAAAAAAGTCCGCGCAAACCTGACTGCTTAATTTTATTATATATATTTTTAAAAATCGTAAACTGTATTTTCCGGAATTAAAAAATGTCTACTGTACTTGTTTTGCGCCAATCCTCAAGCCTACATCTAATCGAGAAAGCGACATAGATATTGCAGTATTTATGTTTTTCATAGCTGTTTATATCGTGACGTCTGCAGGCATGTGAATTGGGAAAACAGCTTTACTCTAAAAACAAACAAAAAAATACTAAATATCGTTGCCAATAAACCGAGCTAAAACTAAAGATAAAATAATCTTTAGCAGAGTTGTTTACCAGTTATTGGATCGGACGAACGTGACCCATCAACGACCCTTACCCATCATGATTAGAAATGCACCGGTTCACCCCAGCGTGTCACCAAGTAATCGTGCCAACACGGCCATCAGGATAAAGTGCAAAGCACCAAATTGGCAACGTTTTTTTTTTTTTTTTTAATTGAATCTCTCTACTAAACCAACATACATAACGTTTCTGAGTATTCCACTTGCCCCGGGAGATTGGTGTGGGAAATGGATCTTGTGGTGCCGATAATAAATATGTATATAAGTATAATATGTTACCTACACGTCTAACACTACACACCCGCATACCTGTGAGTGTTTATATATATATATATATATATATATATATATATATATATATATATATATATATATATATATAAATGTGTGAGCGTTATTATTTTGTTTTGCAATACTTTTTGAATGAATTCAATAATTTATTTGAAAGTGCATTTTCCCGTTAAATACGAGTTGGGAATAAGTTTCCCTTTGACAATATGGGGAGCGGTATATGCATTGTTAAAAAATATCCACTGACGTGATGGGTCACGTTCGTCCTATCCAATAATTGGTAAACAACTAACTCTGCTCCAGATTATTTTATCTTTAGGTTTAGTACGATTTATTGGCAACGTTTTTTTAGTATTTAAAGAAAAAAACACTGACACATCTTTCTAATTCCAGCTATGTTCCTAAATTTTAAAAGTCAGTGCATTACGGCTAGAAGTTAATCACATTCAACCACATAACAATATACCCAATAAAAATATCAAAAAATATATATGGCTGCCTTTACAAATGGACAGGTATGATGTGCCATACCGTCGTCGATATCCACAATGAAAGGGGCTCGACTTTATGTATCACTCGGCCACCTTATCGTAATTTTTCTTGAAGCCCCAGCAAAAATGATACTAAGTAAAGATATAATAAATATTGTTTTTCATTATTATGACTAAACTCTTATCTCACATAGGTTATGTAACTCGTTTCATTCCCTTTATTTTAATGAATTCTAGTATGGAATATGTTTTATTTTCAGAAGTGTGAGAGAATACCTTTTTATTGTTGTTTTATCTCGTTTTCTGGTTGATCACGTCTCTTCGTCAATTTGCTATTTTGATACTTGATTATAATACACATTTCTATTACAGTAACTTTTCTCTAATACCCTCGAACTTGTAGAACTCTTTTCCTGTTGAATCTTTTACTTTTAGCGAAAATATTTATTTTATCAAGACCAAAATTAATAAACATCTCTTTTCTTTGCAATAATCAGTTTTCGTTCTTGTAAGTTCATGATATCAATTGACCTCACACCTTGTCTGGGTTGATTTCCATGAAATTTACTTACATACATATACCTACTTTTTCAGGAATCGTTAATGTAGACATTACTAATCTACATGTTTAATATTTCGAGGAAATAATCATTGTTTCTTATTATATACTGAGGGCAAAGCTAACTGTAAAATGTGGGGAAAGCAATTTAAGACAATTGATTTATCTAATTCGTGTTTCGCCTTTAGCCATGCAAGTTTCAATTAAACGAATAATAGAAAGAATACTCCGGAGATAGAGCATTACATGCACTTAACATCTTGTATGATGGAGACTACTTTGTTGACCTGCGTAATTTTATTACCGATGTGTGTACACCCAAGCGTGAAGATAATTAGATTTATGTAAAACATTTCGTTCCTTTATATGTTTTTTTTTTCCAAAATATTTTATTCCTGTAAATTTATGTTTTTATTATTCAGTCTTTATTGTTCGCCCGTTATATTACTATAACTCAACTCCATATCTCGGCTAAAAACAGCGACGAATTTAATAAACAAGCAAAAATTAAATAAGATTACAACTTTGATTTGATTAAAGTCTCCAATGAATTGCTCGATAATTATAATTTAAAAAAAAAATCGGTTATCATGAAAAAGAATTTAAAACGAAGATAAAAGCCATTGAAATAAAGAATTCGATAATAGTTATTATCTTATCGGAGTCTTCTGTGTGGTATTTGATATATGAACACGGACCGTGTCAGGAACATATCAGACTAGGATATCGCGCAATATTAAGTGATATAATCACTTATAGTTGTACAGGGAAAAGTGATGCACATACATACAAGATGTTCTGAAAATAAGATGATTAATATGTGTATAAGGAATATGAGGTTATGCTCAAAAGAATATGATTGGTTTATATGATTACAAAATGGTATAGACCAGCATAGTGAGAGGTAAAAATGTACCCCGAAATCCTCACAATACATTACACATAATATATTAACTTCGATCACTAACACTCGTTCAGAAAAGCATTCAGTAGGGCGAATATTATATTATAATTGGCACATGTCGCCAAGAGAATCAGCTACTTTAAACACATATATCTTTATCCCAGGACATAACGGAGTAGTATAAAATTTATTTCTAGCGGTTTTGTGTCAATTTAATGACAATAGAGAAATGCTCATTTTAAATATACTGCAGTTTATTAACTTGTATTTTGTGTTATATAAACCAAATCATTTAAAATACAACCACTCTCAGTACTGGCTGTTTGTTCTTGCAAAAATCAATCACTGTTATCTTGCCCGTCAACCTAAGAAAACTCTACCTGAAAACAAGCTGAGCAATCCCTCGAAAATATAGACTAATAGAAGGAAATTTGTTGAAATCTATTAGAAAAAAAAATATTTAAACGTAAAAACAAATAAATTTATTAATATGTGTCAGTAAATGATTCCCACCAACACAATAAATAGGTTTTGTACAAATTAATTCCTAAATGAAAACGTTTGCGTAATCAGTTTATGTAGTCTTGTATTGCTTAGTTTTATTCCACTAAGTTTAGTTGAGAAAAATGAGATCTTGTAACTAATTCGATTATATTTTTGTGGCCTTATCAACCGATTTTTTCCCAACATATATCATCCTAAATATGTTTATAAGAGAAAAATGTTTCGCCAGCATATATTGATTGCAAATATCGATTATATCGGCAAGCAAAGTAAGACTGGTTTCTGGGTATTATTGCAAGGGGAGTCGTTCGCATTGATAAACAAAAGTACTTGTAAATAGCCTGTTAATTAAACAGTTTTAAAAATTCTGGGCTTGGATGTTAGTTTCTTTGCACTCCTGGTATGTTCAGCGGTAGGGAGGTTATGCCAATTACCATAGATTTTAACGACGTTTGTAAAACGGTCACCATTTCGGTCGGTCCCCTTTTTGGGGCATCTCCGAAATTAGAGAGAGAACAAAAAAAACGACGAAACTTTAGGATTGATGACGTTTCATAAAAGTTTCCAAGGTATAGGGGTACAAAGAGGATAGTACATTTTCTTTGATAAAAGTCTTTAGCCAGGGAAACGGGTCCGTCGCATGTTGATGCTTCTATCGTTTCCGCGTGTCTGAGAGAGATTTCTTCTTTGTATCTCCCTGCAAGACATTCCTCTATTCCGATTGGCTGAAACCTCTGGTGACGTTTAGAGAAGAAAGGAAGGGAAAAGTAGAAGAGTACGGAGAAAGAGAGAAATAACGGAAGCATGCCGTAGCAGCATCATAGTAGTAGTTCACTACAAGGTATCTATTCAAATTCCAGCAGAAATCAACCATTATACGTACTTTATATAACTACCCTGATACCTAGTCTGAATCACTTCCAGGTACGGATGGAATCTTCTCCCCTGCTTCTCACTTATGCAACCTTCCTAAAAAAAAAATCCGTTAAAAATGTAGTGCGTCTTTACGCTCAGGATCCAGACGATGTTTCTGAAAGAAGTCAGTATATTTTGGCAAATTTGGCGTAGTTTTACTCCGTATTGTATCCAGAAAAGGGCTTCACTAGCATATAATATATGGCTTCAGTATATTCATTGAGTTTTCGAAGTTTGGATACCCGATGAGCTGCTCCTAATCGGCACTGTTTAAGTCCAGTGGCAAGGAGAAGACCAGGACGACTGGAAACGATACTGAGATAAAAGCACATACACCACATTAATGTCTTTAATGGTCAACCATTTAGTACTGACTAGGTTCAACGTTGCTTTAATTCGGCGATCCAGTGTAAACCGGTGTGTCAACGTGAGTATGCCGTATATGCCGACAAAGAAATATGTGATTATGCCGTATATGAGGACAAAGAAATATGCCTGTCAGAAGTAAGTTAAGCAGTCATTATCTTTATCCAGAGTCTTGATACACTGCTTAATTAAACTTAATTAAGCCAATCTTGATATACAGTGCTGGGAAATGTATCCTGTCTCTTTCCACCAGAGGATGGTTGATAAAGCTCCTTCCTTTGCAACGCACCAATTCCTCTCGTACAGATCGATCCTTTTTCGTGCAATGCTGAAAACGGTCCCTTCTATGCTATATGCATAGAAAGTAACAAATGTTTACAATCATAAGGTGAACACAAATAAACCGCTTATGTTGATCAGAACTAATCTTTCTCAGCGGCCACTTTACTATTTCATAATTCTTTTTCGGTGTAGTGGAGTAGTGGAGTGAGCGATAGGTACAGAGGAAAACTGGTTGCCGGTGGATAGGTAAACATATTTCAGTGTTCAGTTGATGCTGTCAATAATCAGTATTTAATGTTTTTGGTCCGTACTGCCGTACTCCAAAGTTGAGCAGAATCTACGCAACATTTGCACAGTACGCAAACACTTCACTGTAGATAATAAAAATACAGAGTTTCTCTTGCTGCTTGTTGTGGAAAAAGCGGAGGGGGAATTGAAATTCACGGCAAACGTACACACAGACCCATAAAGATACTCCTAAACTAAACTCGCTTATCGCCCTTTAACTCTCGTGATACATGCTTGCCCACCAGAGGGCAAGTCATGCGTCAGTTCATGTTTTATAAACGTCGACAACTAAAGATGTGAAAGAGCGCGTTCCGGTTGTCTTGGCCCCCAATCCAGCGCTCCTGGATAACCCGTCAGCCTATCATCGAATATTAATCGCAATTAACGTTATTCTCTTTTTTAAAAAAAACTCTTATCTCTACTATCTCTATATTCATTACCTCACATTTATATTTATGTAAAGTATTTATGTAAATACTTACGTATATCTACATGAAGAAAAACTTTGTCAGAATTTTAATTCCCACAAAAAGAACAGGAGCTTTTTTTGCATCCCGATGAAAACACTCCGGTAGGGTCCTTTTACAAGCTGAGGTCGCGAACTTCATCATTCAACGACTTTTTGGAAAATCGATTAGGTTCATCATTTTCACCTTCTACTTCTTCGTCTTAATGTCTTTTAACACTGAAGGAATTTTCCTCGCTAATATTACTGCATAATAATATTTCCCCAACATCTCTAAAATTCGAAATAAGCACATGCGAGCTTTCAAGTGAATTGGCAACTTTTCTCCTAGTCAACATTCCCTCTGCTCCATGAAGCGTAACGACCGTTTCCAGCACAAATGTTTTCCCGCTGACATCCGAGTACACTACACTGACTACCACTGAACGCCATTTCCTCGTATTCTAATATTCTGGATTAACAACAGTACACTAGCTTAATAATAATTATTGTTCAGGGTAAACAATTAATAGAAAAAAATCATAAATTGGTTTAGTTGGCAGGTTTCGACGGGTGTAGAGCAAACTATTTTTTACATGCCTGGTAGTTAAGGATTATCTGGAAATGTTCGCTCATCCGTCAACTTATTTCTGACTGATAGGTCTACAAAAATAGTTGTTGATATGCTGAAGTATATACATGAATATCCAATTCTTAGTTTTTGTATTTTTGGTATTAAACAATATTATGCTTAAAGTTCTTGCCGTCTTCAAATATATATTCAAGATATTTTTAGTTGTTTTTTTTTTAATTACATTTTCACCCCAAACAAGGTAAATTGCCACTTTGGTGTAGGGGGCTACTATCAGGGGCAGCGACTACTGGGGCATTATGTTGGGATTTGGGCAGCAAGATGTCGGTTATCGTTACACTTGAACTTCTGCATGTCAGTACAGTTAGGGAAGCAGGGACCTGGTCTGGAATTCCAAAGTCTAGCGGTTCTGGGGAAGAAACTACTGGAGTAGAAATATCTTTTACATCTAGGGATCTCTACTGTGTGGGGGTGGAATTTAGCTGCCTGTCCGGTTGTCGAGGGTGTCTACGTCGTGGGGGCACAAGTGTCTGCAGTTCATCAGAGCATTCACCATTAAAATACTTGTAGAACAGGCAGAGGGATGCTACCTTTCGTCGATGGGATAGAGGCTGAAGCTTAGATGCCAGTTCAGGGCCTATCAGATTGGCGACTCTCTTTTGAACCTTGTCTAGGAGCGAGAGACTAGCAGCAGATGCACCAGCCCAAATGTGACAACATACATGGGCGAATGGTGGCCTTATAGAGGTACAGGATACTTTCAGGTGTCAGTAGTTTTCTAGCACGGTAGAGAGATCCTACCTATTTCGCAGCGGCCCTAGCAATGTTTTCAATATAATTGTCACAACTCATGTTTCCTGTGAACGTTAGGCCAAGCAGTTTGAAAGATGCACTCTCAGACAGGGAGTCACTGGCCATTGCTATTGGTGGTAGAGAAGGTTTCTTGTAGTTATTGAAGGACCCCAGTTTAGTCTTGGCAGCGTTGAATGTGACCATCCATTTATGTCCCCATTCCACTACATATTGTTAGCACAGATCGTTGTTTTGCGGTTGCCGTATATTATCCTTTTAGGTTATAGTATGGTAAATCTTAGCAATAAGTGGTTATCACTCATATTCTATGTCTTCAAAATTTTTCGTGTAATTTTATTTATTTATTTATTTTTTCGTATTTACGGCATATCCATTTTTTAGTTTATAGAAACTTTGGAAAAATAATTGAATGCTTCAAGTTATAATTCTTTAAACACCCATTCATTGAGTTTTGTTTAATTAATAGAGACACGTATAATTATATATATATATATATATATATATATATATATATATATATATATACGTGGTTGTGTATATATATATATGTGTATGTGTATATATGTGTGTATATATGTGTGTATATGTGTGTGCATATATGTGTATATATACATGTGTTTATATACATATGTTTGTACATATATATATATATATATATATATATGTGTGTGTGTGTGTGTGTGTGGATGTGTGTGTGTGGGTGCGTGTGTGTGTAAACTCCGTTAATCGCGAGTAAAATATCAATATTTCACTTAATATACGTCACAACAAAATGAAAATTATATCATCAAACGACTGCTTGAAGGTTAGTTATTTCCCAAAATAAAACTATTTAAATTCATACGATATTCACGAAGTTATGATATTTTATTCTTCATCGTGGTATTCCAACTGCCCCTCTTTTTGTTGCAAGTCTCTTAAAATGTTGTTTTAGGATAAAATACGATGTCTCATCATGCGAACTTTAGTTTCTATTATATTTTTCTGTCAATAACTAATGAGAAAAAGCACATCCTTGGAGCTTAGCCTCAAATGAATAAATTATTTATCGATATATCCACTATTTTTTTTAAATAACTTAAAACAACCTTTTGCTCCCCCGAGGAAGTCAATTGTTGGATCTTTAAAAGGTGTAATCGCTCTAGCAATAAAACTATGTTCTCCACAAGGCATCATTTGAAGTAAATTGCTCTCCTCCTTCACATAAACTTCTCTTTTTAATATTTACCAGAGATATTTAATGGGGTTAAAGTCTGGAGAACACGGTGGTCTGCTAATAAGAGTGTATTTAAAGAACCCCACCGACACAAAGAAGACTGCAGTCGCCCTAGCAAAATTGGATAGTGCATTTTCATGATAAACGATGATGTGAAAGCGACGGAACAATGGTAGGTCATGTAGCCATGGTGACAAATGTTTATCCAAAAAGGGCGTGTACGCATTGCTGGAAAGTTGTACATCCTCTGGAATTCGACATGATCCAAGCAACTTATCCTTAATGATTCCCGGCAATAACATGATGACTTCACCTCCTCGTTGGCAATGAAATCTGTAAGGAGTTGGGTTCCGTTCAAGGTCATAAACTGGACTCATCCATTCGGACAGGCAAGAGTAGCACGGGTCTCATCTGTAAATGGGATACTTGGAAATCTATTTTCATGTTATTCTGTTCCCAAGTCTTTTATGGGCCCCTTTGTTGTTTTCTCAAACGAGGCCTTGGAATAGTTTTGATGTTACTTGTCATATCATTCAACACATTACATCAGTCCTGCCTGGATCATCGAGCGATTCCAGCTCTTGCAAAAATTGAAGTACTGCTACTGTTTGAGTTCTGGTTGATTTCTCTTCGAATATTCTGCATATCACGATGTGAAAGGTTTCTCCTGGCGCCCGTATCGTTTCTGGATTTTGTGTTGGGGTTGTTCCTGACTGAAGCCAAATTTTTTTGGACCCCTTTCCTGCTCCATTGCGAGTCCAGCAACAATCCTGTCGTTTTCGATAACCGTTAATCGCCCCTTTTTTGGCATTATAAAAGACCCGCAATACAGCGATGGAGGGTATAAATCATTTGATAATAAATACAATGTAATAACTTTGTGAATATCACGTGGATTTGAATAAAATTTTGGGAAATGACTAACCTCGAAACAGTAATTTGATAATATAATTTAAATGTTCCTGTGACGTATATTTAGTTAAATATTGATATTTTACTACTCTGCTATAAAGTGGTTGACGCAGTTTAGAGGAATGTTGTTATTTTGTTTTCTGTTTTTTTTTTTTTTGAGATTGCAGAAAGTTATTAAGATGTTGATTGCATTTAAGGTCAGAACACCGGGACTTTCTGACAGACCGGTCTACACGATTGGAGAAAAGGCACTGAACAAAGGTGATGAAAAATACAATAATAAAGGGAAGAAAAACAGATTAGAAATGTATGAAATAGAACAGAGGATTTTAATGAGAAAGATTCATCTTGACTTTCTCAGTACTCCTATTTTATTCGTTCCTTGGCAAGGCAAAGAGAAATAAAGTGCATCAAACGGACAATGACCGCAATGACTTTGCTTCACAGTTCAACAACCAATTATAATTTGGGAGAATTCGACTTAATTTGATTGTAAGCCTCCGGTGGTCGTATCATATATGTCCAATTAACTTTACAAGCAACATGACAAAGCGGTACATGAAAACCTAAAACCGGATATTTGAGGTTAACGGCCAACAAGGACGTGCTTAACCAACCGTGAATATAAAATAATATACTGACAAATAACGTGACACACCTAATATCTGTATTATTCTTTACATTATCTATCTCTATATTCATTCTATCTCTCTCTCTCTCTCTCTCTCTCTCTCTCTCTCTCTCTTACTCTTGATATATTTGTATATATGATTCAGGTATAACGTTTCTGAATGTGTGCGATGAGGATTGGCTATTCGTATTATAACGATTCATCGGACTACTTTTCTAATCTTTAGTGTGATTTTCACAACGTTTCGGTCGTCCGCAAAGATTCCCGGAGCAGTTGTGTGAGACATCAGTTGTAAAAAGTGATATACTCCTGAAAGTGGAAGGTTACATCTTCAGTATAGGCGACCGAAAAATAGAATTGTGAATTATTTAGGATATCTAGCCAGTCATGGTTGACGGCAAAATAGCACGCTACCCCCGTGAAGTAAATAAAATGTTCTGCAAGAAATTCCGTCGAAACTCCGGAGTTCGACAAAAATTCCAGAGTTCGAAAAGATACACTCGAAGAAAGTCGGGGTTATATCGATCGAAACGTTGCGAAAATCACACTTAAGATAAGAACAGTAGTTAGATGTATCCAAAAAAAACGAATGAATAACATATTTAAAAAAACGAACTGTCAAATTTTCATGTCTATATACACTAGTGCTTAATGACTGCTCAAGCTTGAGTAAAGAAAGTGTAAAAAGGTCATCAGTAAAAAGCATTTATTGGAAGTGAATAAATTTGTTTTTAGACGGCATATAAATGCCCATAAGTGAGGCAGCGATTAGAATAATCTAAAAGAAAATCTGGAGTTTAATGATGAAAACATACACCCCCACGCACACACACCAACACCCACACATCACACACACACATATATACATATATATATATATATATAGAGAGAGAGAGAGAGAGAGAAAGAGAGAGAGATAAATAGATATTTACATATATATGTATATATATTTAGATATCTTTATCTATCTATCTTTCTATCTATCTGCCATATATATATATATATGTATGCATATATATATATAATGATTGCAACGTCTTGTAAGACGAGTATCACATCCTCAGAGACTTAAAGTTCATGAGCCCAAAAATGACATCCATCGGCACATTAGCATTTTAATAGAAAAATGCCTGAAAGGGTATTTATACACCGCTGATGTTACAGTGTTAGCTTTGCGCGAGAGTTGAGTATCTCTCAGTTCAAATGTGTAGATCCAGCAACAAGCAAGAGTGTTATGTCATGGATGGCTGGAGCCATCCGCTACATAACTGAAAAAAAAACTTCTTTAAAAAAAGATAATAAAAGATTGGAATGATGGGTATCGAATAATCGATTGTCCACCAGTCGAAACGAAAAAAATAATTACGTCGTAAACAGAGAAATCGGACCACATTATTTTTGTTTACAAAACAAGGGAACGTGACAATCCTTGTAAGATTGGAATGTATATGAAGCTAGCATGAGAGATGGATTCACGTGTATCAATAAAGTCAATAGTCGGTCAGCTAAACAGAAATCGGTTACGATGTCTCTAGGTCAAGAGGCGGCTAAAGATTGTAAAAACGTGACCAACAGACGCGTGCACCATTATCGAGCAGTGTGATCGACAGATAGCGTGGAGTGGAAAAAACAAGCAAAAACATGCTAATATAAGAGGTGATTTTTGGAGTCCAGCAGAGGAGGAGAGAGAAGCAGAAGAGAGGAGAAGAGAGGAGAAACAGAAGAAGAGAGGACGCCGATAGGAGACGTGCGTTGTCGAGAGCATAACGTTTCAAACACCCTCTCCATCACTGAAATGAACAGTAAGCCACCCCGTTAAATTTTGAACTGTCAAAAGTCTCTATGTAAAACGAGAAAATAATTTCAAAACAAAATATATTTTTATATAAAAAGCCAGCGTGTCTTACGTTTTGATTTGGTATGCTGAGTTACGTCTGATCTTTGTGTGCATGTTAATTCTCTTTTAGTCGGAATCGTTATTATGACAAGCGGATGACAGCTAAAGAAAGCCGAGAGAGAAAAATCGCACAGTCAAGGGGGAAATAACTCTGCCGTCTTAGCCGTTACCATAACCACCAGAAAACTAAACAACATAGACGATCAATAAGAGAGGGCTACTTGGTTTTGTTGCAGCGGGGAACTTACTAATTACGACCGTTCCCAACCTAGGGTTCCTGGCGCTATATAACAAAAGCTATTTGGTGCCGTGAACCAGTTTTCCATCAGCGATGCAAAAAAAAAACCCGAGCCTGGCGTATATATAATAAAAAAAAACTAATTGGTGCCCCACGACCGGTTCACTCATACCTAAAAAAAAAAAATCTCTTACACGGAAAAAAAAACTCTTAAACGAAAAAACGCTTACACGAAGAAAAAACGCTTACACGAAGAAAAAACTCTTACACAAAACTATTGTACGAAAGAACTCTTACACGAAAAACTATTAAACGAAAAACTATTACACGAAAGAACTCTTACACAAAAACAACGGTTACCACACAAACGACAAAAGACTAATCCGACCAAAACGAAGAGAAAAACGCACGCAAGGAAAAGGCAAGCTCAGTGATTTTTTTTCAATATTTTTCGTAACCTCGGCTCAAAAAGTTGAGTTGAAAAAAAAAGGTATGTTTTTTTTGTTTTTCTTTAATTCTTTCTCATAATAATTAGGGTATCGAGTAAATAATTTTCGAAAATGGAACAGCATATTTTTACAGATTTGGCGCATATCCTAGGGGCTGAACTACACAACGTAGGGAAGGCCATTTCGAACTCTCTGAGGGGGGGGGCGTTATTAGCGAAAATAAAAACTTTAGACTCTCGAAAATCGCACGAATACAGTAGGTGGCTTAGTGATATAGATGAGTATAGTATAACAATTAGGCAAACGGAGGAAGAGAAATGTCAGTTAGTATTATTAAGTACGGCTGGCCCAGTGGGACTGTTTGTTTCAAGTCTGCTAACCAACAATGTGAGTTTGGCATGGTTAGAGTTGAAACGAGCTTTAGATAGTTATTTTGGAGTCCAGGCAAATCCTACCAAATTTATGAGGGAGTTGGCAAATATTAGACAGGATAGGAGCGAAACTCTGCAGGACTACATGCAGAGGTTAGTGCGCTTGGCTGAAGGTTCGTATGGTAGCCTAGATACGAACAATGTAGTAGTAAAAACCAAGTGATAGGTTTCTTCATGGAGGGGCTATATGACAGAGAAGTCAAAATCGCTATCATGAGGGAGGAACAATCGGACCTCAAAGTAGCCTATGAAAAGGCCCTAATCGAGGAACGGTGGCAAACCCGTATAAGAGGCAATGTCCGAGAAGAAGAGCCTATGGAAATTTATTATAGTAGACGCCAGAATAACGTAGAAGCGATAGGGAAAAAGAGATTCCCAGAACCAGATAGGAGGCATGGGAATTATAGAGGATTTAATAGGGGACCCGGCTTCAAGGCAAGAGAAATGGAGAGCCCTTGGCCGGGGATTACGTGTTTCAATTGCGGCACAAAAGGCCATATAGCTAGGAACTGCATTTTCCCTAAGTCGGGAAACGAGCCACCCCCACTCGAAAGACACCCAGCGAGAGGAAGGGGGTGAACAGACGAAGATAGTAGGGCATATGGGCGCTTCTAATTACATCCCTATTAAATTAGAGAAAATCAGCTTAGACCATTAGTAGACACTGGCGCAGAAATTTCGGTAATAATAAGTAACGTGTTAGAAGGGCTCAGACAGAAGCCTGAGATAAAGAAAATTGAGATTAATTTAAGGACTGCAAACGGGTCACCTCTCTTAGTGAAGGAGTGGCGCGTTTGCAGATTAAAGTAGGAAGCCAGTACATTCGACATGAGTTCGTAGTGACGGGAAACCTAAATAGGAAGGTCATATTGGGCCGAGACTTGCTCAAGCAAAATGGTGTTAGAATGTACATTCATTTAGGAGCAATTCGATTAGGCGGCGAGCACATAGCGCTGCAAGAAGAGGCTCATATTTCTAGTATAGTTAGATTAAGACATGATGTCACTCTAAAACCGCAGCATTTACATGCGTGCACAACTCGTGCCGGAATTAAAAACGGTCAGGGTTTAGACTACGAAGTAGTACAGATAGATAAGTGCTTCCTAAGTGATTTAAGTGGTGTATCGGTAGCGAACACAGTAGTCACAATAAAAGGTAGGAAAAGCTTTCCCTTACTAATCATGAATAGTACAAATCAGACAGTAAAATTAAGGAAAGGTTACAAGATAGGTACACGTAGTAGAACAGAAGTAGTAATGGCGATATCAAAGCCAAATAAACAAAAGAAGTCGGGAAACAAGAGTAACCTCGACGGCCTAAATGTGCCGGAGGAATTTAGGAAAGATGTAGATAAAGTCCTGCGACGAAACACGGATTTATTCGTCACAGAGGATAAAAACGTCGGCCGGACTGACACAGTAGAGAGGGGATCGATACAGGAAAAAACGTTCCCATAAAGAAAAACCCTTATAGAACACCTCTCAAGCAGCGGGAGGAAGTTAATATAGCACTATAAGAAATGCTACAGGCAGGGGTTATAGAGAGGTCAAACAGTCCGTGGAGTTTCCCGATAGTACTAGTAAAAAAGAAGGACGGAACAAAGAGGTTCTGTCTAGATGTTAGGGCCCTGAACAAGATAACAAATAAGTATACCAGTAATTGATGATATACTAGCTTCGCTTGGGTCAGCAAAATACGTCTCAAAGTTAGATTTGAAATCAGGGTATTGGCAGGTAAAGTTGAACGAAAAGGATAAAGAGAAACCGCGTTCACCTGTCATAGAGGACTGTTCCAATTTAATGTAATGCCATTCGGACTTGCTAACGCTCCAGGAGTGTTCCAGGAGCTAATGTCCGTAGTATTACAGGGACAGGAAGAATTCGCCGTGTCTTATTTGGATGATATTTTAATATTCTCCAAAACAAAGAAGGAACATGTTAGGTATATAGAAAAGGTGCTAGGTAGCTTACGTACGCATAACTTAAGGTTAAAGGCTGCGAAGTGTGAGTTTTTCGGCAAGGAAGTGCAATATCTGGGATTCCGAGTAAGTGAGAAAGGTATCCAGCCGGATGGGGACAAAGTTAAAGCGATTCAAGCAATTTCGACCCCGACAACTGTGAAACAGGTTGGATGCTTTATAGGCATGACATCCTATTACAGGCGGTTTATCAAGGATTTTTCCGTAATCGCCGAACCGTTAATTCGGTTAACTAGGAAGCATGCACGTTTCTGTTGGGACGATGCATATCAGTCTGCTTTTAATCGATTGAAATCGAAGCTTGCAGAGATGGTGACGCTGGCATACCCGGACACTAACAAAGGATACAGACTATACACAGATGCCTCCGATTATGCGATCGGAGCATCCTTGTCTCAAATGGTCTACGACCCAGAGGAGGGTCGGGAGATAGAGAAACCCATTTATTTTCTATCTCATAAGTTGTCAGATCCCCAGACTAGATGGTCAACGATAGAGAAGGAAGTATATGCGATTCACTATGCCTTAAATAAGTTGAATCACTACTTGCACAGTGCTACGTTCACCATCTACACGGATCACAGACCATTGGATTTCTTGCTGAAATCTCCGATACAGAATAAAAAAATACTGACGTGGGCTTTGAGTATGGATGGATATGATTGCACCATACAGTACCTGAAAGGAAAGGATAACGTATGTGCGGATCTCTTATCCCGTGCGGTAAATGCGAGTCGGGATGAAGACGATCCTCTAGTAGAAATAGATGATAGGAATTATACGGTGAGTGCGATAAACTCGAATCCTTTTGAATCAAAAGACTTTGTATCGCATAAGGTTGACGAAGACTCACCAGTAGAAAGCGAGCGTCCTACCCGATCATGTCTGGATATGTGTAAAGAACAAGACGCCGATAGTCAGATTGTCGAATTAAAAAAACGGATGAGGAGAGGTAAAACGTCCAAGATGGAAGAAAAAAATACATCATAATGGACGATATCGTATATTATTTATCGCAACCCGACGACGATCCATTAGTTAGATTATATATCCTGTCATATTTGAGGATGAAGGTATTGAATCAATACCATGATGAGAATGGTGATATGGGTGTAGAGAAAACGTTCCACGCCATTAAACAGAAGTATTTCTGGCCGGGTTTGTTCAAGAAGATGAACGAACACATAGGGAAATGCGTCCCCTGTCAGACCAGTAATTTGAGGAAGCAACAACATCAAATGCAGGAGAACGACATGCCTTCTTTACCTTTTGCTAAGATTGCATAGGAGATTTCCGGACCCTATCCGAGGACTTTGTCAGGCAATCAATACATAGTCAAGTTCATCGACATGTATAGTAGTTGGCCTGAGGCTTTCGCTGTGTCTAATAAAAAGGCAGAGACAGTGGTGCATCTCTTAATTCAGGAAATATTTCCCAGATTTGGTGCACCATTGCAGTTACTTACGGATAACGGACCGGAGAACGTCAATGGGATCATGAACAAGGCGGTAGAAGAGCTTAATGTTGATGACGTTACCACCTCATTTTACCACCCGCAAAGTAACGGGAAAATAGAAAGATTCCATAGGACGATGCATGACGTACTAGCACAGAAAATAGGGGACAATGACCGTTCGTGGGACATGTACTTTAACCAGATGCTGGCTGCTGTAAGGTTTCATGTCAGCGAAACAACGAAGTACTCTCCCTATAACTTGCTCTATAATAGAGACGTTGTCTTGCCGCGTAGACTTTACTACGGGGAAGAGGATCATGAGATCGCCCTGCAGGACATGCATCGAACCTTTACATTAGTCAGAAACAATGTAAAGAGAGCTAGGAAGAAAATGATAGATAGGGCCAACGAGAAAACGAAAACAGTCGATTTTCAAGTTGGTGATTTAGTTTATTATAAAAATAATAGGAAAAAGGGAAAGCTAGGCGGAAGATGGTCTTCTATATTATGGAGTCATAAAAAAGACGGGCCCAGTCTCGTATAGGATTAGGAGTCAACTGACAGGGGCAATAACAAAAGCCCATGGGGAACACCTCCGAAAAGCAGAACCGGAGGAATGGAATATCCCCAACGAGCAAGAGGGCTGTAGAAAAACTACCCTGTCAGCACCTGTAGAGGATAATAGTACCGATAGGAAATCCTCTAGTGGGGAGGAAGAAAATTATTCCCAACAGAGCTATCGCCATCAACGGAAATCCCCAAGTCAGGAAAACAGGGTCCCGTTGATGGAACGGAAAATAATAACACGCAGCATGACGGCTGAAAGGGCTAAGGAAATTAATGAGATATCGGAGGACGATATATTAGACTTAGTGTCCACGTCGTGCGGTGTTGATTATGATAATAGGGACCAGCCAACCGTAGCTAGGGCTACCACGAGGGTTGGGAACTCAAATTATAATTTTTAGGCAAAATCCTTATTAAGGGAGTTCGGAGTTGCCACCAACATTTAGGATCCTGGCGTTCTGGTCGAAATTTTGTACGATATGCTGCCCACATTTAAAAAAAGTAATTAAAATGTAAGTCTCACATTTAATTAATTAGTCAATTAATTAAAGGGCCGAGGTAGTGGATAATATTGGACAAATCGACCAATTCAGTAAAACGAGTAAAGTTGCAGCGTATATTTCGCTGTTAAGTGCGGACGATGCACTTATACCGAAGGGAGACCTTGTGCTTTCTTGTGTTGCTATTTTATTTTTTTATTATTATGTTTCGGTTATTATTTATTTTTTTTGTGTTTGTATGGAATCCATCGAAAAATTGTGACATTTAGAACATTGTATTGGAAACATCGATGGACCGACCGACGAAACAAGGGAAAAATGGTTAATGGAGGGGTGTTATGTAATGGATGGCTGGAACCATCTGATACATAACTGAAAAGAAAAAACTTAAAAAAAAAGATAATAAAAGATTGGAAAGATGGGCATCGAATAATCGATTATCCACCAGATTAAACGAAAAAATAATTACGTCGTAAACAGAGAAATCGGACGACACTTTTTTTTTGTTTACAAAACAAGGGAACGTGACATGCCTTGTAAGATTGGAATGTATATGAAGCTAGCATGAGAGATGAATTCACGTGTATCAATAAAGTCAATAGTCGGTCAGCTAAACAGAAATCGGTCACGATGTCTCTAGGTCAAGAGGCGGCGAAAGATTGTAAAAACGTGACCAACAGACGCGTGCACCATTATCGAGCAGTGTGATCGACAGATAGCGTGGAGTGGAAAAAAAAACAAGCAAAACGTTTCACACACCCTCTCCATCATTGAAATGAACAGTAAGCCACTCACGTTTAATTTTGAACTGTCAAAAATATCTATGTAAAACGAGAAAATAATTTCAAAACAAAATATATTTTTATATAAAAAGCCAGCGTGTCTTACATCTTGATTTGGTATGCTGAGTTACGTCTGATCTTTGTGTGCATGTTAATTCTCTTTTAGTCGGAATCGTTATTATGACAAGAGGATGACAGCTAAAGAAAGCCGAGAGAGAAAATCGCACAGTCAAGGGGGAAATAACTCCGTCTTAGCCGTTACCATAACAACCAGAAAACTAAACAACATAGACGATCAATAAGAGAGGTCTACTTGGTTTTGTTGCAGCGGGGAACTTACTAATTACGACCGTTCCCAACCTAGGGTTCCTGGCGCTATATAACAAGGGCAATATAGACAGCAACAGGTTTAATTGCAGACTAGCTTAATACGGGTACTGGTCTCCCGCTTTATGATTTTTTAAATCAGATATTTGCTTCTTCTAGAAAAATAGCAATTGCCACGGCTTCCGGGAGCTCTCTCCACCCCAAGACACGCATACGTACACACAAATCCACACGGTGCTAATTATTCATTGCCCACGAAAAATGGTTCATTCTCCCTTTGGAAGGTTTTGTTTTTAATCTTTCAGGTAGACTAACCACCCTTCTCCCCAAACAAGCCTTGTCAAGAGTTAAACACATATTTAATTTAATTTGAAACGGAAATAATAAATAAGTCCTTAATTTGCGAAGTTAGTCCACTTATTTATTGTTTCATTTTCAATTTTTTTAAACTCTTTTTCAAAGTGTTTTTAACATGTTTGATGAACTATTTTCTCTCATTATAAGCTCTATCTCCAATTTGGTTTTATAAAGCTTTTACATCTGGGTGAGATTACGTTATACATATTAATTCTTTAATAGTATATTATACTGGCATATTTTACCAGCGTTGCCCGGGTGTTTGGAATTGTATGCTGACAAAAAAAAAAACGGTCAATTTTTTTTTTTAATTTGAACCCTATTATGATCCCTTAAAATGTAGTGTTTTGGGGGTAAAATCAAGTTTATTAAATAGATCCATGTCCAAAGAATCTATATGAAAAATTTCAAGTGTATAGACCCAAACTTGTCGGAGGAGTTTTGTGAAGTTATCAAAGGTCATATCGTTGAACTTTCACCCCTTAAAAGCGAAGTTTCTTGCCGAGAACTGGTCACATCGATTTTCCCAAATCTCAGTACCTTGTATATCAAATTTGGGTCTGTAGACTAAAAATTGACAGGGTTATTTCGTAGGGAAATGTAAACAGAGAGACAAACAGACAAACATACAGACAGACAGACACACACAGACACACAGGCAAAAAGACATGGTCACTTTGATAGATATACTAGCATTTCAGCCCGGAGTTGACCGGATGTTTGGAGGTGTATGCTGAGCAAAAACAAAAAAAAACGATCAAATTTTAAAACTTTGATCTATATTATGACCCCTTAAAATTTATTGTTTTGGGCTCAATTTAAGTTATTAAGTTAGATCCATGTCCAAGGAATCTTATCCAAAATTTTAAGTGTTTAGACCCAAAATTGTCGGAGGTGTTTGTTGGAGTTCTCAAAGGCCAAATCGTTAAACTTTGACTCCTTACCCGCCAAATTTCTGGCAGAAAACGAATTACAAAGACTTTCCCAAACCTCAGTACCCTGTATCTCAAATTTCGAGTCCGTAGACTTAAAATTTACAGAGTTATTGCGTAGGGAAATGTACACAGACAGATAGATAAACAGACACATAAAAATTAACCCATACCAATATTAACAAATAAACACAAATAACTTCTTTTGCAGATTTTGCCCTGCGTACTGAAATATAACCGTTATTAATTCGAAATTATTATTTTACATGCGAAGAGTAGGGGTTTTTGTCAACTAATTTTTATTACAACTATGCTGTCGCTATTTTCTTACAACTAAACAACTTTAACCCGTTGACTTACATAAGAACAATTGTAGTAAAGCCAAGACTACTACTACTACTACTACTACTAATAATAATAATAATTATAATACTGCTACTACTACTCTATATGCGTCACTTTTCTTTCCTTCCTTCCTTCTTTTTTATTTTTGTTTACATTTCTTGATACAAAAGAGTTGTGTGAAAACGGTGAATTTGTTGACACATTTACTAATCTGTTGGAATATTAGTTTTATTTTATTTATTAAGGTTTTATTTTTTGCTTCAGATGTTATTAAATTTTGCGTTGATGTTAAGTTTCTATAGCTTGGTTGAAGGATTCCAATATGCTTTTTTCATTCTTATATTTCTCATCGGTAGGTTAATGTACGTTTTTACTGCTAAATGACATAACTTAGTGATGTCTCGGAAGTAGAGTGAAAAGCACATCTTATTTTTCTTTTATTAATAATATTGGAATCTTTTCTTTTTTTCCTTGTACACATTTTTGTGAATTATTCCATGGATTTCTGCCTTTGGATTATATGGACCATCTTCTTCCAATTACGCAATTTCCTTGGATTTTATTTGTACAAATGGAAATTCTTTTAACTTTCTTGAAGCTTTACATTTGGATTTTACGGTCACTGGATTTTTTATCTTCCACCAGACTATCCATTCATGTGTAATCACCTTTTTCTGTACAATATTTCCTCTGCTTAACTTATTTAACATATTTAAATAACTGTATGCTCATATTATAAGCTATATTTCCTATTTGGTTTTATCTAGCTTTTATATCTGGCTGAGATAAAAATAAAATGAAAATTACAATTCAGTTTACCAAAATGATCCAAGATGGTAAAATTAAATAAGCCTGACGAATCCCATAGTGGATGAACGCCGAATATTCAGTGTAGCTTAATAGCCATATATATTTTATAAATTACTATATATATATATATATATATATATATATATATATATATATATATATATGTATATATATATATGTATATATATATATATATATATATATATATATATATATATATATATATATATATATATATATATAATTTCCCCAAAACATTTGACCTTTATGGTGAGGAGACTAAAACTCGCTGTTATAGCTCCAAATAATCTGAAAAAAAATCAGCAAGAGGAGACTTGATTTCAAATATATTTCATATTACATAGCCAACTACACAATCCAGGTCATTACCTTTCCAACGGACCTGCATTTTTAAATTATGATCAATAGTCGCCCTAATTTTTTAACTTATAAAATCTCTAAAAATGTGGTATATCTATTAGTGGTTTTCCAGGCAACAGGGATGGTAACAGAAGCAGCAAATCTAAAGACCTACTGATAAGAGGCTATGCATACAAATGCAGCAAATTTGGACATTTTTTTATTGGTTTGACAATGTAGTTTCCTTTTTATTAATTGCTATCCATACTTTCCCAAAGAATTGTATTAAAATCACCAAAAAGCCTGAAAATTATCGTATAGTTTCGTCCCATAGAATCAAAGATATGAGCATTTCAGTATTCAATTTGGCTACGAGTATATATATATATATATATATATATATATATATATATATATATATATATATAGATAGATAGATAGATAGATAGATAGATATACTAGCAGGACCCAGTCACCGGTGTTTCCCGGTGGCTCTCCACCCCTGCTCTCGCAAAAAAGTAAACAACGGTTGTTGTTGGTGGCCAGTGCCGTCCCTAAATAATTGCGGACACTTGCGGTCGTGGCCAAAATGAAATAATTTTGCTTTCACTGGCGATTAATGATTGTTTGCTGCCATAAGATGCAGGTACTGATTTAATTTTATAAAATCAATTAAGGTGATGAGTAAAGCAGTACAAATAAATAAAAGTAAGAACACTGGTCTATTAGAATAATAATGAAAATTAACAACAGATGTTTAATCCTCCCTGTCTAAGTACGAAAAACGAAACGTAAGTTTACGAATATAACAAAACGAAATAATTTATTATCATAGATTAACAGCTTTGAAATGGGAAGAATGTATAAAACGAGAATAATCCAGTACATGAAATACGGAGCGAGAAATCGACGACAATAAATATGTGTGGCTTTTTCTTCAAAGCAAGAGAGAGTGAGGGAGAGAGAAACAAAGAGAGAGAGGGAGAGGGGGAGTAATAAAGGCACGTTGAAATCGGCGGTGTTCATAATGGATTCAGAAGATGCAAGTAAAGTATGTGTAGGTAAAGTATGTAAGAAAGAAACGAAAATATCTTTTTATAAGAATATTATTAAATACTGAAATATTCGGACGAAGCGTGGTCAATGTAGTCATATGGCAGAAGTATCATATCGATGCCATGTTTCATTGATAAAGTAGCATTCGTTTAGCACAGTAATTCCGTAAATCCAGAATTTAGGAATGACCTGAGGTCACCCAATCGAAAGGACCGAAATATATCTGGGGAGAATGTATTTTTCCTGCAATGGAAAATAGAAAGGTTATGATATGTAAAAGAGTTTATGAATTAGTGACGAAGGGCGAAACCCCATAAATATGTATGAGGCATATGTTGTTTCAAACCTTCAGGGTTTTTTTCTGAGATCATTTTATAATATATTATATATATAAAGAGAGAGGTCCTACATTTTTAGCAGAAGTAATATATATATATATATATATATATATATATATATATATATATATATGACGTAAATTTTGTTCGTTAAAAGTGAATAAAACCATATTTCTATGTTACCAATTTATTTGAAATTTTCAGACAACCCAACTTTACCCGGTTTTATTTCTGGTAGCTTTCGTTTCAACTACTCTCGAATTACCAGATGAGTAAAAAAAACCCCACAAAACTTACCCATGCAGAGAGTGATCCGTGCTGAAATAATAACGTTATTATTAAAAAAAAAACATTCTTAACATCGGGAGGGAGGGCGTTTTGTACCTATTCTGTACTTTAACCTTGCAATTGAATAAAACATACATTTAATAAAACTTTAATTAAACGTGGAAATACGATTTAAAAAAAAATGTTACATAAGGAAGGGAGAAGAAACGGATTTGGACTTGGACACTTTACTTGAGGGATACTGGTACCCTGGTGATGACGTGCCCATTTTACTAATGAAGAGAAAAAGTTTACGACGATGAGAGAGATATTACAAGTGTTAAGAGACGAGAGAACGGGACCCAAGATCCCTTAAACCGTTTGTCTGGTGGTTAGGACACTTGTGGATGTATGTGTTTATATATAGAAGTTCATACCTGGTTTTGCTGCTCTGGGAGAGTCTTCATCTGGGTGGAGCTCTCTTGCTGTTTTCACCGGAATACACAAGATGAAGACAGATGTTGGGTTTTCAACCTTTTATTCTCCCAGGCATGATCTGCAGATGTCGCCATCGATGGTCTCCACAGTGGGTACCTACCACGTCCCACGTCTGGGGCGCGCATCTCCCCCCTTACTTAGGAGAGAACCATTTTAGACTTCTGCTCGGTTCGGCTTTTTCTGAGAGACTCAACGTTTCACCAACCTTGCCACGTAGCATCACATGACATCCGGTTAGATGAAACGTCACTTCCTGCAACGTGGATTTACTACAAAAATATCTCTCTGACCTCCTCCCACCCTCTCCCTCTCTCTCTCGATCTACTATCTAATAGAGACACAGAGAGAGAAAATAGAGAGAGTATGAAAGAGCCAGAGAGAGAGAGAGAGAGAGGAGAGATGCTCTTTAACAAAAACGCGCGGATCACTCTCTGCAATAGCACCGAAAAATGTTACTAAACATTTATTAATAATTTCTCACTTTTACAAACATTTGATTTTAAATTTCTTTTTAAAAGACGACTTTTATCGACTTTTTTTAAATATCCCCCCCAAATGGTGTGTATTCCGAAATTCGTTGTTAACATTGAGAGGTTGAGGGTGTTTATTCTGAAAGCCGTTCTTAACATTTGTGGAGGTGGACCTAATGTAAAAAAATAAATAAATAAATAAATTTAAAAAAAAACTTAATCATTTACTGATAAATTCTCAATTTTACAAATATTTTTTTTTTAAATTTACATGCGCGGATTAACAAATTGTTGAATAGTGCGAAAACAAAACGTTTTTGTAATAAACTTCGGGATAATTTTTTGGGTAAATATTTACATTTAGGTCCACCTCCACGATTTTCTTTTTTAAATGACGACTTTAATGGATGAATAAATTTACTTCTCCGCAACTTTTATTGATAAATAAATCTACTTATCTGCCACGGTTACTGAACCCCTCTTTTTTTCAATAGTATTTTCGGGTGGGTATGCTGACAACAAATATCAGTTAAATTTTGACAAATAGCCCCCCCCCAACTTCCAAAAGTGGTGTTTATTTCCGGAAGCTGTTCTTTAGATAGTGAGGTTGGGGGGGATGGTTATAAGGTGGACCTAATCTTAAAAAAAAAACAAGTTTTTTTTATGCGCACATAAGCAACTATTCTATATTAACATTTTTAAAAAAAATTTATTTAATGATTAATAAATTTCAATGAATAGAATAATAAAACATTTATCATTAATATGTGTTTTTGGTTTTGTGTTGAATGAAACTTTTATTTTTATTACAACAATAATGCACCCATTTAAATCTACCGGCATGGATTTAAGGGTTACGAAATTATCAATAAATAGTTTAGTTACTAAGCAAACGTCAGTAAATAAAAAAATGTTACGTGCGCATGCATTAGCCTTGACTAAGGGGCGCCAAGGAGCGACCATTAAATAATTATCCTGGTCGCCATGGAACTCAACGCCCGAGGAGTACCTAAAATGGTACTTATGTTATCGTGCTCTTTTTTAAAATAGTATGTTCATGTTACATTCAAATTTTACAATTCTTTTATTAATTTGTTAAGTGAAAGTACAGATAACCCGGTCGGTTTCTAATGTGAGGAAAATCTAGCCCCCTCCCCCCAAAAAAAGGTACTCTGGATAATAATAAAACATTAAAATTGCCTCAGTCTCGAAAGATTTCATCCCTACTGAAGGCGGAAACAAACGATGAAGTGTAGTTCACCTTTTGTTTCTCTCCTCCTCTCTCTTCCTCTCTTAATAACTTTCTCTATCCATCTCTCCCTTTCCCTCTCTCAATCTATCTTTCTCTCTATATCACCCTCTCCATCTCTCTTTGAGCCCCTTTCTCTCTCTAACTCCATATATATCTCTCCTTTCCTCTGTCTCATCCTTCTCTGTTTCTAACTCTCCCCTTCTGTTTATCTATCAATCCCTTTATCTCTCTATCTCCTTCTCTTTCTCTATTTTCCTCTCACTTTCTCTTTTCTTTCTATATATCTTCCTCTCTGTCTGTCCATCTCTAATCCCTTATCCTATTTTAGTCTCCTAAATAAATTACAGTGAATAAGGCATTGTCAAAACATGGATAAATCCTATTTAAGTCACCTTATTTACTGACTTTGAGAATAGAAGTTATTTGGAAATTACTGCTACCTTGAACAGCACCAGAAGTAACTGGTTAAACCTTTCTAATAAAATTGATTTTGGCAGCCATTTGTTAACAAAATTACATGGCCTTAGCCCTTGTTGCATGAGGAATACCTGTGACCTTGCTGCAAAGTAGAAGAATTATTTATTCTACTTTAAAACATTTAATTTTTCAAAAATCTCATGTTCGACATCTCCAAAACATCCAATATGGGGAAAAATATTGCAGAAATGCAAACTTATTGTTCAGGATTAATGCACAATTGTACGCAAAAATCACTTGAGGCTCTTGGTCAATCCTTACAAGATTTGCGTGGCAATGTCAGACCATTAATAGTAATATTGCTTGCAGGAGATTTAAGACAAATGTTACCTGTTATTCTTCAATCAACACCAGCAGATGAAATAGATGCTTGCCTCAAATACTCTACTTTTTTGTTCCATGTGAAGCTATTAAACTTAACTCAAAATATGCATGTCCAGTTGCCGACTGTTCGATCCGCACAAAAACTTTTGCATCACTTGTGGAAAATTGGGTGCGAAAAAGTGCCAGCTGATCAGAGTTAAGGGCAAAATTCTTTGACTTTTAACTTCTGTAATTTCTGTAATCTTATTTCATCAAAAGAATAGTTAGTTTAAAATGTTTTTGCAGATCTTCAAATTATAAGAATTCCATTTGACTGAGTGAATGAGCTATTCTTGAAGGTCAATACAAAGATGCCCATGAACTTAACGCTATTATTCAATGTAAAATTCCAAGTGAGGTAGTCAAATACAAATCCATCGACACTTGTGAAAGCAGATAAAGTGGTTAATTATCAAACAGCTATATTTGCCAGGGATGCCACCGCATATATTACAACTGAAATTTGGTGTACTAATTATCATGTTGTGAAATATAAACCAATCCAAGCTTTGCAATGGCACATAGCTTGCAGCAAAAAAAAATAACAAACAATATCATAGAAACAACAATCTTAACAGGACCTTTTATGGATGAATATATCTTCATTCCATGCATTCCTATGATTCCACCGGATACATCATTACACTTTAGGAAATTGCACTTTCCAATTTTTTTGTCATTTGCAATAACCATCAACAAAGCGCAGGGAACAATCTTTGCAATTGTGGGCCTTACAGTTACACACTGACTGTTTTTTTCACATGGACAATATATATTACGTATTCAAGAGTCACCACACTTGAAAATGTCTATATCAGCTAAGAAAATGGAACAACAAAAACTGTGTACCCATGCAAAATGGAAAATTAAACCTATTAGAAACATGCTTTTTCTTTTTTTGGAACTTTTTCCATCGCACTAATTTGAGCCACAAAAACGCGTGGCAGAGTACAGCTAGAATATATATATATATATATATATATATATATATATATATATATATATATATATATATAGATAGATAGATAGATAGATAGATAGATTGGGTAGTAGATCTATAGAGAGATAGATAGAGAGATTGGGAGGTAACGTCATAGAGAGATAGATAGGTAGAAGTAAAATACAGAAAATGTGTATTCCTGTTGTTTATTCATAGTCATATTGAATGTTGAAAAAAGGCATATCTGTTCGAATATTTTTTTTGTTTTTTTACCAAACCGAAGTAATTAATTTCGCGTCTAATATACATAAAAGAAACTACATTTTTCCTGGCGTGCTTTCAAAACTGCTAGAATATTTCCGCTTTGATTTAATTTCATAATCGCCGAATACACAACAACGCCATTGATTTAAACCTTCTGATTCCCACCGTGTGCCAAACAAAAGAATTATTAAGACGGACGTCTCTATTAATAAGAAATAAAAATAAAATGGAAAAACTAATAAGTTGAACCAGTGCAGTGTGATCGTTAATAAATTTGAAAGATATTGTCAGAATTTTTCGCAAATTACACGATAATATATTTCATTCACTTTAATAAATTTACAGTGTGTGTATTAATCAACTTTCTGTTTGAATATATGATGTTATTCTCATAGTGTTTTTGTCGGTATAATTTGCGGCATATTCAAGTTAACGTTCTCGAACTAGAAAATATATGTTAGATAAGTGTAACCACTACCTATGTTTTAGTTAAATTTATTGTTCTTCTTCACGAAGCCATTATTTTGCAGAAGTCTTAAATAATATAGAAAAATAGTTTAACGGATAATAATGTTAAATAAACTCAAATTAAAGAGCCCTGCAGTGATTGAAGGTTTCATCTTTTATACAGACTGTAATCATTTACACGGCATAAACAGATTGACACATCGGCCCTCGTTAGATCACCGAAGTTAAGAAGCATTGCACCTCGTAAATACGAGATGTGTAACCATTTGCACATACTAGGTCTTATATGCTTATAGATAAGTGGATATGTATAATAAATCAGGAATAAATGTACCTGATTTGAACAGGTCATACTCAACAATGTGTAGCAAATGTTCCCTACATTTTATAAATTTTAGAATTACAACATAGAGGGTAAAGGGAGTTTTTCAATCCTGCAAAGGAACTTCTGTTATAAAACTAAACCAGGTAAAGGGAGTATTTTAATGATCGTGTCTCGAACTGAATACTCGCTTTAGATTTATTATGAGTCAGAAAATACACCTCGCTGTTAAGTGCGTAATCTTGTCCAACCGGATATCGAGAAACATACATTCCAGATATAGCAACTAAGAATAATAATTAAAATCATTTGGTCATAGCTGGAATAACAACAACAATATAAGACAGAGGGTGTTTTTCTTAATGAAAATCACACCAGAAAAGCTACCAAATCACAACAAGAGGCAAACGATACAAAATAAGCTGAAAAAATAGCCAAAGATAATTGTTCATTAGATAAAATCTAACTCAGGCAACAGCAATATTATAGCCGCTGTCAGTCACATGTTTCCCGGAGTTTACGGCCGAGAGACGAATCATAGCATGCGAGAGTAACGAAGCTGTTACAATTCAACAGACGGTCCATTTTTCTCTCCTTAAAAATTACACAATTTAATTTTAAGTTTCGTCTTTATAGAATGACAAATTTCACATAAATATGCTCGAATTCTACAAGACACAACAGCTGTTGATGGGTAGAGATTACTTCGTGTCCAACATTTTTATAATTACCATCAAAATAAGAACAATACTCCAAATAATCCAAGAACTACGAATTATTATTTCTCATTTAAAATACCATATTAATTTAATTAATTCTGATCGCAAATTTTACAAGGGTTCTTCTTAACACTAGCAGGACCTGTATACCGGTGTTGCCCGCTGCGAGAAACTGCCGGCCAAATAATAGCGGGCACTGGCCAAAATGAATGTACCCTGCCGAAGTTACAACGTTAATAACAAAAAAAAACATTCTAACATGACGAATTGCTTATTTAATGTGATTATTTTGTGCTTTCACATGCGGTTTCAAATAAAACTAGAGTAGTGTGGCTTATTAGAGAGAAGCTGTTACCGTCCGCATGTAATGCATAATGATAATGAAAGAACGAACTAAAAATTAATTTTAACACAATGAATATATTCCGAAGAAGTTGTGTAACTAGGAAAAGAAATAACCGGAAAACACTACAGCGGACCTGAATAATAAAGCCCGTAGCCTTTACTTTTTCCTTTTAACTTTTTTGTGATTATTTCCGGAGATTTTCCTCAAGTGAAAGCTTAATTTTCAAATAAAAAAACAACAAATTAAAGTAAAATTTTTATGACTGCAATTAATTTGTCATGATAACCTTCTAATAAATAGAACACCCACTTTTTTTTGCCACATCAGTTGTAAATGCTACCCCTAGACATGACATTTTTTTATTTTCCTGTATTACAACTTTTTCAATTTTGACCAATTTTTGACCCTTAAAAACTATTTTGATTGGCTAAACACCCATAAGAAGGACGGCCTGTAAAAATATCCAATCATTTGAGGTCCCAATCGCCGCTCTGCGACTTTTAGTTTCAGAGGAGATAGAGTTTGAAAATATGTAGACAGACAGATCGACAAACAGACCGACAGACAGCCATTTATATATTAGATGATTTCCCCTTGGTATTTCACCAATTATCAAGGATTTGAGGCCACTCCAGGATAAAAATTTAGTGTTAGGTAAATGCTGAGACAACATGATCAGTTATGGCGGAACTTTGGTAGAACATACGTTCTTCCATAGAAAGTTATTCATATAAGATTTAAAGACAACCGTGTTATAGCCAGTCGAGAAGCAGAAACACGGTATTGCGTTCCACAAACGAAAATAAACTGCCTATGGAATTTTAGTTTTGTTTTAAGCATCGATAGGGTATGAGGGAAGTTGTTATAGATACTTTGGTAATGTGGAAGTTAAGTGCTGTAGAAATTTCATCTATGATAAGCACCGTAGAAATTTCATCTATGATAAGCACCGTAGAAATTTCATCTATGATAAGCGCCGTAGAAATTTCATCCATGATAAGCACCGTAGAAATTTCATCTATGATAAGCACCGTAGACATTTCATCTATGATAAGCACCGTAGAAATTTCATCTATGATAAGCGCCGTAGAAATTTCATCCATGATAAGCACCGTAGAAATTTCATCTATGATAAGCACCGTAGAAATTTCATCTATGATAAGCACCGTAGAAATTTCATCTATAAAAAGCGCTGTAGAAAATTTAAAAGAACATCAAAATTCTAGTGCCTGCACTAACCAAGGGCGTGGTCAAAATGTTTGTCTTCACTGTAGTTGAGCGTTATAATTCAAAATTTAAGCTTGTAAGCACTGATAATCGCCTCAAGAAATTACAGATAAGTGAAAAAAAAAAGTAAATGGTAGGGGCAGTAATGGTCAGGTCAACCAGTTTTTTTTTTGTTTTTTGGAAGTTATTTTGATGTCTGAAAGTAATGTGTTTATTAAAGATTCTAAAAAAGGTAATACGTGCCTAATAGCTGCACTCAATTGGATTGTCAGACTCTACTGAATATTTGAAACAAATGTTTCAGAAAAAATGATAAAAAATGACAAACTCATAACTGTAGCAAAATGTTAACAAACCAAAACGTCCTGTTGAAATAACCAAAAGTCTTTGCATAAATATGTGAACATTTATGTTTTACACGTCATTATTGTTATTTTTAGTGTACTTGTGTGTATTGGTAATGTATTAACCCGGCGCGCCAGGGCGGAGATGTATGTGTACATGTGAACGTTTCTTTAAGTATATATGTGTGTACGTGCGCATGTGGGTACACGCGCGCGCAGCCGCAAGCTAACCCTCTTCAAACAATTAACAACAAATAAAAACCAAATAAACAAACCGAAACATAGCCCCCCCGCCTCCGAATCTAAGCGAACACCCAACAGGTCAAGACCTACTTATCAAGACATCATCTAACCAACGAGACACAAAAAAACTTTAACATTAAGACACGAATTTTAATGTAACCCCCTCCTCCTACCCCCACATATTCTCCTTCCCCTTCCTTTTATCGCTATGCCCTTAGCTACATCAGAAATGAACTTCCCAGACCCCCCACAAGTTCCTTAAACTCCAGAACTAAAACATTACCGACATACCAAGCACTCCCTCCCACCTTTCCCCCTCGTTCCCTTCCTCTTTTTTCAGCTCTTCTTGCACCCCTCCCCTGACATCATTCACTCTATCATCCCATCATAACGAACATTTCTGTAAAACTCTGAGGAAGCTACAGACGGCCAAAAAACGGCCGGGTAACTGAAACAATAATGTAACTTAACAGAAAGATACGGTAATAAAAAATAAAACGTATATATATATATATATATATATATATATATATATATATATATAATTTATAGGAGATTAGAACAATGGTCTAAAGAGCAGAGTGTATTTTAATGTTATAGTGAAATTATTAGTTTAATTAAAATACAGGAAAGAAAAAGTGTTCGTTGTAATTCAGATATGCAATAAGCTCGATAGGTAAATATCCTAGAGCTCATTTAATATTTAGTAATGTAGTTAATAATTTAAAAATCAAATTATAATTAAATTAAAAATCTGTTTCATAAGAAGGAACAACAACAAAATCAATTATTTGTACGATCGTTTCGGAAAACAGTGTTATTATTGTGGTAGACATCACGTTACGGACAATAATTATTTCATATAGTTTTTTAATAAACAAGGTGTCCTCGTCAGCAAATAGTGAAGGGTTTTTATTAAATGTAAAGACACCATAAATAAACCTAGCATTAAAAGTAAGGCAGATGTATCTGGAAAAAAATAAAGGTCTGGATTTAAACTTGATAAGAAAATTAATATGGGTTAGAGATAGAAATAAATAGAGTAAAATATAAATTTGGTTTAAGTACCATATTATACATACATACATACATACACAAATATATACATGCATATATATGAAAAATAGACACACACACACACATATATATATATACATAGATATACAGATATATACATAAAAATATAGGTACAAATATTTACCTTTTAATTTTTCGCCTTTTGAAATCAGGAACTATGGTTAAAGTACTCATATAGATGTTTGCTATAGCTTTTCAGCTTGTGAGATGATAAATTTAAAGAAGAAAGCCCGTGGAATAATTTATTTCCGTTAGCATACTTTTGATTTTAAGACGCCACGGCTTATAATTCGAAAGAAATTATATGTTAATGGTATTTGTATAATTGGATAATGCAAGGGGGATAATTAGTAATATGTTCTTTAAATAAAGGATGTAAGGGGATAAGTAGTCTAACTTAATTTATTACAGAAAAAAATTGTAATCTATTTTTACTAATAAGTAATTTTTAATGATTTAAGGTGGTTTATATTTATTAAATTTAAACCAACGTCGTCAATTCGTCGTAAACTCGTCAATATATATATATATATATATATATATATATATATATATATATATATATATATATATATATATATATATATATATATATATATTATACATATATATATATTGACGAGTTTAGCTTCCAAATAATTGCGTCTTATTTATTACGTCTTGCTCTGATAAAAATACGGAATTATATTAAAATAAACGAGCCGCGGAAATAAAATTGTGGCAAACAATAAGTTCGTTTACTTTGTTCAATAAACTTCCCTATTCTTTTCGGCATAATATAAAATAACGGGCATATTTGGGAACAAACCTCTCAATTTGGTCCAGGGTTAACACCTTCAATATAGCCATATTCTTTATATACATTAATAACGGTAATATTGATGGTTAAAAAAGTTAACTATTTATTTCTCACCGCATTCGACATTCAACTTAATTTAACGACATTCAAAGGTTTTCGAGAAATCTGTAAAAGATTAGCACGTGGGAATTGTCGCTGAAAAAAAGTCTCGTCGGAAAGCATAACGTTATTACAATATATATATATATATACAATATATATATATATATGTATATATATACATATACACATACATATATATGCATATATATATATATATATATATATATATATATATATATACATATATATTGTAATCACGTTATGCTTTCCGACAAGACTTTTTTTTTTCAGCGACAATTTTCCACGTATTATATCTACATTTGTCGGCGAAAATTTTACATGCGACATTTATTTTCCTATTACCGGAAAATCAATAAACGTTCGCAAATTGCATGAAAAAGATAAAATAGTCACACCCTTGACATTTATGTCGCGTTGCCAACGCACAGTTCCAACATTTCAAAATACAGCCGCTGAGATACAACACGAGGTTCGTAAAAAACATATTTTCTTTCTCTAACTTTACAACATGGCAAGAAAGAACAAGAGAAGAATAAACGAAACAAAACGACATACTGAGGTTGAAGTTTAGCTCTGACATATATTTAAATTATAAATATCAAAGAAGTGAAATGATTTCTTTTTATTTTCCTAATATTACATTGTGATATGGCTTTCAAGCGTACTTGATGTGTAGTTTCAGATTTCGTATTTTTCTTATTCGTTACGATTGTTTAGTAACCATTCGGACAATTTAAACATTATGCGCTTAAAAATATTCCATAAACAGACGTTCTTCAGACAGCAAAATACGCATTTTACCTCCTACAGGATCTTTTGGTCTATATATAGCAGAAAATGTGTTCCTCTTCTTTTTTTTAGGTATCTTTTTGGTATCGCGCGAAGAAGCCTACGTTATTTAGGAGTGATAGATTTGTTGTATTATTATTATTATTATTATTATTATTATTATTATTATTATTATTATTATTAGTAGTAGTAGTAGTAGTAGTAGTAGTAGTAGAAAGAGGAAAATGAGGAGTACATATCCGTGTGTGTATGTGTATATGTCGATATATGTCGATATATGTGGCTAATTTCTCAACTAATGTAAGAATTAAAAACAAAAAAACTTCCAGGAGTAGGATTCGAGATGTGCGATACACTAAGCTTAATTTTGTCACATACAAAGGCGCAAACAAAAGGTGGAAAACTACATTTGAAAATTAAGACACTCAATGTTGTGAAATCTCAACAAAACATATTAGATAGCAATCGATAAATATAATCTAAATTGCCATTTTAAGTAGTTTCAAGATTTTAGTAGTATTTTTTTTCTTGAAATTCAAATATTTTTAATATTTCAAATATGTATTAAATTTGATGCAAGGTCACCAATGAAATTTAATCATCTTTTGAGCCGTTTCAGTTGAAAGTATTTATCTTTGTATTTCTATTTAAAACTTCGTTGTCTAAAATTTTAATCTGAATTTTATACATACGGTTAAATAAATTATATATAAATTTTAATTGTGTTTTGATGGAAAGGGACTTATAAAGAATTAATTCAACCTGTCCTGGGACGGTTATGCTAGTATATTTAAGACGTCATGGGGCAACTTCACCTCCGTGTTCTCTTTTTTTATAACACGTTTTATCATGTTTTATACATGCACATAATTTTTTATTAAAATAATTATGCTATCGCTTAAAATAAAATGAAATTGAAAAAATGTTTTCTAAAAATCAAATTCTCTAACGATCTAAATATGTGCCAATTACGATTTTATTCTGCATATGTTTTTAAGAGAGCGCGAGCAAGCGAACGGTAGAAAGAGCAGCAACAATAGCCAACACATTCAAATGGCCGCGCCGTGCGCGAGGTGACGTCATAAATGGAAGAAGAAAAGAGAAATGTATAAAAAAAAAGAAAACCGTGGGCTGTGATGACAACGAAGGGCAGAGATATACATGTTCCACACGTGAGCATAGAGCGACAGGAAAAGACGCGAACTAACCATGGTTGAACAAAGGCATAACACTACGTGTTTGACACGGCGGGATACTGGACTACGAGAAGACTGTTCGGCAAGAGATATGCCTTATTCTTTAAATTACCTGTAAATAAAAATATGTTGTCTTAACAAAAGTAGTAAGATGAATTGTTTTCTTTGTGATTGTCTGCAAATAGTACATTTATAGTAATAAATAATCACAAGAATGTTACAAAGTCATTTTACTGTATTCCCAGTCTCATAAATATAATGTCACATCGTTTGACTTTGTGTTTGATGCACGAGAATGCAGAATCCCAATTCATTCCTTGGCAACGCTGGTGTTTCATTACGGAATCATATCAGTATGTCTTAAAATATCTTGACTAAAATTACATTATTACATTTTCCATACAATCTATTCACGAAGTGATATTAAACACAATCTGGCAGTTCTTCTATCCATCAATTTATCAGTCTCTCTATATATATATATATGCTCAATCAGATACTTGGCCATAGATAATTGGATTATATTTGTTGCCAGCTTCCTCGTTCGGATTTCCGAATGGAAGCCAAAATTCAAGCACCTATTTACAGCACCAATCCTTTTTCTCAAACCACTGACTAGATTTGTTTGAATTTCAACGTACACACCTAAATAGCTTTACATACATTATTCATGCATATTGTCCAGTTTCTAATAAAAGGTTGTATATATATATATATATATATATATATATATATATATATATATATATATATATATATATATATATATACATATATATATATATATATATATATATATATATATACAGGGTGGCCACAAAGTCACGTACCAATGTTAATTAATTTTATCTCAATTTTTCTAAATTAAAAAGTTATAGTAGTAACATTTATTCAAATTCAAAGTTCATTGGTGCGTGACATTGTGGCCACCTTGTGTGTGTATATATATATATATATATATATATATATATATATATATATATATATATATATATATATATGTATACATGACTAGACTAGACTAACCGTTACCTGTTTCGTAAGTATATGTTGTAGCTAGCCATGGAATGGTGAGTATACATAATTAATTCATAATTGCGCAAAATTTAATACACGCGCCCAGAAAAATAAACCTGGTGACCAGTGAAAACAATACGCAATTTTCGGCGCGCAACAATTTAATGCACACATGCACGAAAACAAACATGGCGATTTGTGAAAATATTAGGGATACATAAGATAATAACGGTCCTTACTTCATTGCACTTTGATTAATTTTTTTTTATTTAAGAGGGGCGTAATCCGTTGAAAAAAAATTGAAATATAAAACGATGAGAAAAAATACGAGGGGGTGTGCATTGTACACATCCACCCTATTTTTTATTGTGTGTGTGTTAACAGCCTTCAGATATATGGGCATTATAGTTAACTGATGAAGTAATATTTAACGGCGACACATTTTCAAAGCAAGTCTTTTTATGACAAATCCGTTTTGAAGTGTTTCTACGTATTTAAAAAATGTTTGGAATTTATGACCAAACCCCACACCAATTTATCCTTGCTGCCCCCATGCCGCCAGTAAACTTGAAAATAATACTAACAATTGCATGTCTCACTACGTTGCCAAGAAGTGGGGTCTATTTTATGTACAATTTATATAAGAAGTGACCCTCCACCCTAAAAAGTAAAATTTTAATTATCAAAAATTAATTATTTTTTATATTATTATTTTTTTATTATTATATTTATATCATTGAAATGTGTTAGCCAAAAAAATCCGATTTTGATTTTTTTAGAAGGTAAACAGTTTTGTGGTAGGTCGTAAATAACAAATAATTTGTTTAATATGTAAATTGATCAAGTAGGTTTTATTATCATTGGACAACATGTGTGCTTTTTTATTTTTTGTTTTTTGTTGGAAAACAATTTAAACTTGCAACGAAAATACAAATATAATAATTGTAAAAATAATTAATTTCGGACACACAAAAAAATTTGGTTTTTAAATCAAGTTCTTGTTTTAATTAAGCACGACTTGGGTAAAGAAAATATTTTGAAAAAGTATGTTGTTGTACATGAACAATCGTCATTCCCTTACACTTTTTTTTTACTTTTCGTCTTTTTTTTTCAACTATGTCTGATAATTTAAAAAACAACTGAAATAAAAATCAATCTTTAAAGATTTTTACGAGGGTTCACTTTCACGTAAAACGCTCTTGTAAACCGATCCTCCATTTTCAGAACCGATTTACGATTCCGATTTTACGCTAGTTCCTTAAACCTCCCCTTTATTGTTATTATTATTTTGTTTGTTTGTTTTTTTGCTTGTTTGTTTTTGGGGGCTAATTTTCACTGCAAAAAAGTTCGGTTTGTTTCCCATCAATCACTTTTTATTTAGTTATTCAAGCCTATTTAAAAGGTGCTTTTAATTTAACGACGCGCGCTATCTTTAAGCAGTATTTTCAAGTTAAATCCGAGTTTTACGATATCTTTTTTTAAATATAAATTGTTAGCTGCCGGTACAGAATTGTTAAAAACACAACACTGTAATCCTCCCATGTCAAACAATAGGTTTCTAAATAATAACGTTATTATTACAGCTCGGGTCCTTTAATGCAAAAGTACCGTTTTTTTAAGTAACTATACGTGAATGTATGTAAACGAACGGAGGAGGGTGATCTGAAAACTCCTTTATAAAAGAGGAATGAGATGAACGTTTAAAAAGTACAATGTACATTGTACAGTTTAGCCTAGTTTTTGTCTGCGTGTGTCAAAAGCATTAAAATATAGGGGAATTTAACGGTGAGTCTGCATGATGACTTATAAAACCTTCTATTTATATTGTTTTAATTATAAAAAAAAACTTCTATTTATATTGTTTTAATTATAAAAAAAAACTTCTATTTATATTGTTTGAAATTAATTCAGAACTAAAACGCATCACCTGTTGGGTCAACTAAATATTTTAGGTATGCCTTAATAATAAGTTCAATAAAACTAAGGAACTACTTTCAACATTTTTTTTTTAAATAGTTATTTAAAATACACGTTATGGTATCTATTTATGTTATTTACTCTACTCCTAGTGCAAAATATAGATAAAGAGTATTGTGTATGTGAACACAAACTAATTTGCTTAGAGACTTATGAATAGTCATAACAAATGCTAATTGTGTAGTTAACTGAACTCTGGCAAACAGAATATTGTCTTCTTGGTAGTAGCGGTGGTGAAGTTGATAGCGGCAGTACTGCTAGTAGTAAAAATCGTCAATCGTAGAAGAAGAAATATAGATTTTAATTACACACAAATATATATTCGACAATGGACAATGGAGAATATTTTTTTTAAAATAACGTAAATTGGTCATTTTTCTTTCTAAAATGTATTTTTTTAAACGTTTATTTATTGTTTATCAATACATTTCGCCGATGTCGTCTGTATTAATCAAGTGTTTGCACGAACTAGATATACATAAGCTGAATATTAAACCAAAACCGGTGAGGAAATATGTTTTAATCACGCACACATATATATATTGGACAAAAAAAATAAATAAATCATGAAAATTGATCATTTTTAAAATGGTATTGCTTTTAAACAATTACGCTTATCGTTATTTGTTGTTTATAAATAAATATCGCATATATTGACTTTATGTATCAATCTGTGAGTGAAACTCGAGGTTATAAACCGGCCACTTACACCAGAACCGGAAAAGGGGTTTACTCAAAATATATATATATATATATACATATATATATATATATATATATATATATATATATATATATATATATATATATATATATATATATATATATTCAGGTTTGAGATGTTCAAAAATCTGGGTGAATGAAAACAACGAGGTTGTAGTGCTCAATAAAAAGAGCAAGATATGTTTTTATTTGATGGTAAACATTTACATATGGTCGCTACAAACGGTCATCTCTTTCAGTCGATCTGGAACCTCTCGATATATATTTGTGATTTTTGTGTATCGATACACATAGATGTTTATTCGTGTGTGTGTATACTCTTGCATGTATATGTATATGTGTGTGTATCTCGATGTTTGCAGACGTATATATGCATATATATATTTTTTTTCGCGTATGTATATGGATGTATGTCTCGGCTTGAATATGTCTGCATTAGTCTATTAACTTTTTCATTCTCAATTATAGTGAAAACGCTCTTTTTCTTTCCCTTCTATCTCTCTATCACCCCACCCCCACTTAACTTATACCGATACGTAACTCATGATGTCAACGAACACATTTACTAACATTTCCTTACACGTGAACATAAGTGGAGAAACAAAACCTTCCCTTACCAACTCTCTTATAAAATTTTATGTTCAAGTAAATTTATGACCCACTTTTATCATATCAGATTTATACCTAGTTTTTAAACTATTTTTGAATAATCTTCCAATTCGTTTTTTTAGAAAGTTCGCAACATTTATATCATATTCTTCTTTTTTTTTCTTTTGAAGAGTTCTTTTTCCTTTTCTTTGCAATTTCTTTCATTTTTCTTCCATTTTTCTTTGTGGCGTAAAGAGGTTCCGGGTCGCCTTACGAAATCTCATTGACTGAAACAGTCTCATTAACTGAAACCCTGAATTAGAAATTCTGTAGCGGGCATATGTAACTGTTTACCCACGAATAATATATATATATATATATATATATATATATATATATATATATATATATATTATTGTTATATATACTAGATAATTATTCTTACATATATATATATATATATATATATGTATATATACATATATATATATAAGAATAATAATCTAGTATATATATATATATATATATATATATATATATATATATATATATATATATATATATATATATATATATATATATATATATATATATATATATTGTTTTGTGGCAGGTTGATAGCTTAAAAGTGCTGATGCTTCGAGCGGATAATAAAATAAAATTACACTTAGAGTATTAAACTATATTATCTGAAACAGACACATTTATGTTGATCTAATCAATAAAAACCTTGTATCGGCTCTTGTAGAAACTTTATACTAGCACCGTTTCCCCCCCCCGGATCCATGGTGTATGATATATATATATATATATATATATATATATATATATATATATATATATACATATATATATATTTATATATATAAGCGTGTATGTGTGTGTATAAGTCATATTTAAATTAAATAACTCAAATGTACTTGCATTTAAAATAGAGAAGAAATAGACTAATTTTTATGTATATAACAATTGATGCTATATTTTCTTGTATACATATAAAAACTTCAGTAAAATAAAACTGTTAACTCTTGCTGTAAAATATAGTCCATATGCTACAATTAAGGAGAATCCACATTTACATTTATTTGTTTCCAATGTCTCCAATCCTATGCTAGCAACGAATGTTTATTTAGCTGAACATTTTTCACGTAAGAATTAATAAGAAATTTGAAAGATAATATTTAATATTATACCAAATATTTAATACTGAACACCAATACGGAATTCAAACAACGTTATTTTTATTCATCGTATCGCTTATAGCGCATTTATTTTTAACAAAACGTTAATGAAAAGGCTATGATATTTCAATAAAACTATAAATATTATCTTCAGGTAATGTTTTCCCAACTGCTGATGTTAACATTTAATACTGTTTGTAGAATGGTTAGCTTAAGAGCTCAATTTACTGTTTCGATTTCGATTTTTAGTCTTGACCCTTGTGGGAATTCATTATTTACCATTATTTCGACACTTTTCATTTCTAAAATTAGTTCAGATCTTTGATCTGTTAGTGTCATTAAATTTATGCAATGCATTTTTGCGTTTCCCATAATTCACCATGTGGTTCTGGCAGATTTAAAGTGCTATATTAAGAAATGCATAGCAGAAAAAAATGCTTAATATTGTGGAGAAATGCAGCATTGCAGGTGCACGATAAGTTTATAATTGAATCCTGAATTGAAAACACAGGAAAAATTGGAACACATACTGTTTCATAACGAGAGCTATGTTTGAATGTAAAAAGGTTTAGTCAAATGTAAATGTCAGAAGTAACTACACACGAATGTCACAAAATTATGTAACTGCTGTAGTGAAATATTTTCACGTTTTTTCTGGCGATACTTCTCCTTGATAAGACGTGTCTATGGTGATGTCGATGTCATTTTTATAATAATAATAACATTAATAATAATAATAATAATAATACTAATAATAATAATAATGATGATAATAATAATAAAATACTACTACTACTACTAATAATAATAATAATAATGTATTAGTAGTAGAACTATACTAGCGTTTATTTCAAATTTCTTATATATATATTACGTCAAATGCTTCCTGTCTTTCATTTATCTCATTATTATTATTAGTCGCTTTATTATTTCCTTTTTTTTAATTTCTCGCAGTACCTATTCTGATTCTCTTTCATCATCAGTTTATTATTATTATTATTATTATTATTATTATTAGTAGTAGTAGTAGTAGTAGTAGTAGTAGTAGTAGTAGTAGTAGTAGTAGTACGATAGCGTGTGTTTTCTTTTGTGTGTCACGTTTTCCGGCAAATTTAATTGGTTGAGATTAAGGAGTACACACACTCTTGTATTAATATATAGATTCTACTAAATATGAGTTAATGGATTTGGTCAGTATTTACTGATATTCCACGCATACTCTCCTCATTGTTTCGAGTAAGAGGGGATGATAGGATGGCATGTTTACTTCCGATGATTACGTCATTATCAACTGTTAAAAAAGATGCATATAATATATTTATAATGTACTATATTGGCATAAGATGTTATATGCCAAAACTTACATGGATGTACTGCTGACTCCAAACCTAGGTAACTGGATCAGTGCACGCTTACGGCTTATTTGTAACATTCCAACAATCACGTAAACATATCAAGTAATTCTGTGTTCATATTTATGTCCTTAATGTCCTTATGGCAGTAATTGTAAAAACTCTTCTTAATAACGGGAGATTAAACTCACTCGAATTCTGAGCTTGATACTTCACTCAGAATGCTATGTTGAAGTAATGGTTGCCTAATCACTTACTGTGTTAATGTTTTTATGTATTAATTTCGAAAATATTCTGAAACAGTTTATGATTTAAACATTGCTTTATTTCAAGTATATTTTTAACAGTGAGGGGCGATATGAAATCAGCCCCGGAAATAGCTGAAATCGTTTACGAATTAAATCTTACTTTATTTGATGTATATTTTTAACAGTGGGCTGGGGGATATAAAGCCAGTCCGGGAAATGGATGCAACCATTTACGTTTAAGGCCTTACTTTATTTAATTTATATTTTTAACAGTGGGTAGAGGAGAAAAAGTCAGTCTCGTAAATGGATGAAACAGTTTACGATTTTAATATTACTTTATTTTATGCATATTTTTAACGGTGGGGTGGCGGAAATCAAGTCAGTTCCTGGACTGGATGGGATAAGTGCAAATATATACTAGCAGAATACCCAGCGTCGCCCATGATTGAATGAGATTGGCGAAAAACACATAGTAACAGAATACCCATTGCCGTCCGGGGTCGAATGATATATACTTGCAGAATACGCGTCGTCATCTGGGGTTGGATAACTCAGATGGCACATATATACTATAAAAATACCCGGAATTGATTGATGTGTTTGTAATGAAATAATCAGCATACGCAATATATCAAAGTTATTATTTTAGTAAGGGGTTCAAAATTACGAGGGGTGATTTTCGAAATTAGTAACATATCCAAGAATAATGAAAAATGATGAAATGTAAGTTAATAGATTGGTGTGATTTTAATGAAATAATCAGCCCAGGCGATATATCAAAATGATTATTTTAGTAATGAGGGGGAGATAATGTGGATTAACATTATGAAAAAAATCATTGTCGAATTAGTAACATATCCAAGAATTAAAAAAAATGGTGAAATGTGAGCATATTGATTGATATGTTTGTAATACAAAATTTAGCCCAGGCAATACATAAAAATTATCATTATAGGTCAAGTTAGTTTTTTTTTATTATTATTATTATTATTATTATTATTATTATTATTATTATTATTATTATTATTATTATTAATTGTCACCTAAAAAATAGTGCCATGCAAAGAGTTTCGTCACATAATATTTAAGATGCCCGGCATATCCCAACGCTTAATCCAGTTACGATTTTCCTGTCTAATTAATGGTAGCATGACTCATATTCCTCACTATCTATAAAAACCAAACGAACAAATAATTCTCATAGTTTTAACTGATAAACTATCGCTTGGTTTAAACAAGTAAAGCTTACTTCCGTTCTGAAAGACATCTGATTAAAGCTAACGACAAATTACCAGCAAATAACATTTAAATTAATTAGATTAGAAATTAGCTAGCAGTGCGTAGTAACCGTTGCTAGGAAGAAGCGTGTCTCCCATGTCCAAAAAGTATAGTGCGCATGGTGTTGTTGTTGTTTTTGCTTGTTATTTTTTTCCACAGGTATGGAGAACAAAGAAAACACCCCCCCAAAAAAAAGGAATACACCAATAAAGTGGAGCCTATACACACTGGTTCTTTCATTTATTTTGCTTCTTTTTTTTTTTTTTTTTTTTTTGTTCAGCCCTCTATGACCCGCGCTAATTTTTCGATAATATTTCAAAGTAAAATTCAAATTGTAATATTATACTTATTGAATTGTATGGTAGCGCGGGGCTTAAACTTGAGAAGTACTGTTAAAAAATGTAACGAATTACTGAAAGTACAATGTTTATTTTCTTTCATTTAGTTCGTGCGCGTTGTTTTTTACACACCATTCACCGGTTTAAATTTATGTAATCACAAACTAAAACATTTTGTTGAAATACGTATATTATCAGTTGCTGTATGAAATTTCCTCAGAAAAAATGTAGAAAACGCGACATTTTATTTAAATAATAAAATACTCACACGTAAAAATAAACGAAAAGGATTATTGAAAACTAAAGTAAAGTAAAACTAGTAAAATATTGAAAAAATATGTTGTGAAGCAACAGCTATTACGCCTGATTGATCCAAATAATACTGTAAACCGGCTCCTCTCTCTCTCACACACACATACACACACACAACCAGATTTTGTATCGCTCTATCTCTAAGATTTCATTGCTCTATTTGACAATGATTAGCAGTAGTTTCGCTTAATTTTTCATGAATTATCGTCAGCGAATTATTATTTGTAATGTTTTCACAAATAAATAATAAAAAGTGAGAGTAATATCTTCACAAATAAATAATAAAAAGTGAAGGTTTGTATCAAAATTAATACTGTAAAACGGCTTATTTCTCTGTCTCCTCTCATTATCTATTTCTATCTCTCTTTCTCTTTATTTCTCTATCCTACTCTCTGTATCTCTCTGTCTCTAACTTTCCCTCTCTCTGACGGACTAACACCAGAAGAAGTTTCTTTAAACTGTTTATGATTCATCGCCAATGGCGTATTTTTGGAGTGTAATATTTTCACAAATAAAAAAAAAACTCAAGAGTTTCTTAGGTAAATAATTCCGTGCATAATTTTAATAAAACCTAAGAATATTCTGTAAGTAAAAAATACCAGCGTGCTGTATGGTTGGTAATTGTTAATTTATTAGTGGATTAATGGAATTAGTGAATTGTAGTAGAATGAATACTTTTCATCCATTCAGCGGCGCCGGATATGTCAAAGGGAGATATCCCTATTTGTGTCAGGTGTAGAGGGTAAAAAATTAGTGTAGGAAATTTGTAGACAATTAATGACGGTTAACATCCAGGAAAAGTAGGAAAAAGTAGATAAGCACTCGGTGAAGAATGGTGATGGAAACGGAATCGTTAAAATGAGGGTGAAATTTAAGCTACCCCCTCTGTAGGTTTGAACGATGATAATCATGGCTCTCCGCGAACTAAATGTTATGGTTCAATATTACCAAATAATGTTTCTGCACTTGCGTTCTATAGATAGAAAACGTAATGGCTAATTGCGTTACCATAATATATTTTATGAACCATCATTTGTTGTCAACCTACGGTTGTTTCTTCCAGAGGGGGAAAACTGCGTCTCCTTTATTAAATACATGATGAAAGAAATCAACCTTGAATTGTATTCTAAAATAGATCCATTAAAACAAATATTTTACTTAGAACCATTAACAATATAGATTTTATTTTTAAATGGGCTTTCCATAATTCAATACGCAAATAAGATGACACATTTAATATAGCTTTCCTTAGAATACATTGTACATATATATATATATATCACACTGGAATAGAAGTGTATAAAATGTTTTAATATAAAAAATGAATTTGTGCAACAATATGATTTTTTATATCATTCTAATTGTGACCAAAAAACATAACGAATAAAATTTTATTTGAATAGATTATTATTATTATTATTATTATTATTATTATTATTATTATTATTATTGTTGTTGTTGTTGTTGTTGTTGTTATTGGCTCATAAGGATTTTCACACAGGTCTTCACACATCTTTCCCTGAAATCAGCCTATGGTCTTCCCTGGAACAGAGTGACAACAAGTCTCCAAGGCTTCCAGTAGTATCGGCCTCTTTCGATAATATTTGCAAATAAATTGCATTATCGCAACAGCTGCTTGCCATTGATTTCTCGTTTGTAGCAGCTATTTACCATTGCTGGGATTTGAGTAACAATAAGTTTCCGCACGGTCACAGTTCTCTTCGAACTTATTCAGCTGAGGTCTGGTAAGGTAATTGATCTTTCTTTTCTCCTAGTCTCTACTTGGTTATTTGGTCTCGCTGTTTGTTGTTGGTGAGCAGAGATGTCGCTATGGGCGTAGGGTTCTATTAGAGAACTTATATATACGCGGTTTCAGTGTTCTTGGTTCCATGTAGTGCTTCATATTTTGCCTTTTCTGCAGTTTGTCCGACCCACACTTGTTGCTCATGTGGGTTAGTTTCCACATTTAAGGGGTTTTCTTAATATTTCAGCTATTTTCATGATTAATGTTCGTTGTATTTTTCCAGTCATTCCTATGATTCCAATTTTTCCCATTCTTTTTTCAAAGTGTTTTGGGAGTGTTTCTACTGCTCCTACTGTTATATGTATTATTTTGATTTTCTTCATCGTCCATATCCCTTTCAGCTCTCTGGAATATTCAGTGTATATGCTCCGTTTCTCATGTTATTTAATATTCACCATGTGGGCAACTGGAACATTTATTTATTCTCGTTTTCAAGTACTGTGGCCGGCTGATGTTTGTACCACTTGTCTGCGTGTTCGAGATGCCGTTGTTTGCATAATTTTCAGTGAACCCCTTCCCACTTGGCCCTGTCTGCCCTTGTATTCCTTTTTAGCCAGTTTGCTGCATTCACTTATTATATGGTTTATCGTCTCTTTTCCACGGAATCTGCATTTGTTATTTTCTTATGTTTTGTCGATGTTTGCTTTAATGTGCTTGGTTCTTACGGAGTTGTCTTGTGGTGCAATTATTAGGGATTCAGTTTCTCGGCTTATGTTTTCTTTTTGCGTCCATTTCCAAGAGTATTCGTGGTTTTCATCTTTTGTCATCATTATAAATCTTCCCTGTAGTTGTTACTCTTCTCATTTTTCTTTTCTCGTATGATCATTTGTCTAACTGTTTTTGTTTTATTGATTTTTTTGCTGTGTCTCTCGCTGCTATGCTTATTCTTTTAGTGTGTTGCATTAAGTATTTCCTCTAGTTCGTGTTTGCTGTAATTATCACACTCTTCTATATTAACCAATTCCCTCCCGCTGTCTTTCCTTTTTACGTAGTGTCGGTCAAACTTGTTCCTTCAGATGTAGTGCGATGTGCATGGGCATGAGTTTCCTTGTCTTCTGATCGAGTTGTCTCAGTCCTTCTTTATTCCAACCTATTAACGGTTCAGAGATTATTATTATTATTATTATTATTATTATTATTATTATTATTATTATTATTATTATTATTATTATTATATACACCTATTATTACTATAAATAAAATTATTATTGCTAGTAGAATAAATAAGTGTAGTTGCAGTAGTCTACGAATTCACATCGATTAGGAATACTACTACTTAACTACTGTTATCCATCGTTTCTTGTCTTCTTATGCTTTATTTCCGAATTTATATGTAATTTTAGTAGGATTATTACTATTGATTCATAAGATTATGTGCTATTTCGACATAATATAAAATGCTGCTATTATTATTATTATTATTATTATTATTATTATTATTATTATTATTATTATTAAGAATATTCTGTTGCCACAGCCATAATTATCATAAGGATTGTTTCCGTAAAAGAACTGCATAATTACAGTATTAACGTATTTGTTTCAATCCATTCTGGCAGTTGCAGGTTGACGGCCGATGTTTCGCTGCCTTTTCAAGATACACCTGCCGTAACTGGCCCCTTCCTTGGAATTACTGTCCCATTAGCGCCGTTATTTTCAATTCTTTGGTTTTATATTTTATTCATTAGAAGGTTGGTAAATTCAAAGTTACATAACCACCGGGGTTTTGTTTTTTAGACACCATATCTAGTGCTTGTAAATCAGTTTTTCTACTCAGAGATGCCTGATCTTACCGAGTGTCATGAAAGAGGTAATGGTTTTATTTTTCTGATGCACGCTCTGCCATCAATAACATATACATAGCTTCCAGGCTACAAGACTAAGCCACACTAAGAGGCCAAAAGTATGGTAAGCTTTTTAGAGGCTAAAGCTTTGAGCATTCCTTTGAAGTAATTTATAGGAGAATTAAAGCTCATCTACATTTCGAATCTGGTAAATAAGCCAGCTTGGGATGATGATGATTTTATTATTATTATTATTATTATTATTATTATTATTATTATTATTATTATTATTATTTATGATGTTATTATTGTTGTTATTATTGTTGTTATTATTATTATTATTGTTATTATTATTGTTATTATTATTATTGTTATTATTATTATTATTATTATTATTATTATTATTATTATTATTATTATTATTATTATTATTATTGGCGGCTCCCAAGGAGTTTTTCACAGGACATTAAGTATCTCTCCTTAAAAACAACATGTGGTGTTCCCTCGAAGCTGGGTGATAACAAGTCTCCTTAGTTTTCCAATACTCTCCACCTCTTGATATCATTTGCAAATCAATTTGCAATATCGAAACAGCCGCTTACAATTGATTTCTCGCTGGCAGCGTCTATTGGTCTACACTGGAATTTGAGTGGCAATAAGCCTCCCCCAGATCGCAGTTTTCTTCACGCTTATCTAGCGGAGGTCTAGTCAGTACTCGCTCCTCGGTCTATCAATTCTCCTTACCCTTCTTGGCTTTTTGGAATTATTCTTTTTGGGGTGAAAAGAGCGGATGGGGATGGGATAGAGTACTTATTGATATGCAACTTCAAGGTTCTTGGGTCATATAATGCTTCTTCATGGTTTCTCTCTGCAGTAGCTTGTGTTATCTGTGCATGTGGCTTATGCGTATTAGTCTCCGCATTCAAGAGGTTTCCTTAATATTTCAGCTGTTTTCATTATTTTTTCGTTGTATCTTTCCAGTCATTCTTTTGATTCCAATTTCTCCATTTTTTAAAAAGATTTTCGAAATTGTTCCTAGTGCTCCTACAATTATAGGTACTATCTTGATTTTTTATCATCCATATCCATTTCAGCTCTCTGGCGTGCTCAGGGTATTTACTCCTTTTCTCCTTTTCTTTAATATTTATCCTGTCGTCAGATATAACAGCAAAGTCTACGGTTTGGCAGGACTTTTCTTTCTTTTTAGTTATTAGGACATCCGATCTTCTTGCTTGGATAGTTATATCCGTTTGTATATCCATGTCTCAAAGGATTTCGTGATCTCGTTTTAACTTACCGTTGCTAGTTTATGCTTATACTATTTTCCGTGCTTTCGAGGCGCAATGTTTTGCGCAATTCCCAGTGTACTGGCTTTCATACTTGGTCGTGCCTGTTCGTGTATTTCTTTTTGAGCAAGATTGCGTCATTAACTTATTATATTGTTTATCGTTTCGTCTCTTTGTCCAAAAAGTCTGTATTTGCGGTTTTCCTGTGTTATTATTATTATTATTATTAGTAGTAGTAGTAGTAGTAGTAGTAGTAGTTGTAGTAGTAGTAATAGTAGTAGTAGTGGCATTAGTAGTATTGTTTTATCATTCTAATTATTATTTTTATACCCATTACTCCATTACTACCACTATAATTATTGTAACACTTCTTATTATTATTTATCTTGTTATTGTTATCGTTATAATGTTATTATTACTGTTATAACTGTGCACATGTTTTTTTTTACATAATAACATTACATTCCAAAGTGCGATCGTTGAATCAGATGCATGATTCATAATATATTATTATTATTATTATTATTATTATTATTATTATTATTATTATTTACACACTGTGTGCGTGCGTGTGTGCTTATGTGTAGAACTATGTTTGTTACTGTATCATCTACTGCGACTCTATATTTGTAAGCTTTTGATGTTGCTTTCTTGATAGAATCCCAAATGAGATCACAGCGCTAATTGGCTTTGACTGCCGACATAAAGTATAGGGCATCTGTTTACAGGATATCGGCCGCGGGAAAAAAGTCGTAAATAGAGTCGTAAAGAGATGTCAACACGCCGGTTATCTTTCGGATTTTTACTCGTTCAGCGGAAAATATTTTAAGTGAAAATACACTGAAGTATTGAAAAAAATTTCCGCATAAATAATAAATGTGCTTTCTTGTAAACAAGGATTTCTCGCAAATAATTGAACGCATTTTGATTGGTGATCCTAGTGATGCACCAAGGATAGTTTATAACGAGTAAAGTTGTTTAATATACCTTATATCCCCGAATAGTTTGATGCCCGCGCCTCCCGAAATTATATTTATCTATCTATCTATCTATCTATCTATATATATATATATATATATATATATATATATATATATATATATATATATATATTGATACAATGACGTGTGCGTTATTTTGTGTGTCACGCTTATATCATTTTTTCTTACGATTGACTGTCCTTAAATAGTAACGACCTTCCATGTTTTGTAATAAATACTTTTATCAAGAATTCTTCATAGGTTTTGGTTTCGGTTCCGATTATAGCTGAAATAACTCAAGTTTATATATATATATATATATATATATATATATATATATATATATATATATATATGTATACATATACATATGTATATATATATATATGTATATATATATATACATATATATATATATATATTCTTCACAAGTTTTGGTTTTTGTTTCGATTCAAGCTGATGAACTGCATCATATGGATACTTTTTTGTTTGAAATCACAACTTACAAAATATATAAGAATCGATAGAAAATTGATGCTATAATAATATATATATACATATATATATATATATATATATATATATATATATATATATATATATATATATATAATCTCTGTATGAATTAAAATATTATATTTAAGCGAATTTTACGATCGGCCTAAACCTAGCCTCCATGCTCGTTACATATTATTAGTCTTCCTGATGTATGCTTTAGTTTTCCAAGTATATCAAAATGCTGATGATCAATTTGATTTATCTACTATTGAAAACTCGCCTCTCCCTAATAATTATTTTGTTTCAATGTGTGATACATCAAACAACTGAAAATTACTTTAACAAATGAAAAAACAATGAAAAAAAAAATGAGAAAAATAGACCTCTTTTATTTCAAATTAAATCTTAATGCTCTAATATCGGCTGGAAATTTGAGTTATATTGGGGGAGTTTATAGGGGAATACCACTCTATATATCCACACATTTTCATAGGCTTTGCCACAAAGGGCTTTTTTACCACACATGTTTGCTATTGGATACTTGACAATATCTAATATTTGCTGGTATGGATTTTATGACATTAAATTTTATTCTTTAGTCGTAAATAGTAGCTACAATAAAAAGAGTGCTAAACAAAATACAAATATTAATTTTATTGGAGAAAAGTATCGCTATGGCAATAAAGCAACAAACTGACAGACGTTGCTATGAATCAAAGACTCACTCATTTTTCTTAATTACATCTTGCCTCGGCAGCCGAGTCTAACACATATCTTACTTCTAATAATATTATTGGAATGTTTTCCTCAATTTCCTTGTACCTATTTCTGAATTATTCCACGGATTTCTATTATTTAGATTATTTTGCACCATCTTCCAATTACGCGATTCTCTTGGATTTTACTTGTGCGTATGGAAATGTAACTTTCTTGGATTTGCATTTTTGGATTTTATCGTCATTGGATACTTTGCCTTTCACGTGGTAAAACGTTTTTCTTCACCCTACCCCTCTGCTTAAATTTTTGTAATCAAGTAAGATATTTGACTTACTTGTAGTTTCATCAAGTACTTTTGCAAGCAAAATCCAATCCCTTATTTTGCAAATTCCTTCCCTCTGATGAGAAGGAAAGGATTTCTTCGAAACTGTTCGGATTAATGACCGTCCACTTATTTAGTGTATCCTTTTCAAATTAAATATGTTTTAACTCTTTTTAAAGTGTGTTTTACATGTTTTATTAACTATTTTCTCTTGTATATATATATATATATATATATATGTACATATTAATATATATATATATGTGTGTGTGAGTGTGTGTGCGTGTGTGTGTGTGTGTGTAAGGTTAGTGGTTAAATTTTAAATTCTGAAAAACAACATATATGCACATATATTCGATTTAAGAATTTCTTGTTTGGCAAAAGGAATATATAGAAGAGGTTATGTTTATATCCTTCTGCCCACCTGGATTTATAACCCCGAAGGAAATTGTACTCCTTCCGATAATGGATTGCCAAGATTGTATCAACTTATCTTTTCACAAAATGTTTTCCATATAATTATCCACAACCACCCAACAACTATTTTCAATAATTGTGCTGAAAAGCGAAACATTGCCCACTCGCAGCGTAAAATTTTGCTAACCGTATTTCATTTTCTCTGATGATATGTGCCAATATTGAAAATCTATGTATTAAAGAAATTAATATAACCCATTCTATATATTCCTTTTGTCAAACAATACATTCTTAAATCGATTATATATGTCTATATGTTGTTTTTTTTCAGAATGTAAAATTTAACCAATAAACTTATATATTGCTCTATTCTTAAATGTTGAGCTTTTTTCTTTTTGGCTAGGATCACGTTGAAAGTATGACTTCAAGTAATATCTATCAGGATTGTTCATCTGAATTCTATCAGCGTCTTATATATATATATATATATATATATATATATATATATATATATATATATATATACGTACAATATCATCTGTTGCTTTAAATTTTTATTGAAGTTTTACCAATACGGCATAAAATTGTCACGTAGTTAGTAAACGACTTGTTGATTTTTTAACGGGATATTTTTATACGTTTCGGTCACATGCGATTATCATCATTTACTATTCCTTTTGTAAGTCAACCATAGCATCGCAACAAACATTTTCTAAAACTATGTAAGCAAGATAAAAATTAATAATAACCTATCCCGATCTGAGTATAACATTTTCAACACAAAAACAGACATATTCAAAATGGTCAAGTCTAGTGTCTCTCATCGTAGAATAGTTTTTTTGTATGAACAAATTCATAATGAGATTGGTCTAGTTGTTTAGTTATCGACTTTTAATTTTATTTTTTGCTCTGCAATGCATCGAGCTCTCTCAGTTTAGACTTTGTACATGAAAGTTCGGTATTATTTATTGAAATATTCCATGTGTGTATATATATATATATATATGTATGTATATATATACATATATATATGTATATGTGTGTGTTTGTGTGTGTGTGTGTTTTGGTAGGTAATTTACTACTTGGAATAGTAGTGGAATATTCACGAACAACACAACGTTCTTAGTTAGATGGTTTTATAGTGGGATTATGAAAAAGAGATAATAAGAATTTAATATAGAAGAGGCTCAATCTGCTCATGAAATTACGCTTGAACGGTAGGAAGTTGATAAAAGCTAACTAATATGAGGTTGTTGCAATTCGCTACAGTGCAGCTTTTTTATGGTTGGCACTGGAAGAAACAAAAAAATAATCTTAATAGAAGCACACGGAAATTGTTTGTCAAGTATTGAGTCTTCACCCAAATTCAATTGAGCTTAGTCTCTACACTCTAACAATGAAAGGGAGAAGATTGGTATTGAGGAATGTGTCGTGTGAAGTGTTATAAGTGTGCATTACTACTTTGCTAACAGTTCTAATGTGTTACTTGCATCAGTGGGGAAATAAGAAGCACTGGAGCATAAATAGAAATGCAAGAGAAAATTCAAAGCAGAAAAATTGAATGAGTCTGTAAGAATGAACATTTATGATAAGTTTGAGCGAGATACTCAGCCAGTAAAATTTGAGTACACATGCAATTTTCCGTCTGAATGTTGCTTAAAAAACATAAATTGCATATTTGCTGCTCCGGAGTAGGCATTAAATACTTATACAATAAATAGAAACAATTTAGGGGAAAACTGTTCTAATAAAGTGCAGGCCATGTAGTGTAACTTTTGAAACAGTGGCACACATTATTAGTGCGTTTTCTACATTGTGTCAAAAAGAGTACAAACGTCGCCATGAAAAAACCTGTGCAAATCTGCGTTGGAGTTGTACCAAACGATTTGAATCTAAGTAACATACAAATGATTAAACTTCACCCAGGAACGGTATTTTATGGTTCAGTGTGGCCGAGAGACAACGCACAGGAAATCGCATATTATAATCGTGCACTAAAAGACAAATGAATGCTAAATTATTGATGTGGCTTGCTAAAAAGCATCAACTGATTAGAAACTACGGAACAATCAGAAACCGAGGGTAGAGTTTGCTAAATTATGGAAGAAGAGGCACTCCCTCGTGTCAATCATCATGTGTGCGCTTTGTACAATTTCAGATGATCTTGAGGAACAATTGTACTCCTTGAAAATCAAGTAAAACATCATCTTACTCCAGAACCAAGTACTGCCTTGCACAACAAATATCCTATGGGAGGTGTTTCTAATTACTTATTGATTATCTTCACTGACTTTGTTGTAACAGTGCACTCCTGAGTATAAAAGTGTAAACATCACAAAACTGTTAAGTTAACGTGTAGCAGAATCATCATCATAATAACTATAACAATGACGATGATGGTGATGATGATGATATTATTATTATTATTATTATTATTATTATTATTATTATTAGTATTATTATTATTATTATTATTATTATTATTATACTGGTGCCCTACCAAATACATCAAGAGAATCAAGGAAGATTGAAGTCCCGAATAGAGAAAAGATACATGTACTGGATTAGTGCTAATAAGACTGGGAACTTGGGGAGGCTTATCGCCACCCAAATTTCAGTGAAAGCTGATGGACGCTACCAAGGAGACATCAGTAGAAAACGGCTATTACAATAACAAAAAAACTAATTTGCAAAATTCTTCCAAGAAGTGATGAGTACACAAAGTACTGTGAACATTGTTGTCATCCCCGACTATAGGGAAAATCACGTTTTCATATTTATCTAAACAGAATTCCTTGACGATAAAACGCGTGAAAACTAATAATAATAATAATAATAATAATAATAATAATAATAATAATAATAATAATAATAATAATAATAGTCCACGTATATACGGCATATTAAAGTTGACGCATCGGTTCCCGCTAGATAACCGAACTTAAGCAACATTGAGCCTTGTTAGTATTAAGTAGGTGCCAATTTGGGACTTCCAGGTGCTGTATTTTTTTTACACAGTGATCACAACTCATCAAGGCCCGGAAGCCACTCAGTGATAAGGGTTATTGCAAACACATTACGTTAGTATGGAGATTTGATGAAGTGTTTACTTACATCCCGACATTGTTTTCCACTGGTCCTGGATTTTACTTTGCGACTGGACTCAAAACAGTGTCGATTCAGGAGAGGTGTGGTTATAGATTGCGCAATCCTTGCCTCACAATTACACGCGTAGCTGCCTCTACAAGGAGTATACATTGTCTTTAGAGACTGAACGGAGGCGTCATCAGACAGTAACCGTATATGTTCTAACAAAATTCGTTAGAATTGTACCCTATTTTCCATGAAAATCCCTGGGATATAAAATTAATATTGACTATACTATTTTTGATACACACTGACCAAACAACAACATGTTTTGATTGACGTGTTTCGAATCGTTTCTGTGATACACGTAATAGTTTGGATTTTTTTAAAATCGTATCCCTCACAAATTAATCATCGATTATCATTAGAAAAAAAAACGTATGAGAACGCGAAGTAATAGTTACTACTTCTAAATTAATTGCTTTATAATATAAATACAGTATTGGTGATAATTAATTTAAATGATAAAAATAATTATAAATGTAGCAAAAATGAACACACGTTTCCTGGAATTTGAAGCAGGCATATTTAGTAAGAATGTGTTACATTTAATATATTATTTTACAGGCTAACATATTAAAGAATACTGTGTAAATATTGAGTAGAAACATCGGATTTTCCTGTAAAATAAACTATGACTGTATCAATAACTTTTTCTCATTCTCTTCAACTGACACATTTCTATATTTTGCAGTGTAATTCTCTTCTAGGAATGCTCTTGGATACACACAATGTATCGCGCTAACAACGTCAATTAATTAAAGGTTGGTTATTTAAGGTTATTTTAATGAGACTTGTCTGTCTAGCTTGAATTTTAAGATATACACAGTGTTGCTCTGTAGAAAAAAAATGTTATATGACAATATATCACACGGCGCCATTTTAGTAGAAAAAACTGAGTTAGTGTAAATTATAAAAGTTTTAGAAAAGAATATTAATGTCGACTATTTTGTCAGAAACACACAGGCATCAATATTTAACTCGAATGATTCCAAAGTAATGAAAATCAAGTTGGAACCAAAATATTACACTACAATCCCAACATATTTATGCCTTTTAAATCTTAATGTGATTCACACGTAATCTAACACTGCCGGCTCATATGTGCTTCGTAAACTGTTATCGTCGCACTCTTGACGGATTCTTTTGAAGTCGGCTTGCTTTAATTTCCTTGTAGGATGGAGATGTCAGTTTAATATTAAATATGAATGATGGGCTCACTTGGGCGAATAGGTTAGCTCGCCCCGTTATGGAGCACAGAGAGTGATATAGTTTATGAATAAACTTTCAATCATTTCCCGTTCTGAGCACACACATTGCCAAGTAGAGTTTAAAGTGAATCCAGCTTCAGTTTGTAGGAAGATACGGGTTCTGAATCTCGCACAGGGAAACATGCTATACTTTTGTATAAGTATAGATATAAAGGAAGTGTTTGCACGAACACACACACAGATATATATATATATATATATATATATATATATATATATATATATATATATATATATTTATATATATATACCAGCAGGGTCCCAATGTTGTCCGGTCGAATAATACGCTTAGATATAAAGTTTTATCACAATAAATCTATAGTATGTAAACTGACTGTAAGAATGTTTAGTTACTTTTTATATATTAATAATAGTTAACACTCTGTTGACATTAGAAATACTAAAATACATGGTATTTATTTTATAAAAATAATAAATTAAATAAATTGTTATAGAAAATAATTTTCTAGCATTTCTAAATATTATTCGTAAGTAATTATTAAGATAAAATATTTTGCTGGACATTAAACATGAATATTAGATTAATCAAGAACAGTTTATAAAACACTAGTGTGACAACTATTCGTTCATTGCTTTAAAGTATCTGAACATAAACAATTGAAATCTAGTTAAATGACACATAACAATATGATGCAATGCAGACATAGCACTATTTTTCCATAACTCTCATTTATATATTTTCACATTGATTTTGATTGTAAATAACCAGTTTGTCGTTCGTTTCCATGTACAATATTTAACTCATATATTTAATTCGAGTGTTTATCTTAATTTGAAGATTAATCAAGATTATATAAAACTATTGTTTTCGGAAAACATGTAGTGTACAAAATTGGCATACATTACATTACAGCTGTGTTACGTATTATATTGCTAATAACATTTAAACATGGAACATAAAAGACCACCATTTATTGTTTAATTTAAATTGTATTTGAATCCAGCTTTGAATTTTGAACAAGGTGAATATATAAGTTAGATTGTCACGTATTAGGGGATCCTACTTTCTCTTGAAATAAAACCTTCACGAAAACAATTCCAACGTATATTTATGTCAACTCCCCCCCCTAAAAAGGTGTGAACATCGCAAAAAAGTTATGCAAATATAAACACCAGTAGTTATGTATAACACTTTTTTTTACTATGGACAAGTTTACTAGATTCGGACTTAAACCATTTTCATTGTAAATTTTTAAAAATGTTGCATGTATTATTTAAAAAAATTAGTATCGTGTTCATAGTTACATATAATAATTATGACATTATCTTTCAAATTAATAATTATCTCAATATCTCTCAAATAAAATTAGAATTGTATTTAAACTTGTAGATAAAAGGGCAACCGTTTAAGAAAAGATAGCAAAATCTTCCAATTAAATATATTTTTTTAATTTGATCACTTGTTAATAGAATGAAAAGTAAAGTTATTATTAAAACGAGCGTTCAAAATCCCGAAGACATTCTAATTTAGTGTACCAGAATAATTTAGTTCACATATTTGTTTCGACAAGGGTCGCATGACCATCTTTTGTACAAAAGTGTTACCACATATGAATGCCCAGAGGTCACTCGAAGATAAAGGGTAATGTGTGTATTGTAATCATTGGAATAGGAGTGTAGAGATCATTTGTGGTGGAAATATGGCATAATCAGACTATCTGCGAAGACAGTTCAATAAGAACTTGTTTACATTGGACTTGAATACTATAATATTGTAGGAAGCTGAAAATCAGACTACTAGAAACAGAGTTTCTACGGACGGTCAGTTCCACGAAAGAAGCTTTGTTGATAGAATCCACGTTTAGATTTAGGCACTGATAAAGAGTGTGGGAATTTATTTGTAATGTTTTTCGCTTGACGTGTGCCTTTTTTGAATGTATATAGAATAGCTAATAAAAGCTGTGTGTAAATAGCGTGTCTGTTTAATAAGTGAGAGTGGCTAAGCATAAGTATTCTACTAACGGTTTCTGTGTGTGTAGTGCTGTGTGTGCGTGTGTGTGTGTGTGTGTGTGTGCGTCCGCTCGCGCGACTAACCATATTATATGTTTAGACATTTTTGAAAAGTCTTGTTTTGGGTGTATTGTTGGTTGAAAGTTTACTTGTGAAATTCCGACAAGATGACTTTATATGTTGGATTAGATTCTTCACTGCGTACTGCTGCACGTATGTATAATTAGTATTTGAATATTTCCTCTTGTTATGTTTAACTATAAACGTCAAACCATGATTGTTTCAAATTAAACCAGAATTGCATTTAATGTAAACCGTTACATTATTTTAATTTGCTTTCGAGAATAATTTTAATAAAGTTCGTGAACATTGGTATTTGTATGAAACAACGACGACAACAAACGATGCGGATATATGAAGCTGTTATTAAATCTTCATGATTGTATTCACGTCACGTTCGCATTTACATCGGAATAGAAGATTAAGGTGATATTTCTTGCTTTGCTTTCTTTTTAAAAGACAGAAAACAGGAAATGTGCGAAATAAACTTTCTTTTAAGTCGTTTTTTTTTTTTAATTTTACATTTTGTTTTTGTTTGTTTGTTTTTTTACTACTAAACAAACGGAAGAAAGTGAAACCAAGTTAATCAGACTTTCATTCAAAACCAGACATCTTGGCGCGCGTGGCAGAGCGAAAAATCTCCCGCCTAATCTCGCTCGATCTTTTCTTTCTTTTCCAAAATAACGTTTTATCTTTTGTGTTGCGTTACCGGTTGATTCTATATCTGACACTCAGCCTGTCAGTAAGAAGCGTAAAGCGAGAAAAAGAAAAGATAACTCGACCGATTTTCCTATGAGTTGCTCAAAAAAAAAAAACTTAGCCAGAATATAAGCTATTTAATTTAAATTCAGATGCAGATATGATGTAGACACACATATTTATTTATCGTTTTCATTTATTGAATGATGACATTGCACATTTAGTATCGATAGTTTTTACAAACGCTTTTTCGATACAAAATGGAATTTCCAAATAATAACCATGGTATCAACTAAATGTGTGTTTGCTGACATGGTACTTACCAGTCAAATATTTGTTCTCGGCAATCGAACTGGCAGAGGAATACCATTTTGATTGAGAATGGCCTTTCTTTTGTCAATGGTTCTTGTTAGTCCTATGAGTTCCAAGCTATAATTTCTTAACTCCCTTCTCTGGCTGGATTTAGTTAAGTTTATCAAAAACAATGACGCCAGTAAAGCATCTGGCTCCGACGACATTCCAGTAGTAGTGCCTAAAACATTCAAGCTGAAATAATTCCCATACATACAAAACTGTTTAAGCGTTGCCTTCAGGAGAAATGCTTGCCAACACCCTGGACAACTTCATCAGTTTGCCCCGTATTTAATAATTCCGGAGAAAAGTTTGCGTTTGGTTTCCGTCTTACGAGACCGACAGCTGATGTACCAACTGTAATAGGATTCGTGAATCTCTTGACAGGGTCTTAATTTCTAGACAATATCTCTTGACCTATCAAAAGCTTTTGATGGAGTATGGCATAAACGTCCATTACACAAGATCGCTAGCTATAGCTGAAAATGTCCTCTTAATTATAAAATCCTTTCTTTGATCAGTTTATAAGGGTGGGCATTGACGGGCAGAGATCAAACACTCATAGTATTAAAGCTGGCGTACCCCAACATTTCATCATGAGCCGAACTCTATTCCTAATTTTCATCAATGATCTGCCAAATCACATGGCTAGATCATTCGTAGATATTTCTACAGACGACGATCTATCGCAACACATCAAAAGCCAACAATGACCAAGATATTTCTGATTCTGTCTTTTTTTTTCTCATCTCGGGAACATGCTGCAATGAGAGAAAAGGTAATCTTTAATTTTAATGCACGGAAAAAGCAAATTCCTTCATCACTACCACTCTGCCCCTATTAGATATGATTTAAAACAAATAGGAAAGTTCTATGTTCGTTTTGTTTTTTGCTCACGTTCACCCCTAAATACGCATATCGCTATTTGAACGTAAGGGGTTACTATTTGAGAGCATGCATAGGAAATATTAACAATATGTTGGTTTACGTATAACTTAACATTTTGCATATCATTACAGTCAGGGAAGCATGTGACAGGAAGGGATTCCAAAGTCTAGAGGTTATCAGATAAGACATTATTATAGAGCTTTCTGGGTTTCAACAGTGAAAGACGTGAAACTTTGTTGCTAAGAAGTTTTGGCGAGAATATGTACTTCGAATGTACACACGTGCAACGAGATCGACGGAGCATATTCCATTAAAATATGTGTAAAAATAGTCACAGATATGCAACATTGCGGCGATGAGTTGAAAGTTAGTTGAAAAAGTGAGATCTATTAGATTAAGTCAATCTTTTTGGACCCTATTCAATAGAGAGAGAGAGGGGGGAGAAGGGCTAACTGCAACGTCTCTTCTGTGAAAAAAGGTTGCAATGAAGAAGAAACAGCATAGCTGTAAATGCACCAGCCCATATGTACAATACTTCATACATGGGCGAAATGTGTCTTTGTAGAGGTACGGGTAATAGTGTCTAGCTTGATAGACGAAACCCACCTTCTTTGCATCAGCGTCCGCAATGTCCTCAATGTTTTTGCTCCAGTTCATATTGCCGGAAATGTTGACAATCTTCTGGAATTTAACTTCACTTCTCATCTGAAGTGGAACACATACATAATATATGTGGCCAAGACCTCTGGGAAAATGGTTTGATTACTCTACAGCTCCACAGGAGCTACTTGGCCCGCCCTATCCAGCCTTGATAAAGTTCAAAGCCGGCTTCAAAACCTAGTAGGTGATGCTCTTTCCTCTTCATTGCAACCTTTTTTCACATAAGAGACTTTGCAATCATGCCTTTCCTCTATTGTTAATTTTCCGATTGAGCTCCAATCTATTTTCTTTCTTGCGAAACATTCACAATGCAAACTTGATTAGCTAAAACCACTGTAAATGATTCCCCCACTCTGTATCCGAGCTTAAATCTATACGCAGATTCAACGAAAAAAAGCCCGACATGTGGAACGCTGTTCAGCTGTCCTGCTTCCTTTATGATTACAACATGGTAGCCTTCAAATCTAATGTAAGCAAGTTGTTGTTGAGCTGTCCCTATAATTTATCAAAATCTACTCAATTTATACCATTAACGATTACTAAGGTACCACGTAAATTCTTATTCTCGTAAGTGATGATTAGCAAGTAAAAAAAAGAAACTCATTGCATACCGCCTGAATAGACTGCCGGGGATTTCCGACTCTACACTACGCAGTGTTTCTAAAGCCATAGAATATATATTTTTGAGTTGCCGGTTGCATTCTCCGCATCCGACATTGTCGTATCACCAGCAGTAATAGGAAATTAGTAGTCAGTTTGACAGAGCTTATGCACATACTATACCGATTAGGTGTTCTATATTCTGTACGATTTTTCTATTATTCCTAGATAATTTTAGGAGGTTCACCAGCTCAAAGATCTCTGCATACTTTGCGTTTTCTTCTTTGGAGAAGAATTAATTTATTTCTTCTTGTCTGATGCGCCTCGAAATGGAATGTAAAGGAGGCTACATAGAAAATTAAAAGAAACACGAGTCTGCCTTCCTTAAAAATGCTGGATAAACATTTAGCGTCTGTGTTGCACCATAATCTTGTGAGAAGTATCTAAATATAGAGTCAGGTAGCAAAAGTTACATCGGTGTTATTGTAGTTCTGAAATATTGACTTGGCCGTAGGACTATATTCTTATCCTCTATTCTTTGCATATCCCTACGTACTTATCTATGTTTATCTTAGTCATTGTTGGCGTTTGTGTACACGTTTTCTTTCTCTAGACTGGTAAGGCGAACGCGGATTCAGTTATATCATCTTAAAACAAAAAAGATAATATACTTCGATGTATGCATCGCTCGTGGGCCGAGCCATTTTATTTATTATCAAGTTAAACAGTAGGTCCAGTAGCGGCACGAATTCTAGATTTGAGAATATATTTGCCATTCAAGCTTTGCCCATTTTTATATGAGAAAAGTTCTCAGAGGAGATAGGGCCTAACAAATATAAACTTATACTAGCCTATAATTGTTTAGTTATTTTTTTACATTCCGTCGTGTATATAATATATCCATGGGAGCAGATCAAACTCACAACTATAGTAGCAACAATCTAGCATTTTACCAATGAGTCACAACGCTAAGTCAGATTTCATACACGGTTTTTATCACTTTAAAGATCGGTTGTAATTCCTAGAAAAATATAAGCAGTTTTTAACGTATGTTTTGTAATTAAATGTTGACTTTCTAAGTTGTAAAGTATAGTTTTATCCTTGTTGCTAGTTGATTGATACTACTGACCGGTGATACCAAGGACCACATATTCGTGGATTTATTTTATGCACGTAAAATACTTTGAAAGTATTCTAATAAAAGATTTTAATATTTAATAGATTAAAATAACTTTAAAAAAAACATGTCGTCGGGGAGTATGTAAAATAAAAAAAATGGGAGGTAATCTTTCATATCTTCACAACTTCAGAAGCAAATATTAAAATCCAAAAATAATCAATGATTCAAAATGCGTATATATCACTAAAAATAACAGCATATATATATATATATATATATATATATATATATGCTGTTATTTTTAGCGATATATACGCATATATATGTATGTGTATATATATATATATATATATATATATATATATATATATGTGTGTGTGTGTGTGTGTGTGTGTGTGGAGGGTGTATGTGTGTGCTTTATTATTATCCATCGAAGTTGTAACAGTTATAATCAATTTGCTATCTTATTTCTAAACATCTTTAAACTGAATAAAAACACATACTGTCAATAAGTTCGATTAAAATATAAGATTCTGTTTTTGTTCTTTATTTTTTTCAGGCGTCAAATCTTCTCAATTATTTGTCACTCATCACTTGACACTCTATTTTATATACGGGGATTTATTTACATCTTTATCAATTTTATAAAGATACCCAACAATTCAGTACTGTCATAATAAGCTCTAAACGCATAGAAGGTGCGCATCTGTTTAAATTCTGATGCTAACAAATATTTTCGGAATTGTGGTATTAAATATTCAAATCCATCCCTTGTGACTCATTTTAATTGAGCCATAGTGTCTTGACTCATCGCATCATACACTTATTTCTTTTCTTTTACTTCTGATCACAACGCTGACACGTAAGCGACTACTGTGATTAGAGGCTATAGTTATTGGGAATTCAGAATTGGTAGTTATACAGTAAAATATTGGTAAAGCCCAGAGACAAAAAAACAAGGGAAGGAGTTTAATATGCTCGGTCTGAAAGAAGATTATTCAAATCTAATATATCTCGGGGTGTAAGTACTTCTGCAGAGGGTAAAAGTCCCTCAATGGGGGTCCTGGATATGACCTTAAACTATATCCAGTTGTGAGGCCCCAGTTTGTGGGCTTTGGGAAGTGTGGAGCCACCTTTTGATTACCATTGCTCCCAGGTCGCCTCTGACCCGGAGTGGTAGTACCTGTTAGGGTCCCAACTATGGGTTGAACAGAAACCGACGTGAAAACAACAAATACATTCTATTAAACATTTTTTTCTTCAAAATCTTTGGATTCCGCATTAAATAACCGAAAAAACGGTTGATATGCCGCAAAACAAAAACAACCAACCAACCCGACAAAAGGAGGGTGGACCTGTCATTTCAGCCTCGTCTATTACTCCGTTCGTCTGGCTGCACTTTTCTCAATAAATACACCTTGGAATTTATTTTATATATTGCACCAACATTAAATATGATATAAGTAAAAAAAATAACTGAACAGATTTTCCGGGAAAACTCCGGTTGTGCCTCTGGGGGTTCCTTTTTGGGTTAAAATGGATCAAATTGACAATGTCGTGTTTTTAAAAAACAAAAACAAATTGATGCCTTGGATTTTTATGAAACTTTCTGAAAAGTTGTAACAAACCGATTTCTATATAATTTTGTTGTTGTTGTTGTTGTTAGTCTATATTTCGGGAAAACTCTCCGGTATGCCCGAGGGACTCTTTTAGGCCTAATAAAAACTCCATTTTTAAGAATTTTTCCATATTTGTCTAAAAGTTTCTTTGTATGGCTATTTTGCAGTTTTGCATAGTGCTGAACTCAAATTAACACCTTTGGGACTTTTGTGGCTAAATGTGGGGGGCAAATGATAGACTAAGTCATGCTGCAGAATTCAAATTTACGTATGTTAAGGCCTAAAACTGCACTGTGTTCAGTCTCACCAGGATTTGATGTCCCCTAGGGACTTTTGGGCTTAAATTGGGACGGGGGATACTGAACTTAGTCATGTTTTTTTATGCCTCGTTCTCTGTGCACTCACGGAGGAGCATGCATGTTTCACTTGTTATCTCTAACATTCACCGGACCATAATCATTTTATTTTTATTAACTAATTTATTTTCAAGTAATTTATATAAGTTCAAGTTTGAAATAAATTATCTTCTCATTTCCAAGTAAAATCCGGTATAAATATGAAAATGTTGATATTGTATTCAATAAACAAAATGGATAAATCATGAATTTAGAAAATCTGAATTTTAATTAGATGTCCTTCTCGCTTCATAAGAAACTAACAGGGTAATAAAAGTCGAATTTTTTGGAAGAGACGTCGTGCGTAGTGCAAAACAAAATTACAGTGACCGTCAGTGTACCTATTTACAATGCCTCCCCACGGGACAGAGTTAGACACCGGGGTCGTTTTTAACGTGGAGAAAAGGTACAAAAATAAAAATTGTCTCAATCGTGAAGGACTGCTCCTCCACCGAAAGAGAACGAGAAACCGAAGTACAGCATCTGAAGAACAGACACCACACCTTGATCTTGACCAAAAGTATCAGTGGCCGTCAGTGTAGCGCGTAATTAGTAAATCAATCTTGTTGGGATAACCATGCAAAGCGAGGCTGAGCACTTCACTCAAGGATCAATTACAACACGTATCTTTCAACAGACGGACGTAGTTTTATTGTATGTGATTTTAGGCGTACCCTGCTACATGTATAGAGTTGTTTGCTAGGTGTGCCTCCACTAATCAAGGTTCAAAATACAATCGTGGATAAGAATTAATTATATTAGGTGGCTTGTGAGACAGCAAAATGATTATCGGTGACAGTATTTGTTCATCAAAGAATACAGTTCATCTGAACATTGTTCACATTAGACTTGAAAACGTTAGCTGGGAAGCGGCCCAGTAATAATATGTAGAACATATGCGCATGTCTTTGAATAAAAAAAATAAAAAAAACTTGATCAAAGTATTTACGTTTAATGTTGGTCCAGAAAATAATAAAAAGAGAGATGGAAAACGGTTTCCTTTATCTAGGCTAACATGATTGATGATTGACAAAAATGCCAGGGAGGATACGCCTTCAAAGGTTTAATCTTTGTTTAGAGTTTAATAAAAGATTGAAAGTTTAATATACTTTACTTCACTTATAGCTAAAAAGAATACTGATTTATTGGTAAATTTATTGAAGGATTCTGTAGGAATTAGATTATCGCCCAGCGTTTAGCGTTAGGAAGCGGTGAGCCTTATCAACACCAGATAAGTGATCATTTATGAATATAAAGGGCTATAAAAGCAAAACGTCGATACTGACCTGCGCGAACTGAAAAACTTAACTTTTCATCTATAATTATGTGGGTAAACGGGGGGGGGGTAATTTTAAATGACATTGTTTAATTGTAAAATTCCTTGTTTAAGGAAGCCGTTTAAACCTGCATCGAGTGAATACCATTAATAATTATAAAGACCAAAATAAGAAACGACTTATGAGCCAGATAAAAACACACACACAAAAACCACCTGATCACTATGATGGAATCGAACCAATAACACTGAATGACCAGTGTTATCTTTAAATAAATGCATTACTGTTATTGTTAATAAAATACTGGTCCTTTTCGTCGTTTTAAAACAGTAATGGAACGAATCGGAAAACGTTGGTGCGGAGTCTAGTTCGTTCATAATTAAGAGTAAAGCTACAAATAACTCACATTCAGAACGTGTTTAAATGCCTCCCAATTGAATAGGGAATGTGCGTTGTAAAAATTCCTAATAGTTTCCTCACCACACAGAGCGTGTTATTCTATGTGCATGGCTTTCAATAGCATGGAATATGTTTAAAATATTTTGGGAAAGATTTATAAATAATACACTATCGGTTCGTGGTTGCTATTCATGTGATTAAGACTAAATAAACAATAAAAAAACGATCGAATCGATAGAATTACAAATAAAGCGAGAGAGCTAAATCTGATAGAAGAATTGTGGATTAGATGGAATTCAATTTGCTAGGAAAACGTGACAAATAAAACTAAGATTAGAGAAAGAAGAATGGAAATGAAAGCGGGAAAAAATCGCGTGTGAAATTTGTAGAAATCTAAAAGAACGGAAAATATTTTTCTGCATTAATAAAGGAAGAGTGTTAACATTGACACATGACTATTTTACGATCAGGGAACTTTTACACGCAGGAACTGTGATATCGGCAGACAGAGTTCAATTACTGCTCGGCTCTTGCGTTTATTTTCACTAATACATTAAAAAAAGAAAAACTCAAGCAATAAATTAAATAGTAGAATAGCCTAAAAACTCAAGTTTTTACTGTGTAATAATTTCTTATTAATTGTGGCATCATGCCCTTAAATATTAGATGATTTTCTCTTTTTGGAAAGTCAGTCATGTTTAGCAAGAATAAAACCAAAACAATCGTCCTCTACATACCGAACATCTATCTATTAATTATATGAAAATACCTGTTTTTGTGTATGTGTCTGTATGTGTGTGATCGGCTCCAATACACTCGAAAACGGCTGGATCGCTTTTTATGTAATTACACATGATAGTAATTTATATCAGTGTTTTTAGGTAGATTTTCTATCAAATATATTCGATAAGTATATATAATCGAAAATAAAAATAATTGCATGAAAAAGAACGAACAGGCGATTTTGACCAAAGGTAGCACTTACAGTCTCACATTGCACGCGCATTTGAGAAGCTTTGTTACGGCACAAGCCGAAAAGCGTCATATAAAAGTATGCAGTATGTTCTTTGATATTACAACAGCGCATTAAAATGATAGTTTCTATTTAAAGCACAATTTAACCCTGGTACTTTACCTGCTTCATTTTAAACTAAAATGCAAGCCATTATCCCCGCACAAGTAGTAAGATTAAACACACACACAATCACACACACACACACACACACACACACACATATATATATATATATATATATATATATATATATATATATATATAAGCGAAAATATGTGTGTATGCATGTATGTATGTATGTATGTATGCTCGCTTCTTGTGTATGCCTGCAAAAGGCTTTTTTCCGAGGCCTGCCTGGTCGGCTCGCTCATTCATAAAACTCTTTATATCGCGTCAAAATCATAATAACTACGACTTAACATCGGGGGTCACGGGTATATTTTATTTGCCCGACTTATACCAGCTCGCCGCGTCTTCGAAAAGCAAATGATCTGGCTTGCAGCACAAAACTAGGTCAGACACCACACTACTTCCTCGCACCTGTTGCTTTCGCTTTATAACCCTTCACTTAGCGCGTTTATCAGTTCCTCTCTCCTAGTGGCCACGATCGTAATGTGTCTGGCTTTTTTCAACTTTCGTTTCCACTTCAAATCAAGGCTCCGGGGTTTAATCCCTCCTTCATACTAAAACATATTTTTCTTTTACCTGGCCAACGTTTTTTAACACACACCTCCAAACACCATGGCAACGCTGGGCACCCCCGGCTTGTATAACATAAAGAATAGTTTGTTTGGTGTGACCAGGGCGCGTCGGAACTGAGTGTTTCTGTTTAGCGCATAAGTGCAACATGATATTTAACGTTGAATTTTAAACATAAATTCAAGCTTTTATATATAAACTAGCAGGGCATCTGACATAAGCCGAGCGGAAAATTCGCTTCAGTGTAATATCTTAATTAATGCAGATTTCGTATTTATTATTATTATATTATATTAATATTATATTATATTAATATATTAATATATATATATTAATGATTAAAAAGATTAACAGAACATGACACTTGCGCCATCACCGAAAATCGTAACCAAAACTTTACACAGATGATTTACTTTTACTCTGACGTACTTCCCCGAGATCGAATCAAACCGTCAACGTCCAAGAAAAGATCCAAAACACGAACCTTAACTGACACCGCCTTTCTGCTCGGCTCCTTTAGGTACTCCATTTCTGCAGGAATTCTTGCCGTTGCACTATATTCATAAGGAAGATCGGCGCTTTGGTGTTGTAATCCTATTGTCGATTAAACCGGATGCCTAGGAACTTAAACATTAAAGCAGTAGCAGTCAGTAAACTAGAGAATGAGGAACACCTGAAACGAAACTTCTACGGGTGTGGGTAATATCAGTAGCCTAATACTCTCTTGCCCCTTCAACTCCGCCTGGATTGGTCCCGTTCTGAGCAGTGAATATTTATTTAGAGGATAAGACACGCTGTGAGGTTACTCACCTGTTATTCAATTCCGTGATGGAACATACTCCCCAGGTGAATGCATCACATATATGGTTTGCCCTTGAAACCCAATAAAATTGCTTTCCTGGCAGTACTGTACAGGGTGTACTGGAACAAATATTAACTTTGGAGTCTCTGGTACAACCCAGTCAGGGGCCTTCTTCGATATGATCAAGTACAGATGAAGCGGTTTAAGGAAACAGTAGTTACAAAACGGAAGCTATTACGCGGAGGCCCCTGGCATCACAATAGATTAGCCAGAGTCTCCTCAAATCATGCAACTTCCTTGCGTGTCTTAGACCGGGTGGCGGCAAACTAGTCTAAAAGAAAAATATACGATGAATATTTGATGGTGTTTTGTCTAAAATATTTTTGTCTTCCCTCAGGAGTTCGACGAATGTGTGGATACCACATTGACCAATTTTACGGTCGGACCCTAGGCAACGACAACGATCAGACCAGTGTTCAACTGTAGTTTGAAGACAGGAGGCGGTTTGTCACTGAACGAAGCAGCGTCCATTTAAGCGGAGACATCCAAAAGTTGTCGCTGGTATTTAGAGCCAACAACAATGTGATACTAGCAGACAGCCGCCGAACGTTCGTGATGATTCGGCTTATGCTGGAGGCGGATGAGAACCGGTTTTGCTTTTTTTCTTAGGCAAGGAGACTGTTTATGCTGATTCTGGTGAACTCCCTGTATATTCGGATTCACCTTTAGCCCGTTTGTGTTGGGTTTCATCTTGAAATTGCACGCGGCAAAATATTCACAGGATGCTTGCCGCAGAATAATTGAAGCCCGCTTTTATGTGGATAACCTTGTAGCGTCCGTGGCAGAACCAGGTGAGCTCGCCATTGTTATTCCCTTGTTAGAGAAGGTTTGCTGGAAGAGGGGGTTACCCATTCATGCAACTCCAACTGTCAGGCGCTCCGCACTAGGACGAAGGAGGATGGTTGAGGCAGCCAATCGCTCTAAATCTCGGCAGCTGTTATCTCATACAAGGAGCTCAACTCCTGCTGTTTAATACAAGTCTATATCGACAATGAATTGTCGAATTTCAGCCCGTAAGAATGAGTACGTCGAGAGCCTAAGCATCACAACACATCTTCAGATGTCCCTGTATTTTCTGAGTCAATGACTCCATTCTGCGGGGGAGCTGCTCTTTCGTTACGTTCATGATAGCAATTAATCAACGAAAGAATGAAGTAGCGAATCCTTTGTAAGATGTGGGAAAATATTTTGAGGGAAAAGGGTGATTGCCAAGATATTGCATAAGCTTCGGGGGGCTGCAAAAGATGCCCTATGCTACTGGGGTCGAGTAAAAAAGTAAAGTAACAAAGAGAGCAACGAGTAACAAAGATTGTGCCAACCGTTCACCAGTACTTCATAGATACAACCTATCACTAGTCAGAGATACGTTCCTTTTATAACAAAAAACTCGAATCTCCCACTACACATCCAAGTATATACAAGGCCCGTCCTCTTAAACACTCAGATTGAAATTCCGCCCCCCCAAGGCCGGCACCACCACGTAAGCAATCCGCTTTTTTTTCTCTCTCACATTTTTCAGTTTCTCAGTCTCGCACCGATTTTGCCCGGCTAAAACCGAAGTATAAAATTTTGCATGGTTTCGAATAACAGAGTAGTTTCGTAGTCACTTTTATTTTTAAAAACACATTTATATACGCATGCATACATATATATATATATATATATATATATATATATATATATATATATATATATGTGTGTGTGTGTGTGTGTGTGTGTGTGTGTGTTGGGGGGTGGGGGTGTGTCAATATTAAGTCTACATACCCGGAATTCGATATACAGGGTACTGAGATTTGGAAAATTCGATGTGATAGATTTTCGGCCCAAAATTTGGCGAGTTAGGGGTCAAATTACACGATTTGACTTTTGAGATCCCTACCAAACTCCTCCGAGAATTTTTGGTCTAAACACTGGAAATTTTAGATATAGGTCCGTTGGACATGTATCTTACTTATAACTTGAGTTGAGATCAAAACAAAAAAAAATTATGGGGTCATAATAGCGGTCATATTTTAAAAAAAATTGACACCCTTTTTTGTTTTTATTTAGCAGAACATACACCTTCAAATACCCGCGCAAGGCTGGGCTGAAATGCTAGTTATATATACTATATAGATAGATGTATATTCTTAAGAGGAGAAATCCTCGTTTAAATGTAAGTTGTGCGCGATTGCGTGTGAGATACGATGAAAACGACGAGCACATACCATTTTAGATACTTATATTAAAAAAAAATTGGATAAAATTGATATTAGCCTGAAATATATGCATTATAAGGTTAACAGCATAATAAATTATTATGCTCCTTACTAAATTAACATAAACAGGTGCACAGCAATTTACTAATAAACATTTGTTATCGATTTCCTAAGTCATCGTTTACAGTATCTCTATCCGTTGCCGTCGAATGATTAAACTATTTTTTCGAACACATCAAGGATCAAAGCTTTTTGAAAATATATCGTCACGCATCTAAGATAACATAATAAACGCAAGCACGAATGAAAATATTGGGTTCGCCTTAAAGTTATTTCCTGGTATGAGAGTTACCACTCCGAACTACTATATATCTTTATATATTTTTATCTATTAAAGCATGCATTATGGTTGTAAGCATACTGATGCCAGTATTTAATCAAACTATGAGCAGAGAAAGTTTGGTAAAACTTAATGAGAATGCTCTGTTCTACGTTTGTTGTAAAAATGGAAGGAAATTTGAATTTCGTTCCATTTTAATCTTCTCAAAACGAAAGTAATCGAAAGAATAACATTCAACAATCGTACTTTTTATATATATAGATATTTTTTTAATTAATAAAAAGGAAATTGTATTACCAAACACGTAATAATGTAATTTTTAAACGAAAAAAAATAAACTTCATATACCTTTTTAGTATTTTCTTTTTTCTTTTAGATTAGTAAAAAAACACCATTCACATTCGAAATGTCGATTTTGATAGGTATTCTGGTAAGCAACAACGAATGAACACCCCAAACTCCCCATGTTAAGAATGGCTTTCGGAATAGACACCCCAACTTCTCCATATTAAAAACGATTTTCGGAATAGAGCCCCCTAACCTCCCCATGTTAAGAACGGCTTTTGGAACAGACATCTCCAAAACCCCTATATTAAGAACGGCTTTCGGAATAGACACAGCCGACCTCGTCATCATACCCGAAAACCTATAATAGTTGACATGCCCACTGAGACCGATGTGTTGTGCGTAATATAAAAATGTACTGACTTCAAAACGGGACAAAATTTAAATTTCCGTTCCCGTTTTGCAACAACCGTAAAACAGTATTCTTCGCAGGGTTTACCGAACTTTCTGAAATAGAAATATAAGCAGAGCGATAACATTAGGTTGAGAAAGTTCTTGCGGATTTTTTTTCGTTTTGATTCGAAATGATATTTTTTCACATAAGTTTTCTTCATAATACCTTTACTTTATATGTGATTTTAAAGAGCAGTTTTCGCTCTATCTAAACATTTGAATTACAATAGTTTAAAACAAAATTGTCTTGTTTTTTTTTTCAAAACGTTGAATGGAGAAAATCAAATGAGAACGTTTCAAAACATTGAATAGAAAAAAACAAGTCAGAACAATGTTCTTATTACAATTCCAGCTGGGCAGAAAGCTGCCGAAGCAGTTATATCTACTAAGCTTGTGACCCAAAAATGCCCAAAAATTCGTGGTTTAAGAAATTGTGTAGTGGCGAAAAGAGTCTTGAAGATGGTGTACGTAGTTGTCGGCCATCAGAGTTTGATAACTATTAACTAAGAGATTTAGTTGAAGCCAATCCAGGAACAACTGTTTGAAAACTTGTTTCTGAATTAGACGTAGCGTATATGACGTTTTCAAACAACTTGAAAGACTGAAAAGATAAAATCCTGATAAAATAGTGACTCACGGATTGAATAACGACGAAAATATACTAAGTGTCATTTCCTTTCTTTTACGCAACAAAGATGACTCTTTCTCGACCGGGTTGTGACTTGCGATGAAAAGTGGGATTTTTTTTTTCAAGTGACTTTCGTAATTGCCACAGATTGTCATATGTAAACAAAACACTATAAATACTTCCAACTCGAACATTAAACATGAATTGCATTAACAACAAATTTTAAAAAAGGAACGATCTTTTTTGCCCAACTCAATACTTAACAAAGTAAACGACTAAAGAGAAATATGACTTAGCCAGGTCTGAATTTTACTAAAAATGCAATCCCCTTTTTTGTTTGATTAAAGAGCAAATTTACGAAAACGGAACCAATAAAAAGAACAGAATAACGATGTAAAAATGTCTCCAATTATTTTTGAGTCTAATATCTTTAGACATGTTGAATGCAGAAAACTACGAAATTGCCCAAATCTGACTGGAGACGTTTAATCCGTCAAGCAAAATGGTAGGCTGTGTAATTCTAATTTTTAATAAACGCCAGTATATTACAACACTCTTTTTTCCTTTGTTCCTATATTTGACTAAATTGGCATTGGATTTGGTGTTTCTATTTCATAAGATTAACTGCTATTATGATTTATATGATGCGTATATGTTCACAGAAATAAACCAATTCATCTTTCGACAATATTATAGACGGTATTTGATGTTATCAGTTTTCCAAAAAAGCAACATTTGTGTCAGCCTCTTTTAAGTGATGCTACGTATACATGCATGATGATAAACATTGTAAAATACGAATACACATGTTCATAGGATTTAATAGAAAAGCCATTTTGTACACCGCTAATTATAAAGGAAGTCGTTATAAATGAAATGATATATAAAGAATATGAATATCTGCGTTTTAACGTAATTGATGGGCATGATGGACATCAAAGGTCCTTCCAAATTCGCATATTAGTTTCCACACATTATATATATATATATATATATATATATATATATACATATATATGTATATATATATATATATATATATATATATATATAATTCAAACACGGTAGTGTTTGAATATAGGGTTAAGTGCAAGTTTTAGTCATTTAGACCTTATTTAAAGTTTCACCGCTCACACATTTTTCGACTGAATTGCAACCAATTATTACAGTTTATAGATAGCTTTCTCAGTTATATTGTGAAAAATGTTCAATTTTCGTTCAGTAAAATAAAAGTTATTATAAATTTTCTGGTCTTCAAAATCGAAAAAATAGCTAAGGCCGTGAGTGACGCTTTTATGACTGTTTTCCATAGCGACATCGTCGCTTCAGCGAATAAGGTCAGAAAAAGAGAAGTAATTCGTGAATATATACAAAAAGAATATAATAAATTTATAATTTAAAATATTGCAGCATTAAGAATGTGTTTAAATTCAGTTTATAACGGTTGATAATGAGTTCTAGTCCTGCACTTTTTTATTGCAATATATATATATATATATATATATATATATATATATATATATATGTGTGTGTGTGTGTGTGTGTGTGTGTTTGTGTGTATGTGTGTCGTGCGTGCGTGCGGATAAATACTAGCAGATAAATCTGACCTCATATGGGATTAAATAGGGATGAACAAATGTTTCACCGTAACCATATCTCGAAATCTGTGAAATCGCCTATTAGCTACTCTAATAGATCAATTGCATGTTCAAGTACTCTCCAATAGTTTTTTTTAAATGTTTCTACGTAATTACTCGGATTAAAATTAGCTGCACAAAAGACAAGTGTCATGGTTCAATCTTTCTCAAAAAAAAAACCCCTTAAAATCCATGATTTTTCCAAGCTTTCATAATTTTACAGTCCTAATAAAACCCATTTTTTATAATCATTTTTATAATTGACTATTAAGAAAGGTCGATTTTTTAACGAAAATAATGCTGTATTTCAATACCTAACTGTTATCGTCTTTAGTTATTAGCAAAAATAACGCCCGAGGATAAAGTATAGTTATCAGCAATCAATCTCGGTATTATAATTTTCATGATGGCTTCATGTGCATAATACTTTATTCTGATGTTAAAAACCTGTCATTTGACCATCAGCCAGATTTCTTATTCGTAAGCTATCCCGCAATATTGAAAACGATTTAAAACACTTGCTGCAAAATTGTACGCTTTCATTCATACAATCTAATTTTTTAAATCTTTTTTAATGATTTGTCAGTCGATTACGAGTTTTCTATGACCATTCATTAATTGTTATTACATTTCAGACGTTTATAGAAAGAAACCACTGGACTCATCGATTATATTAGCTGTGTTATCAAAGTAACAATTGCTTGTCAGGAGATTAACGTCTTCAGTCTTTTTAAATAAAACAAGCATCGGCCTTACACAAGTGATTCACTTACACGGCCCATCCCCTCCGGGGCCTGGGCAACAAATGCCAAGCAAAGACCTTATGTGGGGATAACCCCACATATAAGACCTTTGTCAATGTAGGGGCAACCCTTCATACCAACTGTCACTATCCAGCTCCCCTACTCCCCGGGGAGTTAGTCCCAATTTCCCCTTCACTCCTCACATTAAAAATCGGCCTTGTGCGTAATTTGCTCGGCGGGGGAGCAAATAAATACCCTTACATATGTGATTGGCACTAATGAACAAAATTCATGCAGTAATTGGAAGGTTATACAAGATAACTATATCCAAAACCACTGTATGGGGATCTAAAAACGCAATAGAGGGTAAAAATCTAAAACTAATATTTTAATTACAATTATTTAAAATAAATCTTTGTTACCTACACATTTACGTAGGTGTGTATAAAGTTGCTATCTAAAAAGGTATGTAAACACTAGGGGGCGCATGGTTAATAACATTTGTGGGGTTAGAAGGAATTTTCTTTTTCAGTAGTGAAAATATCAATAGAAACATTAGACGCATCTAATTATAAATTTATTTCAACTCAATAAGGTATTTTATATGAGTAAGCTCGTCGTACGTTATCACTCGACTGAAAAAAAACCCACAGATATGAGGAGGGAAGGGGAGAGAGGGAGATGTAAGAATTGTCCGGAGAGTAAGGCTTCGGGAGGCTTCAACCTCTTATTACATAATTATGAAGAAGAACAAAAAAACTTAATCGAACTGACATCTCATTGATAAAGCCAGGTTATTGGCCAAAATTCGAACTTTAACGATAACACCAAAAAAATGATTTTACCATTTAATAACATTTTCAGGTTTTCAACTTTTCTTATTTAAATTCAGTAAAAAATATTTTCCCAAATGTGTGACTTACATTGCTTTAATTTCGCGCTTAAACCAAGCGACAACACACTGATATAAACAGTTACCGATACGAGATGTTTCGCCTTCTAATTATACCATTATGAGGAAAAATATACTTAATCGGACTGACATCTCCTTCATAAAGCCAGGTTATTGACGAAAATTCGGAATTTAACAACAACACCAAAAAAGTAAATAAAAAAAATGATTTTATCATTTGGAAACCTTTAAAGATTTTCAAATTTTCTTATTTAAATTTATTTACATAGAAATATATATATACAAATATATATGTGTGTGTGTATGTATGTATCTGCATATGTATATATATGTATGTGTATATATATGTAAATGTATATGTATGCATATGTATATATATGTATATATATATATATATATATATATATATACGTGTGTGTGTGTGTGTGTGTGTGTGGGTGTGTGTGTGTATACCTTGGTAAATTAGATATCTAGATCTAGATATTATTTGGTACGTTGTTGGTTTAGTTTTCTTTCTGAAAGTTTAATTTTATTTCAGTCCAAATTCTCAAAAAGCAAAGGATGCCTCTTTCAAGCTCACAGTTGATATCTAAATAAACTGAACAGATGTTCGAATATTCCAGTAAAGTTTACATTTACCTATGAAACACTGAGTTAGTAAAACATTTGGAAGCATCGTTTCTTCATTTTCCGACCGAACACTTAAATAAAGTATACTTTTATTGTGATTTCTTGGTCTTTAATGAATCCACGACAAGAATTACCCAGCATCATTAAAAACGAGTGCGGGTTATTCATACCATAGATATATATTTGGGTTGTAAATATTATCAGATTTGGGATATTTAGTCGGGATTTTCTTCTTAAAAAAACAACCTCATGTTAGATGTTTTTGACACATAACTAGAGAGCGAAAGAGAGTGAAAGAGAGCGAGAAAGAGAGGAAGAGAGAGACCTGTCACTCTAGGACAGTGTGTAGCCAAATCAAGTCTATGCACTTATGCTTCACCTCTACAGTTATATAAATACAACTTTGTCTCTGTGTGTTAGTCCGTTCCTTATAGACTTCGAAACGGCTGTACAATTTTTTTTTTAAATTAACAAAATTTTAACGTATAAGTCTGGGAGTGATATTATTAAAGTGTTGTCTTAGAATACACTCGAGAATTACCGATAATCGAAATCGTTATTTTAATTTATCTATCATCGGTAAATCTATTTTTCCATGTCGTCGCTTAGCAACAATGATAGTACAACGGATCGTAAAAAATCTACTGTAGGTAAGTTGATAGCTTGCTTTTTTTCTGCATGAGGTGTGCTGTGTGTTGAAATCCCGAGCTTAAGTTTCTTAGTGTTTTTTTCGTCAACGGGAAAGAAGCTTATATAAAAAAAAATTAATAAAAACAGTAGGAGTGCAATAAATAATAATGTATATTTTGGACTAAGTTACTGTATGGAGGCATGTGAAGCATACTTTTGGGCGAGTTCACGGATTTCGATGACAATAAAAATTTAGGAATGTGAAATATTCGTTGATTATAATTCAATCATGTGCTATGCAGGCCTTTCTGCTAGTATATGCGATATTACTTGAAACTTAAATATTTTAACTGTCAGATTTCACATTTGACCGGAGCAATCTCATTAGAAACTTTTATTCTCTTTAACTAAATTTGCAGCCAATTAACATGATTCTATTTTCATTAATTGTTACTGCATTTTGCATCAATTCAATCGTTTATATGAAGTATTGGGTTATGTAATTGATGATGACATCGACTATTATTATATTTAGAATAGACTGTCAGATATGACAAGTAAGCCTTCACATTAAACGTAAAGGCAGTGAATATTGTTTACAATTAGCCGGGTAAATTAATTAATGAATAATAATCTGCGGAATAATAGCGATTAATATAATCATTTTCATGGTTTCGCCCGTTATAATTCCATAGTAGATCGTGACGAACTGGCTACATCAATTCTTGCATTGAAATTTGCAAGAATAGTTTTAATGGATACATTATAAAACAGTTAATCTTCCCATTTTATAGAGACGGTGGTAAAGACTTGTATTCTCGGAGGGAATCATCATAAAAAATTAACGAACTGAAACTGAAGTGCTTTCATGTAAGTCATTCATCAAATACTATGATTGGGTGTTCTTTGATCGCAATCGCGTTTTCTCTTCGAACATTATTGTTCTTTGTATTCGTAAATGTCATCTACTGTTTAGATTTTGCTGATTATTTTGTGATATATGTTTACATCCTCTTTACTGTCCGTCGATGAATTTATTTTTCAGTCATTATTTTATAAAAAAAAATATTATTTTCTAATATATTTTATCCATTTATTTAATACATGACGAATTGGTACTTTAAGGAAAAGAGCGACTTTCTTGTCACATGTCTTATAAAAGAGCTGTTGAGGATGTGTGTAACCAGATTTTACTTCAAATTACTTCTAAACACAAGGAGTCCAGTTAGAAATGTACGAAACAGAAAATATCCCAGGAACTTGCTGTGCGAGGAAAATTTATTGGAATTGAAGTCGTGCAACAAACACATGGCGGTTCATTTAAGACTATTTGATTCGATCATAATTATTAAAATATTAATCTTACAAGGAAGAGAAAATTTGGAAAATAGAAGTTAGATTAAAATGAAACAAAAATCAATTCTAAAAAAAGTGTGTTTAGGCGTGAAAGGAGTATATATTTTTTATAATTCTCGTGCCGTATAAATATCGAAATGTTCTGAGACTCAAAGATGATGAATGGTTATTCGTATTATCTGGATTCCTAAGACTACTGTTTTTATATTGCGTTGGATTTTCAGAACGTTTCGGTAGATGTAACCTACTACCTTCTTCAGGTGTATTTTCTCGGCAAACGGAACCCACATATTGTTACCATGCTTTTGTTTCGTCAGGCATGAGAGTATAGATGTTTTAAGCAATTCGCAATTATATTTTTAAAGAGCTCTAATTAACAACAACAAATACTACAGTGTGTGAATATTCCTTGTTTTTGCACTTATTTGTAGACAAATTACCCCCCTCTGAATTATGGACGACATATTTGGGTTATTCATTTAATTATTCCCATGTGGTTTATTCTTTGGCTCTAGCCCTCCCCTCGCCTTCGCACTGGAAAATGAGGTAGATTATAAAGTTAGCCTATTTTCTTTTTGTATGAAAGTATAGTGTTTTATCAAAAATAAATCCATAGAAATATATATATATATATATATATATATATATATATATGTATGTATCCTCAACACCTCTGCTCTTGCTTGCCTTGATAAAGACCACACTGAAACTTGCCGTTATGATTTCAAATGATCTGAAATAAGAGGAAAGAAGATTTGATTTTATCATGTTATATCTCTCCTTTTTTCGGAAATAGGGTACGATTATGTATGTATCCAACATCAAGTAATTAATATGCTGACTTTTTTAAATCATATTCTGAATCAAGTCGCATCTTACTGTCAGATCATTTGAAACAATATCAGCAAGTTTTAATCCCCCCTCCATGAGAGCATGAAGTTTTGAGGAAATATCAAATTAAAAAAAAATTCATATGCTAAACTAAAAAAGCAAATAACTATAACTGAAACGGTCTATGGCTGTAAAGATGTGCCAAAAATAGGTTCTCGGTGATGGATGACCCCCGTAATATGCGATTTAAGTGAAAATGTAACATTACTCACTACACAATATATATATATATATATATATATATATATATACATATATATACATATATATATATATATATATATATATATATATATATATATGAATTTGTTTTTTTTCTTTTCTGTAGTTATATTCATATTTAAAAAAAACAACCTTTGTGTATTTATATTCATATTAAAAAACTTTTTTCTATTTATTCCAAAAGAAAATACAACTTTGTAATATGTTATTCACGGAACTGGATGCATCTGAAAATATCTAGCTCATTTTCATATTTTTAAACAGTTATTTTAATAGTTTCCCTATTAGTATTTTAAGTGTTCCTATGGAATAATCACGTTTCGTTTACTATTGCGTGTAATTATATTCATGCAGATATTTTACATGCCTTATATTGCCTTATATTTGCATAAATATTTATATCTATAAAAGTTAAAGTGTATGTGTGTGTGTTTCTCTGTGTACATTTCCCTACACAATAACTCTGTAAGTTTTCAGTCTGCATACTTAAAATTTGATATACTGGATATTGTGATTTGGGAAAATCCTTGTAATCGGTTTTCAGTCAGAAATTTGGCTATTAAGGGGTCAAAGTTAATCTATTTTACATTTGAGAACTCTACCATACACCTCCGCTATTTGGGGTCTAAAAGCTTTAAATTTTATATATAGGTATATTGGACATGGATCCAACTTAATAAATTTAAAAGCACTAAATGTGAAGAGGTCATAATAGGGGTCGAAGTTTAAAAAAAATTGACATCTTCGGTCTCTACCAAAGTACTCAGATAATTTCAGGTCTGAACAGTTGACACTTTACATAAAGGGTATTCAAAGATAGAGCAAGCTTTTTAACCGGTTAGAGTTAAAAATTTGAGCTCCCAATATATAAATCTAAGCATGTATATTTGCATGTCTGCCTAAAATTTTCGACAAAGTATCGTTCTTAAGCACAACCCTTCAAACGACAAATACCGAAAAATTTGCTAAAAACATTAATATCTTCACCCTCAACTGGGCACTTTTCCACAGTGAGGGGTCGCTTTTTTCGCCGATATTTTCGAGAGTAGTCCCCTCTTTTCCATTGTTTCTGGACTGGCGGTAGTCGTAACAGCAAATCCGTTACGTTTTTTTCACATTCTTTTCTTCCTTCACAGTACGGGTTCGAGCTGCCTTCTTACTACTACTTTTTTTTCTTTTTTGCTCAACACACACCCCCAACCTCCCGGTCAACGTCGGGCACACACGCTAGTATTGAATACACGAGGATTTGTTGCAAGTTGAGAGAAGAAAAAAAAATACATTTGTGAGGTGTATCGACAAGAGGATAGTTTGACACTGCCAGTTTTCTTGTTTTTGTTTTTTTTCCTATTTACATGTTATAAGCTATATCGGCTTGTTTATTTTTATTTTATTTTTAGTGATTTTATTAAACATAAACTTAAAACAAAGAAAGATTCGATATTCGTTTAATACCGGAATTTGATGGATGTACTGATTGCCCCCACTCTGTTCTCGAATGGGTTTAGAAGCCTGAGCATATTTGCAAATTGTGCAAAATAAATGAGTCAGCAACAGTAGTTACGTTGAGGTTAAGCAGTGGCGCCTATGCAATGTACCAGCAAGTCATGGATGAACCTGACTCGGACGCAATTTAGCAGAGCTTATATACAGCATTTGGGGCGGATCCTTTTGTTGTATGGCAACAGTCCACTACCCCGCGATTCCATCCCACTGAAAGGGTGAGCGTTTACTTGGCTGATTTACGGAACTTATCAGCACTGTTTTGTGGTGTCAGCGACACCATGTTAAGCTGTGTTTTTTGGCTGGCTTACCTGATGATGCCAGTACACTTTTGCGAGCGTCCTCGTGTATTGACAGATTAATGACGGACGAGTTATTGGCCCGAACACAAACCATCCTTAAAGAACCAGGGACAATTACAGAAACAGCTGCACCAGTCGTGAAGACCCACAGACTGCTCCGATGTTATCGCTGCAATGAGTTAGGTCACGTATCTCGCAACTGTTCAGGGAAACGAAGTCAGGGACGAAGTACTGTGGCCACCCTTGCCCCTTGTCAAACAATGAACACAGCATTGCCTGTTGTCGGCATAAAAATTAATGACGTGCAATGTTCAGCACTTGTAAGCATGGGATGTTCCCAGTATATAGTAAACGGAAATCGCTGTCGGACGTGGAGCAAGCAACAAGTGGAGGGCATAACCATTAATAGCTTATCCCAGGCATGTTGTGGTATTGGGACTGTCACAATCTGCACTGAGAAAGGTGACATAGCTAGAAGTTGACGTCTCGATGTTGCAATAAACCCCTTTGGATACGACTTATTAGCTGGAGTTGACGTTATAAGAACACCAGGAGGCATCATGATTACATCGGCCAGAGGTTTAACGCTTGGTAGAGGGAAAGAAGTACGCGCAGCTATTGCCATTCAGGAAAAGGCCTTCTTTGCTATGTTTGACGACAAAGAAAGGGTCTGAACTGCCAGGTGCAAATGGACCATGATCGAATCGCCAAATCAGTTATGCAATAACATTCCAGAGTATGCAGTTTCTTCCAAGAATCCGACTGAATATGATGAATAACTTCACTAGTGGATTGATAAACGTTGGTTAATATCATACCCACAAGAACGTCTTGGACAACCCAAAGGATTAGTTCCACTAATGGCTATTGAACAACCGACTAAAAAGAAACTTCGACCCGTAATGGATTATCGAGAATTGAATCAGAATGTTGATGTCTTCACCGGAAATGCAAATGTGTACGCTGCTAAACTACAAGAGTGACGCCAGAAAGGGAGTTAAATAGCACTGCTGAATTTGAAGAAAGCCTACCTACAGATACGTGTTCATGAGTCACTCTGGCCATGTCAGACAGTGATAATCAAAGGTACACCATACTGTTTTACGCGCTTAGGTTTTGGCCTAAACGTTGACCCCTTATAAGCATAGCTATTTTAAAACTGTTTTGATACCAGAATATACCACAATGAAAGCTACACCAGCTTACATTGATGACATCTATGATAATGAAGACATAATGTCTTCAGATGCGTATCAAATGAAACTGGAATCTTTCTGCGTAATAAGCAAGGACGCTAAGCGCTTAAAGGATGAGGCGCTCGCGTTGGGCTTTTAGGTCCGGGAGGAATGCAATACTTTACGATGGAAGCGAGGGAGCCCGATTCCAGATGTATCTAGTGTGTTAACGCAGCGCATTATGTTTTATATTCGCAGTGAATTTGTAGGGCATTTACCTGTCTGTTGATGGCTCAGAGTAGCACCAGGAACACTACAAAGATTAGCAACTGCGGTCAAAAAAGTATTGGGCGAAAATGATGGCTTAAACGACCCTGCCCAAGGAGAGTGGCATGTATCCGGACACTAACTGAATGCATGTGTTGACACGAGTGATGTGACAATAGGTGTAGTGTTGGAATGATTGGATAATACTATATAAAATGCGTGCTGGCTTCGTTCGAAAAATGATACCCAGCGGAACGAGAAGCCCAGGTTGTAAACCTCCACACTGACCCATTGTGTGTTTACCACTGGGTGACTGACACCTTAACAGGAAATGCACGAGTTTAGTCTAAAGTCGCAAGTGAAATGTTGATAAGAAAGAGACTAGCGATAATAAAGCGTCTAGTCGACGAATACAGTTTACAGGTTTACATAACCTTAGTTGCATTAGAGCAAAAGTAAGCTGATGAGCTGATTCGAGTGCCAAAGAGATGGATGAATATAATGAAGCAGGGATGTAATCATCCGCCACTGACATGCACATGCTTAACAGATCAATTATCACCGGATCAGATCCGTGAAATCCATCACAATAGAGGACATCCTGGAATTCGTCGAATCACATATTTTGTCTTAAGAGTATGCCTTGCAACTACGAAGCCATCGATCAAGGCATAATACACTCGTGTGAAGAGTGTCAGCGAATATATCAAGCACCATCCCGATTGTAAAAAGGGAACCTTTAGGTGGAGGAAAACGTGTGTCGGATATGTATGAATAAGTCATTATGATGGCAAACATTTCTTAACTTTATCAGACTGTGGCTCTGGGCGTTTCATGATATGGCGTCTAATGGCACGAAACGATATATATAGCATTTTGCGACAATTAAGATCCATCTTTTTTTTACATGGCCTCCCGCTTGAAATCCTGACTGATAATGCCTCTACATTTCGACGTAAAGAATTTCAGAAATTCATTAACAGATGGGCGGTAAGAATGCGTTACCGATGTACATATTTTCTAAAAGGTAACTGATTGGCGGGGCGATGTCACCGCACCGTCACAAGAATTGCAGCTAGATAACATTGTTCGATTTCAGAATCTGTGTACTAGAATAATTTGACACCCAATGATGATGCGACATCATAAACTGCGCCAACCAATGGGATTTACTGGTACTACGAACAGCGTATAAAGGGGATCGCTGCCAACATGCATCTTCAAAAGCAATAGTATCACGTCCCAGGATTAGGCCGGTCGCCGAGAACTTGCGTGCACCCATACATTGCCGTCTTGTCCATTTACACACCATAGATCCTGTGAGGGATCACTCTGCTTCACGCTGGCTATTGTTTCCTTGAGCATTTGTTGCAGTTGAACATCCTCTATGGTGCTGCCCAATCCTTGGGTTAGGGGGTTGGTGCCTCGCTTTATGATTCCTGTTGTTGCTCAGAGCCACCTACACACTGGCAGATACCCGATCAGTTTCTCATATAGGGAGAAAATGTCTCAACGTGTCACAATCTCTGGAACGCTTCTATCGCAGAGTGACACACTCCTCCCAGACGTCAAATCCAAGAACTCGTGTGCCATCTCCAAACTACTCTGGTAAATTGCTTTCCAGTCCAAACAGAGGAAAATTCTGCTTCACTCGTTCCGCAGGTGTCACGTGGTTGTTGATTTATAAATCATCTAAATATGTCGATGTTGATTCGTGAAAAGTGACATATTTGGACAAAACAACTTCCACAATTACCTGCATAATGGATGGACCAAGATTAAGCCCAAATCCCATCCTAGCTAGGCAGTATCTCTCTCCATTCACAAACATGGTTGTGAACGACCAAAAATCACCTGCACATGAAAGTAGGCATTTCTCAATACAACACTGACACGTCGGAACCATTCCTCCACCAGTCTCTCAGCTTTTGTGTACACACATCAGCACGTGCCGTGTATGCGTCCACATGGTCGTTTAGTTCGCGGTAATTTATAACAGACCGCACTTTTCATTGTTATACTGAACAATCGCCAGTAGTGGAATTAATCGCTTAGGTTAACTAAGCTCTTTCTCCGGGTATGGTATTAGCCATCCATTGGGAATCCAAGTTTGTAATTCACAGTCATAATCATTCCGAGTGTGTTTGGGAACGGTGTATACAGGTTCCTGGTTGATCAGCTCTTGTGGCGGCTGCTCACTCGACCAATTGCAGATTGCAGTCCAATGTTTCTTAGTCGAGCCGAATACGACATTAAAGTCAGATCGTTCTTTTTTCACTGCAACAGCTGTGCCGACACGGCAATCTTCTTTCGGGAAATTGGCCTCATTGTGTTCATTTATATGAACGCCGTCCAACAGGCGGATGACATCAATCTCGAGCAAAAGATCGCATCCCAATAGACATCCATCCATGGCCAACATCTCCCCCACAACGCGGTTCCGTTTATCCACCTGCAAACTGACCTTGGGCGCTCCTTTGCTGGCCACACCCTTTCCATCAACAGACAGTACGTCTGTCTTGTGTGCATTCCGTGGACCACAACCGTAATCCTTACTAGAGATAGGGTGCCCCCACAGTCAATCAATGCGTTCCGAATCATTCCGCTGACAAGCACGAGCTTCACTGGCAGGTTAGTTCCCGATCCTACTACGGAGGAGAGTGGCGCCCACATCTCGCCCCTGTTTCCGTTTTCCGAACAATTTGATGCGATGTGCCCCTCGTACTCGCATCAGTAGCATCGAATGCATGGTGTTTGGCGCTGCCTCAATCGTTCAAGCTGACAGTGCTTAGCAAGATTGTTGGCTGCAGGGCTATTAAAACACTGCAGTGAGTTCTCAGAGAGCTTGTGTAGAGGCATGTCTGACCTGTTGATAGCGCTGCAACTCCTATCCACCATGAACATTGCTCGACTGAGAATACTTTCTGTTGGGATCTGGGTGATATCAGCAGAAGCAAGCTGGGTATGGTCAGACAGTCAGTCATGAATGCATACTTCAGCGTCCGGCTTGGGACTCCTCCGAACAGGCTGGAGAGCTTTGTTAATGTAGCGTAGAACTCATCTACCGACTCGTCCGAGTGTAAGATGCGTCTTGAACACTGCTTGTATGCTTTACATCGGTCAAGCGAAAGGGGTCTGCACAGTGCATTATTCGCCCGTGTCACATTATTCTTCTCTGCATCTGACAACTGTTGGTAGATGTCGGAAGCTCCTCCAGCTAGTCGTAAGGGATGACCAGTCAACTACCGAGAGCTTGCAGATAAGGTCCACTCTCTCTAACATGTCTACAACAGATACTGTGCCGTCATATTCCGGTACTAATTTTAGGTCGAAACTTCAGCCATATCGCTGAGATAGCTTGAAGCAGACTGTTCTATTTTCAGTTCTTTTTTCCAACTGCCCCTTTCTTCCTAACCTCACCATCTTTCTGAAACAAACAACTCGAGATCTATTTCACCGACCGAAGCAAATGAAAGAATGCAACCTACACAAAAAATCCGACGTATTTATCCTCGCGGGGGCGCAAACTCATGCAAATCAGTACAAACCGGATGTCTTGCATTATTGTGCATAAGACGTGATAGAAATTGGCTCGTCATACATTGTCTACAGTTGTTCAGTTTAAAACAAGAGCGAGCGGTGGAAGATAATAGTAAATAAACGAGCATTTTTTGAAAGTTGAGAGACGAAAGGAGCAAATGATGTCCGTACGTTGTATCGACAAGAAGACAGTTTGGCACTGCCAATTTTTCTTTCGTCTCTTTTTCGGTTTACAATTTTCTACAGAAAATCCCTCCATATATTACATACCTTTGTTGAGTTTTATGGATTGCGTTGGTATTTGTTTCATTTTCTTAAACACAACTATGTAATGCTTTGTCAGAAGCGATTTTCATTTAAAAAATCTATGACAGTTTATATGGCAATGGTTTTCTTGGTTTTATACACCACCTAATTATTAAATTTTACCAAAATATAGCGTGCGCATGTTTCGTTATTGTCTTCAAAATATATCAATGAAAACTTTCACAATGATTTCTTAATATGTTAAGAAACCCCTTTGTCATTGCAAGGCGGCATTTGATGGACTCACTTCCTACATTGTAAGGTATGCAAAAATATAATTACGCAGAGTTTTGCAGACAATATATTTAAAAAGTGATAATTATAGACTCGTAATAATAATAATAATAATAATAATAATAATAATAATAATAATAATAATAATAATAATAACATTAATAATAATATTTATCAAAAACCTATATGTAGTCAGGCAGTAAACGTAAGAATGAAAAATATAGTATATAAATGTCACAATTCCAAACTTTATAACCTGTTGATTACGTTGCTACTATATATATATATATATATATATATATATATATATATATATATATATATATATATATATATATATAATGTTAAGCTGAACGTCCGCGTGTGTGCGTGTGTGTGTGTGTGTGTGTGTGTGGTCACGAATATATCCTATATTGTTTACTATTTCCAAAAAATGCTTGCATATAATGATAGAAGATGTATCGAGGATCAGGAATGGGTATGTTTGATCTGGCAGAACGGTGGTTCATTAAAATTGTGGGATCTGCGTTCGCGTCTGGCCCGCAAAGTATGAAAATAAAAAATGAAAAAAAAAAAAACGTTTACAAGGGTTTTTGATATAGATGTGCATAAGAATACTTTGATATTTATGCTTTAACGTAAATAGGGATGGTATAATAAAATTGTGGGGTCTGCGTCCGCCCCCGAACTCCATGGAAATATTGGACAAATTTTAACAAAGACCTTTCGTATCTATTTGCGTAAGTATACTTTGATAATTATGTTTCAGTTTGAAGAAATATTGTATAATAAAATTATTGGGGGTTCTTTCGCGCCTGGCCTCAATAGAATGTCAATATGTCACAAAGTCTTACAAGGTTCCTTAAAAGGCGTGAGGTTCCACAATAACTCCTTGACGTTGATCTTAATTCACGTTAGCTTTTATTTATTTTTTGAAGTTGAATCATATTGTGTCGAATAAATTCACCTCACCAATTCACGTTCTTATTAAAGTGAAAGCAAAAAGCATTCGGAATTTTAGACAATTCTCGACACAAATTTTGCATAACTCTTTTTTCCTTTCTCCACTTACACGTGACACACTCTCGAAAAGAGATAAATAGGTAAATAATAATAATAAAAACGTTACTAGTACACATACCAAAAGAAGGAAAAAATCCTGCTCACGTGATTACGCGTCTTCTTAAAAACATTTAAATAATCTATTTATTTTTATTTATATGCTTGTTTTTTATCAGTGTACTAGAATGGATTCAGTTGACTACAACCCCTTCTGCGTGTTCTTTACATTACAATAGTACAACCTTAAATCCGACGGCGCAATACTACACCGTTAAATATTGTAAAACTGACATGAAGCTGGTCTGCTTGAAAAATGCGACATTTTCTTCTTATTCATATTTATATCGATTCTTTGCTTTACAAAAACTAAAGTAATTACGTGTTTACTTTTTTAATATCCCATTTTGCTGTTTCGGATTATTTTACGAAATTAAGTCAAGCTTCGATCTTTATCACAACTGTTTTTGTTTCTTTGTTTTTCGATATTTCGTCGATATTATTTAGCAAGAGTGTTTAGCAGAAAAGCCAACAAACGACTACCCCAAAAAATAAATATGCAAAAAATAAATGTTACCATAGTCAATAAAAGTTCAGTTACTTTTTTTTGTTTCGAAATAGTTTTTAATGCCCTTTACTTGAAATAATTTCAGCGAACCGACATTAAAACGAAATTTAAGGCGATAATCACTTAATTGAACTTTTATATAAAGTACACCTACCCTACTCGATTATTAATCAAGCACAAAATAACGGAACACATTAAAATATATTTATAAACCTTCCTTTCGATTACGGATCTCTCTTAAATTGTTAACAAATAATGTCACGTGCCCCTCATTAAATTGAAAACGGAGCTCTCCATTTCAAAGACGCTGCCATTTGGATTTTTTTAAAACCGGTTCGTAAATTAAAATAAATTACAAACCACTTAAAAATACACACCTATGAACTTTTCTACCATAAAAAAAACAACTTTTATTGACCATGGTAATATTTATTAGTTGTATATATATATATATATATATATATATATATATATATATATATATATATATATATATATATATATATATATGCCACTTTCTCTTTGTAAGGAAACATTATTTTGTTGGTCACTCTTGGCTACAAATCGAAACAAAGTTGATATAAAAAATATATTTTCGCAAAAATTATATTTACTTTCATCATATTTTGCTTAGGGTACAATTTTTGAGTATCAAAACCTATCTCTTTACATCCCTCTCCTTTTCATAAACTATCATACTGTCATCATTCACAGTCAATTTTCTGAAGATGTAGTCAACGTACAAACTACATGTAGTTTCGTAGTCAACGACGGGTACTCCGGCTAGTATATATATATATATATATATATATATATATATATATATATATATATATATATATGTATGTATGAGTATATATGTATATGCATATACTGTATATTTATATATGAATATATATGCGTATATATGTATATATATACGCATTTATACACGTATGTATATATATATACATAATTATATATATGTATAAATATGCATTTATATATATATATATGTGTATGTATGTGTGTATCTATAAATATGTATGTATATATATGTGTGTGTGTGTAGACTTTTATGTAATATATTGAGTTCATACAATTCAGTAAATATTCATATACCAATAGGTTTAACGCCAAAAATGGTTGACTTAAGGAGTAAGCTACAAAATTATCACATTTTATAATTGTATATATATATATATATATATATATATATATATATATATATATATATGTATATATATATTATATATATATATATATATATATATATATATATATATATATAAAACGTGAAGTATCTGTTTATTTGTCTGAGGGTCTGCCTATCTGTCTCGGAGTGTGCATTTCAATACGCAACAGCTCTGCCAATATTTGGTCTACAGACTCAACATTTGGTATAGATTTGGGAAAATCTATGTGATCGGTTTTCGGCCAGTAATTTGTCGATAAAGGCGATTTGGGTGTAAACACATTTAATTTCATGCATTGGTTCCTTGGTCATTAATAACTTGATTTGAGCTCAAAACAACAAAAAAATAAATGGGTCAAAATTGAAATCGAAGTTTAAAAATTGTGCGATTATTTTGTTAAATACACACCTCCAAATACCCGGGCAACGCCGAAACCCATGATAGTATATATATATATATATATATATATATATATATATATATATATATATATATATATATATATGTATGCATATATATGCATATATATGTATGTATATATGTATATATATGTATTAATATATATGTATATATGCATGTATATATATGTATATATGTATATATATATATGTATTTATATATATGCATATGTGTATATGTATGTATGTACAAATATATGTATATATGTGTATATCTGTACATACATATGTGTATATATGTATATATATATGTATGCATACATATCTGTATATGTATGTATATATATATATATGTATGTATATATATGCATGTATACATATGTATATTTATGTATGTGTATACATATGTATATGTATATCTGTATTGTTTAAATATTGGATAGGAACTTTAAAGCCCTATAGATATAATAAAATATTCAATAAGAATACAATAAAAGTGTCTTACTCTGCTATGCCGAAACAAAAAATAATTAGTTCTAACAATAAAAAATTAACAGCTACAAAATACAATTATACAAAATATAGCAGGCTGTAACTGCAGAAGAAAAAATAAATGCCCCCTACAAGAATCATGTCAAATAAAAAAATGTAGTCTATAGCTGCACAGTATCAAAAAACCCAAATTTAAATGAATTTAATAGCAACCATAACTCAAGCACCCGATTAAATAATGACACCAAGTTTAACCAATCTACCAATCAAATACAAAACAACCCACCATATAATAATCCAACACCTAATCCATCGGAAAATAATTACACTAAACAAGAGGCAATATATTTTGGTTCCACATCTGGCTTAATAAAACATATAATTTCAACGCACAAATACTCATTTAAAAATCACTCCTTGTTAAACCAAGCTACTCTATCCAAGCATATTTGGAGACTCAAAGATAACAATATTTCTTTCAATTTTTAATGGCAAAATACACACCAGGAGATAAATTCTGGTCACTTTGTACAAAAGAGACCCTAAAAATGTTAAAATATGAAGATAAAAAAATAGAACAACCCTATTAAATTCAAGACAAGAACTTTTTTTCGACTGCAGTCATAAACGCTGATTTAAATTTAATAAATATAAACCACCTTAAATCATTAAAAATGTTACTTATTTATATTCAATATTAAAATTAAACTATAACATGACATGCTTATTAATAAAACTTTTGATCATCCAAAGTATTGTTATAAGTAATTGATCTGATATATCGACCATTATTATATATTATTAAAATATATTCTTAACCTTAACCTCTGATCTATTTTTTAATTTCAATAAATAAATAAATTATCAAATATTAAATTCAATTATTTTAAAAAGATTATAATATATTGTTTGCTTGATTTATTATTCCTAAAAAATAAATTAAGTTAAACACTAATTATCTCCCTTGCATTGTCTAATTAAAGAAACACTATTATCTTCCCCTTTCTTTCTTCAGGTTTACATTTAGCGTTTTAATCAAACGTATTCTAACCGCTATAAAATATTCCATTAGCGTTCTTTTTGAAAATTAATCATTTCATGAGTTGAAAAGCTACAGTAAACATCTGCTAAATCGGATGTTTTATTTTCTACAAAGTATTTGATTACATTAGTTTTCCTCTAGTAATATCCTATCTAGTGCTTAGAATATGCGTTAAAATTTTATCGCTTAAATATCTACAGTAGAACAATGTTGGCAAACTCCATATTGAGGCCAAAAAAACGTTTAGCATCTATAAGCTGGTGAATTAGGGCTTGATTGTTTCAGATTTTATCAACGAGATAAATAGGTTAATAATTTAGAGGGTTCTGTTGTTGTTGTTGTTTTTTTTTTGGGGGGGGGGTTCGCTTGAATGTTTGGATATCTCCAAACATCCGTAAATTAAGCGTACACAATGTATTAGCTGCGGATATTTTTTTGAAAATGCGTTTCCTCTTCTGATTATTTTATTTTATTAGTATAGCGGGAATGAAATTTAACATGCTCAGCTTAGTTATAGATTTTTAATAAAATCACCAATATGAGAAAGCCTAATTCTCAAATTACCGAGTTTGTATTTTGTCCACTGTGGGGACTTAAAGATAAAATGGTGGTTTGTTTGATCCATGATATGTTTGAAGCAAACCGCCGGACTAGCAGTTTAGCCTCTTCGGTTTAGATTACTAATATGTTTTCCGATTATATATATATATATATATATATATATATATATATATATATATATATATATATATATATATATTATTCAATGGTTAATATTCAGATAGACTCACGGGTCAAAGGAAAACTATTCTGGTCTCAACATATCAGTATCTGAATAAATGAGCAACAATCAATGAAAATAATCAATAACTGATTGAATACAATTCACGATTCGATAAAGGGGTCTATGGTCGATAGACTGAATTAATGGCACATTCAATCGCAACGTAATCACATGGTCACCATATTTTATTCGTTTTTTCTATAATTCGTGTTGCTACATGAATGAAATAAATCAAAATAATGGTCGTGCAGTCCATACCAAATTAGATTTAACGAGATGTGCACAATAGAATATTGTAATAATTGTGCCTTTTGAAGCAGGCTCCAAATGTTCAAGTATTACATCGGCTTATTTTTGATGCTGAGATATATCTATGCACATACTAGTAATAACCCCGTTTTTTTTTTGTATTGAATTATAAGCAACTAAAGTTTAAAGCTATTATATTTTCATCGAAATCGGCGAAATCGCCCATTTTTAATCAAATCGATTAATTGCCAGCTCTAGTTAAGGGTGTTTTGCAGTTTATCGGGAAAGATTTTAACATACCTCCCCCTGGTGATGTGTCCGTCATGCATGACAGATTATATTGACCTTTAGAGGAATTTTCATTTATTATATGCGATTATTTTTATATATAAGTGATTGAAATAATTTTTAAATGCACGATTTAGTATCAAGGTGCAATTGTACTCGTAATAGGAATATGTATAAAACTTTAAATAAAAAAGTAAAGTATCTTGATCAAAGTTTGCTTTACGAATTTAAATGGAACGAATAACCACACACACGCACACTAAGTCTAAATTACTTTTAACATAATAGTAGATAGATTAATATATATTTTAAACCATATGTTCTTTTTCCACGAAAGAAACATATCTAGAAAAAGATGCTGCAACTGCATAATAGCTGACTACAACATGCTCGTAATACAGGAAGTATTCCGACACTTGATAATTATTTAGACATTGTGTAGTCTACAGAAGCCAAGTTTGCCCAGCTGGGCAAACTTCGGTCCTTGTACCGGAAAAATATCTAGTAAATAAAACGTTGTTTAGTAAATCGTTATATCGTTATTTTTTTGCGTGTTTTTTTTTGTTGCATTTTTCTTTTGCATTTTTTTTTTTGCATTTCCATACACCAACCATGGATATAAATATAATTAAAACATCCGCTGGGTCATCAGCTTAATTCGGTATCTTACTTGCTTGAGTGGGTGTCCTCTAGGCTGGGATGAACCGCGCCACACACACACATACAGGCGCTAGAAAAATTATAATAAGATGTAATATCCAATTTTCTTCAAATCGAGGATCTTCACGGAATTTAAAGAAGAACCCACTATTTAATTCATACGAAATGCAGTCTTTCTTCAATCATGACCGGATATAAAAACCAGATAATTCTCAATTCTTTGGAGTGTTTCACGTACAAAGAATACTCTTTGGAGTGTTTCACGTACAAAGAATAATTTTTTTAAGAACGAATCACGCTAATAGTAAAATTAATTTGTACATTACATATAATTGTAAAGATACATATAAATATGAATGTTAAAATTTAAACCTATCAAAATAATATTTTTCTAGACACAGCACTTAACCTAACATAAATAGTAGATGATGAAACCAAAATTCAGTAAATGCCAATACTTATTGATCCATCAAATTCTATCAAAAATATTATATTTATAAAAATTTTAATTCAACAGCTTTTCTAAAATATGCTCCTCGCTGCTAACCATACATACGGTCTTTTCTTAATGTATATATCTTATTATAAAAGTTCCTAATGTCTGTCTGTCTGTGGGTGTGTATGTGTCTGACGCAGTTTATCTCAGGCTAACGGAAATCCACCCAGGCAAGTGAGGTACCGAAGTGAGATTTATGAGCTAGCGGGTGTTTAAATGATATTTATATCCATGTTTGGTGTATGGAAATGTAAAAAAAAATGTATATATGCAAAAAATAACGATTTACATAACAACGTTTTATTTACTGGATATTTTTTCCGGTACAAAACTTGCGCAACTGGGCAAACTTGGGTTCTTGTTCTGAAAAAAGTGCATATATTGCAAATTCATTGATAAATAATTCTTCACTAGAATAATTCCTATCACAAAGGCCTGATGTATCGTGGACATTTTCGTATGTATGTATGTATGTATGTATGTATGTATATATGTATGTATATGTGTATGTATGCATGTATGTGTATGTGTGTATGTATAATCACGTATATATATAATGCTACTTGATTTATTGGACAGTATATATATATATACATATATATATATACATATATAAGCATATACGTGTGTATTTGTCCACATACAGTACTGTTTCGTTGTTTCACAGATCACCAGTGCAGCTAACCAGGCAACTGCATCAAGCCAGGATCGACACCCGGCCGTCCACAACGACAGTCAAGTCTTCTCACCTTTAGCTATACGGCTGCTGTTGTTCGGGTAATGAATTAACAATGTTTTGAAATCGTCCAAATGCTTTCGCTCGATATGTTTACAAAGAGTGTCGCTTAATACGCTAATGGCAGTTTGTATATGACTTACCAATATGCTCAACCCAAGACAAGAAGCATTACAAGCAACATAAATGAAAACCATAAATTAAAATTTACATATAAATGTTTTCTTTCGACGGAATACCTCTAAAAATAGATAATAAGTAAATTCTGTTAACGCTGAGTTTCAAAGAATGCAGTATTGTCCTTTCATAGGAAATTATTATGTTGGCAAATTTATGTGTATACAAAATATTTGATGGTGTTTGCAGTGTATAAAACAGCATTATATGACGATGGTTATAAAATACATATAAATATTTGTAAAATGGTTAGAGAAATGAACAAATATATTCCGGAGAAACGGCATTCGCATGCTAAACAACACTAATGCAACATTCAAATATGACGTCGCAAGTAAATTGCTGCGTTCCATTTTCATACATTGTACAGCATCAATAATATCTACAGTTTTTATTTCCCGTTTCTCTCGCTCGCTTTTTACATTATTTTGATGCCGAATGAACAAGAAAAAAACATCACACGGCGATGCCTAAAAGAAAAAAAATACATTTCACGGTTATAACATTATTTACAACAGTTCTTATTACCCCTCTGTCCGTCTGTCTGTGTCTCTCTCTCACTCTGTCGCACACTTGCTTTGTATATTTTTTATTTCCGAAAATTTTTTTTACAGCGTCAACACTATGTACAATTGATTTATTTCCTCCCCCCTCTCTCTCTCTCTTTCTCTTTCACCTTCTCTATCTCTCGCTCGCTCGCGTTTTAGATTTCCTTTTCTGCCGAAATATAAATAAAGGTTTTACGGCGTCAGCAGTTTTTTTTTATTTCCCCTCTTCTGCTTTCACCCCCCCTCTCTATTTCTCTTACTCTATTTTTACTTTCGCCCGCTTGCTTGTTACATTTCATTTCATGCAAAAACCCACACATTTTACAGGGTCAACATTATCTAAAGCAATTTTCACATCTCTCTCTCTCTCTCTCTCTCTCTCTCTCTCTCTCTCTATCTTTCATTCGCTCTTTCATTTTTGCTCTTCTTCTCGCTCTTTGTATATTTCATTTTATACCGAAAAAACGCATATCACGGCGCCAACATTACTTAAGCAGTTTTTATTCCCTCTCTGTAATTCTTTCTCTCTAGCTCGCACCCTCACTTTTCTTTTATATTTCTTTTTTCTTCCGAAATAAATAAACAAACATGTGACGTCGCCAACGTAATCTTCAGCACATTTCATCTCATTTCTCGTTCTTTATCACTCTTTCTTTCTCTGTCTCTATCGCTCACTCGATTTACACATCACATTTTATGCTGCAAAACCCCACACATTTTACGGACGCAACACTATCTACAAGCGTGTTCTTCTCCTTCTTTCTCCCTCTCTCGCTCTCTCTCTCTCTCTGCCTCTCTATCTGTATATATTATTTACAACTATTCTACTCTCTCACTCTCTCTCGCTCTCTCGCTCTTCTATCACTAAGAAAACAAATAATCTCATTACTCTTTATTCCGCCTTTACTTACCTATTCACAGATTATATTGAAACTACAACAAGAGGAGATGAGTATAACAGTCCGAAAAACTAATACAAAAACTATTGTGTGTATTAAGTTACCGATATTTTTCTATATTAAAAAACACAGTTTGCCAAACTAATAATTTTTTAAAATAAATTCTGTCTTGTTTTTTGAAGGTCCATTTAACAATTCTGAGACACAACAACACGTCGCCGAATACAGCGTGCATCAGATAACCTATTTATAGAGTTATATACCCGTTGATTCTATTTGCGTGGTAATAAAACTTTAAATATACTTCTAATGTTTAGCTGTATGAGATAGTGGGTCTGTACTTTTTTATGATAGGCGAATACTTATTTCCTGCCCGGGTATGTACTATTTTAAGATTTTCTGCTGAATAACTCAGCACTTGTTTTAAATAAATAATAACAGCTAAATTACATTAGCCAAGGAAAAAACTCGATTTCAGGAATATGTTAATACATTTTGAAAAAGTAACTTTTTTTTCAAGACAGAAAGGTTAACGCAATTTACGACACGTCATAGCGATGAAAGTCAATGTCAGGTGATTAAAATATTCTTCCTTAACCTAATCTCAAACGACCATGTGTACAATGAAGTGCACTGAAAACAAACAAACGTAAATATTCTGAAAAAACATTTTTAAACACAATCTGCGCGTGTAAGATTTAATTCTGTAAGAAAATGCAATGATTATATTTTACGCTGACAACGATTAAAATATATTCGAGAAAGAATATATTTTTATTTTCCAGCGCTTTCTCCCTTTCTCATCAATACTTATTTCCAGATCTCGGCTATTCGCAAACAATACACAACCGTTTGTGTCAGAGTTTAAATCACACCCAGATATATTTATATATATATATATATATATATATATATATATATATATATATATATATATATATATATAAAATGAATGGATTTTAATTTTCGTTTTCATGTCGTTTCTCTATTCGGTCTGATGAGTTTAGTTGTTCTTAATCGAGATTCTACTGAAATATTACGCACATTTAACCAATAATGTTCTAATAATTAACATACTATATATATATATATATATATATATATATATATATATATATATATATATATATATACATATATATATATATGTATATATATATATACTCGTTTTTTTATATTCAAAAGTAATGGACTAATGAATTCAACGACGTTGTTAGATAGTGCTCAATAAAAAGAGCTGATAATACTTGTTTATTGTTATATAAACATGCTCACATCCCGCTGCTACAAATAGCCACTTGTTTCAATCAAACAACAGATATCATCAGGCAGCGACTTGACTATTCAAAAGTTCAATGAATAATAAGATTATTCATTGAACTTTGGAATAGTTAAGTCGCTGCCTGATGATATCTGTTGTTTGATTGAAACAAGTGGCTATTTGTAGCAGCGGGATGTGAGCATGTTTATATAACAATAAACAAGTAATATATATATATATATATATATATATATATATATATATATATATATACATATAATTCTCTAGGCGATATTAAACTATTCAACACCAGGTCTAAATAAGACAATTCTACCTTTAAATATACTTATATAATATAGCTCAACCAGATTTCCTTTTTTCATGTATGATGGATATCTACAACAGTTTCGCATATTTAACCCCGACCTTCTTAATGATGAATCTTTTCTAATTATGCATTTATAAATCACAAACAATATATAACACTGTTTTTTACAAAATTATCAAGGCTCGAAGGTTAACGGTGAAGATGTGTACCGTAGGCATTATGGCAATAGTTTACTAATTGCTTTTAGTTGAACTTTGGTAAAATTTGATCATAGAAGACGACTTCTTTACATTGGACTTTAAGACGATAATATTACATCAGCTGAAAAACAGGCAAGTAGAATCTCGCTTCACGTGATGGCTGGTCTGTAAACCTACTTTATTTATGAAATTCGGGTTTATGTTTACGCTCCGATAGAGAGTAGAGGAATTGCCGATAGTGGTCATTGCTTGACTAGTCTTTTTGATAATGTTTGGCAAAGGCGAGAACACAGGCTAGAGTACAGACAAAACTTGCAATGAAAATAAAATTAGATGAGAAAGAGATTGCGAAAAAAACTAAGGAGCATCATCTACTAGGTTAGGAAGTTGATGTTGAACTCTGACAAGGCAGGATAGAGTATTCAAGCAATCCCTGCCCATAGTTGGCAACATAACTCCATACTTAGGCGTACTTGGCCCTTATTCAGGTAGAGTATTGCATCGGCAGTGAGATAACTACTAGTTTTGTTTCAGTAGTCCAAAATAATCCTCACCTTTAGAAAGTATATTCCTTTGATAAGCACATCGGACGAATTTTACTTCTGACCAAGGAAAATTACTCTGTTATCCTACATTTACAAAACGCACTTGGAGCCTGATACGATTTTTCGGTGGATAAGTGTTAGATGCAGGTTCATATATAGCTTAGCCTATTATGAAACCAACATCGTAACGAGCTGGCGGATGTACTAATTACTTCTCTATATTTTTTTCACAAAACACGCGTTACTGTCCCGTAAATATGGACTGTATTGGGTATTTTTTCTGATGCATGCAAATGAGAGTTGACAAAAATTAGCAAAGTAAAACGTACCTGATATGTGTACCATGTGACTCGTCTAAAAAACAATAAGTGAATTTCGCTAACCTATTTTTTGTTACATAAGAACCTGTTGTGTGTAGGAACTCTTACTTTATGGCGTCGTTCTTACAGAGGATAAACTGTTTGTGCAATTTTTCATTTGCAATTTCTTTTCACACGGCAACAAGTTAAACCCAATATATTTATGATAAAAGTTTATAGCATATTTGGAAAAAATGATGATGATCGCATCTGCATCGCAAATATAAATGTAAATCATGAAGATTAAATTATAAATGTAAATGCAAATCTTGATAACATTTTTAATTTACTCCTAGGAAAGACCCTCATCTGAAAAACGGTAATCTCATTATGTGTCTTCGGTGGGTGGTTGGAGCTTAATGCAATCTTTTCAAGTAATGACTAAAATTAAATACTGTTCAGCTAAATGCCGCTCATAATGTTCTTGCCTTGACCACGTACAGAATTTGCCATATCCTGTAAGATAGACTATCTGTTTCTTTACAGTCTCTTTCTCACATAGTAGGTGATACAACTTTTGTAAACTTTCAGCAGACTGCATATTTTTTTTTTTACACAGAGATCACCACTTATCAAGGCCCGGACGCCACTCAGGGATAAGGGTTATTGCAAGTACATTACGTTAGTGAGGAGATTTGATGAAGTGTTTACTTAAGGGGGCGGTTCATTAAGAAAATTTAGTGATTAATGAGAATGGCATACATTGCAGATTATATTGGATCGACCAAAATGAGAAAAATATAGGCACATACAGTGGAAAATATCTTTGTTTGAGATGCATCCCCCTGAAGATACTATTTTTGTTTCATATGACATAAGTACTCCATAAAATGGGGAACAGGCTCTTCCTCCACTTTACGAGTTACCTACTTGAGGGCAGTAATGCCCAACATTTCATGGAGATAAGCCATAGAAATGGAACCTATTTTGCCGTTATCCACAGTTGATAGTTCGTGGTGTAAGATTGTGCGGCGGCAAATAGTGACTAAAGACAAATCCCAATATAACCGTTACTATAATAGTTGATTATAATAACGACGCCGTTTCGTTGTAAGAGTTAACGTATTTTCTATCTCCTCCTTTACTCGTCGGTAATCTCATTTCGACAATCGACAGAAAACGGATTTCACGGATTCATTTGACGCAAGCCTGGATTCATTAGATTTGTAGATATGAGTAAGTTAGTGGATCGCTTTATCTTATATAAACTAAGCGCGTAATAAACGTTAAAGAAAGGAATGACGGGCTGATTAGAATTCAAAATACCACTAACACAAAGGCTGAACGAATTATAAAAAATCATAATTCATATAATGAAAAGCTTGAGAATTAAAGTTGAGATAACAGTAAATATTAATATCATAACCTCTTAGATTTTATATCCCACCCTACCTTATTATAGATCAATTATTAAAGCAAACTACCAAACGCCAATCCCATTCCAACCATCCCCATTCTATTAACAATCATATCTAAATATATATTGGTCATACAATAAGCTTTTTTTACCTCTACAGGGAAACTTTTTTAACAATAATAACTGCATAGTTTTTAAAACAGGGGGTATCATAATAACAACATCCAGTATAACAACAAGAATAAAAAAGACAGCAGAATAAAAAAAATTGAAGTCAGAAAATAATTTGGCATACGCCTCTGTTTAATCTACTACTTAAAACCAAACCAAAAAACCTTCTTTAATAGTTTTAAATCGGCAGTTTCCGATTGATAACCCACTACATGAAATGTGTAATTAAAACATTTAAACTTATCTACAGCTGTCAAAATAATCAAGATAAAATAATTTAAAGCTTCAATAAACAATTCTGACGATAGAACTAATGCACAAAACAGCAAAAACAAAATAAAGTGTGTAACTCACTGAATAAAAGTGCATGAGAAAATGTTTTAGAAAACAGAGCTGACGAATTTTATCGTGGACACTATAAAGTATATTAATACTGAGTAAGTAGAAAATATATTGACTTGAAAACAAGATATTGTCACCATAAAATATCATTCAGTAACTGATATATGTGCTTGGTAATATAGTATTGAAGTATATACTATCTCTTAAGAATGTATATATATATATATATATATATATATATATATATATATATATAATGTTAAAAGTCCACTATGCTTCTACGATAGTGATTTTAAGATTATGGGGGGGGTGAAGCATAAAAAAACAATGTTACTTTTTGTATTTAATATTTTTATTGTTATTTTTTTTATATTTCAAGCGGACCTACGCTCTTGGTCACAAAAAAATATCGAGATGAAAAAGAAAAAGAAAACCGTTGAAATAACTGGAGATTTGTAGCGTGGACAGCGTTCATTCCTAGCAATCACGTTCGAAAAAGTTAACGTGAATCATTTTAGCCGTTTGTGAAAGAAGATTGTGTTTTTAATATTTTTGTTAAATATTGCAACGTAAAAGCGTTTAATTTAAACGGCGAAAATGAGACACGATTGAGTTCAATATGTATGATGGAATAGAAATGACATTTTTAAACGGTAAAAATAATGTAATTATTAGTGAATAATAATAATAATAATAATAATAATAATAATAATAATAATAATAATAATAATAATAACAATAATAATAATAATAATAATAATAATAACAAAACTATGGAAAAGGGCAGAGTTAGAGTCAATGTCGGCTTTTACATGGTGAGTAAGAGATAACACTAATAATAATTTAAAAAAAAAAAAAAATAATAATAATAATAATAATAATAATAATAATAATAATAATAAGATCAATAAAGGTAATATTAGTTAACAATTAAATAAGAATACAAATAGTCTCGGTCCTGAAGGAAAATTGTCTCAGTCCCGAAGGAATTCTCATATACCTACCGAGGATAATATCATGGCAGTTACTTAAATGTATATGCTTTTGACTCGAAAGCCACTCTGTGCGTATGCATTAACAGATATGCACGTATATATATATATATATATATATATATATATATATATATATATATATATATATGTGTGTATATATACATGTATGTATGTATATGTATCTATATATATGTATCTATCTATATATATGTATATATATGTATATCTATATATGTATATATATATATATATGTATGTATACATGTATATGTGTATCTATATGTATATATATATATATATATATATATGCATATATATATATGTATTCATATATATATATATATATATATATGGGTCTATATGTATATATATATATATATATATGTATGCATATATATGTATATATGTATGTATATATATATGTATGTATATATATGTATGTATGGATATATATATATATATATATATATATATATATATATATATAAACTAAAAATTACAATAAGTTTACCAAGATAATCAAAATGGTAAACGTATAATATATTATAAATATTAAAGAGTTAATATTTACAAGTGAATTTACTTGATTCCTCCAGCCTTGACAGACGTGTGTTAAATATTCTCTCCAGTGCTTTTTCTTTTAATCATTTGGAATTCATTCTCCTTGCGATTTTTCCCAAGGAACTCTGCCTTTTGGATCATTTTGGACCATTTGGAATTTACCCATTTGATTGTGCATTGTTAATTCGACCGTTTTGGATTTTACCATTCTTGGATTTTTTACCCTCCACCGGACTATCCATTCATGTGAAATCTTTTTATCATTTTTCTTTTACCTCGTATTCCCCTTACCTCACCCTTTTTTTAACCAAGTAAGATTTGTGACTTACTTGTAGTTTCATTAAACACTTTTATATGCAAAATCCGATCCTGCATTTTGCTCATTCCTGCCCTGTGATGTGAAGGAGAGTATTTCTTCGAAACTCCGCGGATTAAGGACCATCAACTTATCTTGTGCTTCCTTTTTTGATATTAAATATTTTTTTAACTCTTTTTCAAGATGTCTTTTAACATGTTTTATTAATCATTTGTTCATATGTATATATATATATATATACATGTATATATATGTATGTACATATACATATGTATATATATATGTACGTATATCTGTATACATATATGTATGTGTATGCATATATATGTATGTATTTATACGTATATATATATATATATATATATATATATATATATATATATATATATATATATATAGTAAATTATAAAATATGTATGGCGATTAAGCTACACAGAATTTCAGCGTTTCATCCACGCTAGGATTCTCTAGGCTTGTGTATATACAGGGGTACCAAAAAAAACCGGACCCCGACTCTAATTAGGCCTCGTTTCTTAGTGTTTTGTCCGAATGTATTAAAATGTGGTCATAAGTAGTTTATTATACTCAAAATATCACATCAAAACACTAGGGTCTTTGGCCTTTTTTCTCCGTTCTACAACATATGTTCTAGATGGCGTACATTTAGCTCCGTGTATTTCTTGAGGTGCAGAACGAAGTTATTCATGAGTTCTTACAGACCGAATTAGTAATGACTCTCTTCTCCTCCCTGATGGCTTCCTTGAGTTCCGTGAAGGTTCTGGGTTTCTCTGCGTAGAGTCTGTCCTTAACATAGTCTCAAAGAAAAACATCTGGGGGGATTAAATCTGGAATATGGGTTGCCCACGCAAAATCAGTCTTGAGACAGATCACTCGGCCTCCGAAGTTCTCTTTTAGCCAATCTCGGGGCAGGTTTGAGGTTTGAGAACTTGCTCCTTCCTGCTTGAACCAGAACGTGTTCATGTGCGACAGGTAGATGGTCTGGAGCTCAGTCCTGAGGGTTTTAAGGACCTCCACGTACCGCGCCTTGGTGACTGTCATTGCTGCGCAAGATTCTTCGATGAAGATCGGTCCGATGATGCCTCTGACCGTGCACTTAGGCGAGTGTAGGAGCTTAGTGTCTATTTCATTGGGTCTGGAGGACCCTCAGAAGACATTTGTCATGGAATTCGCCTTTCCATCAAGATGGAAGTGCGCTTCATCTGAGGTCCAAAGGAGGTTAAGCGCACTTGGTGTCTCCTCGATCTTCTCGAGCATCTTGACTGCCATACCCCTCTTCTGCTTCTTGCCTGAGACTGTAATTGTCTGAATCGTCTGTATTGTGTATAGAGGTAAGCCCTCAAATCGTTCACCAGCACTCTCCTGCACGTATCACGGGACATACCGAGGGACTGACTTCGCTTACGCACATAGCGTTTCGGACTCTGCTGGAGAGACTCTCTCACTATTTCGACCAGCTCGGCTGTTCACTTCTAAGGGCACCCCGAGTGGCTTGGGCGGTTCTCTCTGGCAGAGTTGAGGTTCTCCACGGAGCCATACTTCCCGAAGTGGTCCACCCAGTTCTTGATTCTGCTTTTGGATGGAACCTTTTCACATTCGAACTGACGCATGAAATTGTTCTGCGATTTCTTAAACAAGCCTGTCTTGTCGTAAAATTTAACACAGTGTATTCTTTGTTCCAGCTCTCACTGGGGGCTTGGTGTACTCACAGTCGTTGATTCTGCCATGTCCTGTAAAATAAGGACACTCTGTGAATTAATAATGGAGATATCACATAAAGTGTACAGGTATATTAACCTTATCTGAGTTAATGACTATTTAACAAGTATGCTTGTGAAGAGTGTCTGTCCATCTCTTAACAACCGTTCTATTTCGCCGCGTCCGTTGTTAAAGCCGCTGAAAAAATAGTTTGATCATAATGCTAATGTAGAGTAGTTAAATTTTCATCCTATTTATGTTGTTGTAGAAGACGTACATACTCAAAAGATTGGTTTCTTAGTGCAATAATTAGGTAGTTGCTGCTAAGAGTATTTTTCTTACTTGACAGTTTTCACGCGCGTCTTAGTAATCTAGTGGGCGATTACACTTTCGTCGACCCAAGTTCTATTCGTAGCCGAAGAAATCTTGCGAGTCTATAATTGCTATATTTTTTACATTAGAGTGCTTCACTGAGGTTATATCTTTGCTTCCTGCAAAACATTCACAATGAATGCTTTTCTTGCTCCAACGACTGTTAATTATTAGTTTTACCTCCTATATGTGCCAAAAACTAGAGGAAATTCCCATGAGCACATATTTGTTTGGCTAGATGTATCAATTTGTGTAACACAGTACCGTGGAATGTTTCTTCAGTTAAATATAGAGCATAACCGTATCAAAGTCTAATTCAAATTTTTTTTTGTTGAGCCGCTCTCTTAAATAATTTACTCTTATCCAATTTCTACAATTGCGGATTATCACAGTATTTTCTATCATCTACTTGATGCTAATGTTCTTTCATAATCGAGTAGCCTTTGAGAATTCAAAATCTGTGACCCCATAGTGAAAGGGCTGTTTTCCTCTGCACATGCCCATACACTCTCAATTGGAATTCTTTCATTTTACTATCGATACCAGCGGTGTTGTATGACTTTCTTATTTGTATGTTGTAGACGTGGTAAAACAGTGTAATTATATATATATATATACAGCAGCTTTTTAATATCTATATAACAGTAAAAAGTCATCTTTCTTTCCTCGTTATCAGTAATCACTCAAAGTTGTACAAAGCATTCTTCTCAAAACAGGCCATTATTATTTTTTTACTTTAAACAGTCGCTGTTCTTGTAATCACCGAAGTACCTGTATCAATAACATGAACAATGCATCAGTCAGACTATTGTATCATGCATTCTCACCATAGAAATGTTCTGAGAATATACTTTTTGTGCGGAAAATTAAATGCCGGCCTTGTGTTTAACTTTACCGTCGAGGATAGGAAAGTAACTAGAGCCTGCTTGCTATTTACAGCAGTTATAGAACTGTACACATTTTTGAGTGTACCGGAGTTATGATGGGACTATTCTTATACATTTCTTAATTTCGATTGTTGAGGCATGTCGGTGATCTTTGCGCTGTAATTTTATTTTATTTTTTAATGTATTTCTTATACATCATTGTACATATTTTTTCTATGAAATTTTGGATAGTTAATTGAAATTCGATTATTTTCATTTTTTTCATTATTTCAATTTTTTGTTTTTTTCGTTTGTTTTGTTTTTTTTGTTGCATATTTTATTTTGCTTTTATTGCATTTTATTGCGATGACTTTCTTTTGCTGCTACAGTTTTATTTTGCTGCTACGTATTTCAACTTGTAATGTTTGCTTTATTTTTTCATTGTTTTTAGTTTGTTTTTATTTTATTTTGCATTATCTTACTTTGCTGCAATTTATCTTATTTTGCTATAACGTGTATTATTTTGTTTAATGTATTATATTTTATTTTTTATTTTACTTTAAGCAAAGTATTTTATTTTGCTGTAACAGTTTTTCTTGTTGCATCTACAATTCTTGTTATTGTATTATGTTTTTGTATTATTATTATTGTATTGTATTATTATTATGTTATCATTATTTTTTTATTTTATTTGTATGCATTTAATTTTGGTTTAATTTAATTTTGCTGTCATATATTTAAATTTTTTATTTTTTATTTTTCTGTTGAAACGAGCGTTAAAATGTAGTGCACTCTTTAGCATTGCTTTGAAAGAATCGCTCTTAAACTTCACCGAAATAAAGAAACAAAGCACCTCAATGGTCTTTATTTTTATCTTATTTTAACCGCCAATTTCATAATCTATAACTTATATGTAGGATTTAAGAAATCTTATCCGATTTATCAAATAATCTAAATTAGTTAACATAGATATTTGTGCGACTGTTCATTTTTGTAGCAGCGTCATTGAAACGTAAAGGTCTTTTAAAAAGCAAAACGTTGAAAATCCACGAAGACAAGAGTGATGGAATGAATACGGAAAACTCTATGCATTCTAGAATTTATTCTTCTGCATTTTCTACATAGTAACCACCATTGTCAGTGCATGTTTGTCAGTGGTAAACGATCGTGGTGCACGTGCGTCCGAAACGTGCTTTTTCACCCGAGGGTCGATAAACTAAACTCCTAATAATGTATGAAACTATGAAAATGATAGTGGTACAATAAAAATCAACGACCTTTTTTGCCGCAGAATTTATTTTTATGCATAGGCAACACCATTCACAAAGCACTTTTACTAGGAATGTAATGAGACATCTTTGCTTATGCGACACGTTAATGAAAAGGATTTCAGTTTTTTTTAAGCTAGCACCGACACTATCTTTAACAAAGAGATGAACTTTTTAAGTTTATGAATGCGTTAGTTTACTCATGATAATAATGCAATTTGCAATCCTGGCTGATATATTCGAGTAAGATAAAAAATATAACAGGCATTACTTCTGGAATGACCCTCGCAATATGAATGTATTATTCGTTTTATTCCCAATGTGATGCATTGTCATTCGATGTACTTGTAGGCATTTGGTGAACATATCTACATATCTGTATATTGGCTTAGTCTGACAAAAGAAAACTGGAATGATATATCGGCCGATGTGCTTAACATAGATTCTAAAATAACCTTTTGAGATCGGTAGACTACAAAGGAACTCATAGCGTAAGAAGACTAATCAGCAAGTGTAAATCAATAAAAAACAAAGACTCTACGTTTGACATGTTCAAAATCTGACCAAAACATGATGAAAATTATAAAGAAAGTTATCTCATCATATACCACGCTTATTATTCACAATAAACCATTTCAAATTAATATAAATATTCATCATGAATATATAATGATTACCATTAAGATTATACAACCCGTCACATAGGCTGAGAATATATTTCTTCAACAGTTCTGTTTTATTCATTAAGTCGTTCTTTTTTTGTGATGATTGTTCTTTTCTTCATTATATTTACAATCATTGCATTTTACTATATTTTTATATCATTTCATATGATCCCCTTCTTTCATGTCTTTCAATTTATTAATAAATTAAAGGCCGTTTCATTAGTAATACAATTTAAATCGATAAACCGCACCAGTAAGAAGCGGTCATTGGCTTCAACAATAAAAGTCATTCAACGCTAATTAATGTTTTATTCTTCATTAAAAGTCTCCGGAGACAAGCACATATCTGATTTTAATGAAGCGTGCTTTTCAATTGGAAAATAAAGTGAAATTTATGTGTGTAAATGAATTCTTTTGTTTCGAGGAATCTAAATTATTTGTTTGATTTTTTTCTTTTCTGAATTGTGTTATTTATGTCTTAGCAAACTTTAAAGAAACAAAAAAAAACTTAATTTAAATATCGAAACGAAAAACAATATATTAATAATGTTTTAAAATGAATTACACATGTTCAAAGATTTTTATATTGATAAGTTTTTAGTGTTGCATGTTGAAGATGTCGTGGTTAGCATTTCGTATTTTGTATCTTTATGTAACACATTACCTAGTCGGTGATTCCTAACTTAGTCGGTGTTCTATTAGGAACTATATTTTGTTGGCACGTTTCAAATTCATTTAGGGATATTTCGTCTTTCAGCATCGTTTTCTTTTAAATTTCTCGTGTTGTTAATAAATGAGGAACTAAAAAACGCACGTTTATTTGTTGATATGGATCAGTTTACGCTAAGTAAGAAAGCTACATATTGAACTTCTTAATAAGCATCAACTTTACTGTATACCCACACTAGATGTTATGAGTATCGACAAGATTTCGGCATTTAATTTTGAGATAGTAAACTTAAAATAAGAATGGACGTGCTATTTTACTACGCACTTTCTCTCATGACGTAATATATTGCGCTATATGGAAAATGCTGGTCTGTTAACGTTCAATATAACTATCTCCTACACTAGTTTATATAATTATACGCTTACACAAACAGCTTGATGCAAAGAACTAAAACCAAGATAAAAAAAATAATTACTGACGAGAGTTAGATGGATAAATTCCAAGCCAAAAAACAAAAATAAGAATGATTGCTCATAGAATATTAGGACTAAAACCCAAAAATGGGAGGCAAGACTTACACGGGTAAAGACAATGCCACCTTGCTTTATTATAATTCCATGTTTTCCAATCGAATTGGTTATATAATCCAAGGCTTCGAATGATATTGCGATCACCATTAAACAAACTTCACAAGGTGCAGGTTAAGAGTATATACACTCCCATATTGTTATTTTAATGTTTACATGCCTCGCACCTGAAATCGGAAATTGTAGAGGCAATTTATTAATCAATGAATAGTGTATAGACAAAATTAAGTTTATCTTTTGGAATGTTAAGATAACCAAGCTAGTCAAAAAGGGCAGGTAAGAATAAGAAAGTTCATAATGCAAAAAATCGTTAATACATATTACAATACGTCTCAATGGTTTCTAAGTCACTTGCTTAATTTAATGTCTATGAATTATTTCTTCTAATGCCAACATTACCCAAAGGAGGTATCCGTTTAAATTCTTGCTACATCTAAAACTATTAATTTTTTGACGTTTAGAATATTTCTATGATCATAGTTTCATGCAATAATGAAATAATGGCGTATTTTAAAATATTTAAACAGTATTTTCTTAATGCTTCCACGTTCACATTATAGTTAAATTTTCTAGGATTATAGGTGTTGACGCAATATAGTAAATACATTAGTTAAGAGTCCATATGTCTCTCTGCTTTGTTCAAGAAAGAGTTTTATTAATAAGATTGCGTAAGCTTTCTGTTGAACTGTGTCACTCGTACTTTGTTCGCCAGAAAGCTCGGACAATTATTCCTTTGGTCCTCTGGTTCAGTGGCGCAGTATATATAGATGCGGAATATCTACGATCTCAGGCATCGTTTGACGGTGGCGGTTTAAATCCCACCTAAAGCCGGTCAAAGGATTAGTTGGCCAAACCGAGGTGAAACGAGAACGCGAATGTAAGGGCAGCAATTGCTGTGGATGCAGTTGGAAGAGTCGACGTTCCTATCCCGTCGCGGCTAACCACCTGACGAAGACCAGAGGAATAATTGAGAGAAACGTCGTGAAACAACAAATAGATGACGAGGATAATAGTAAACACAAATAATTAAAATAAATTAAATCATTTTCTCTTTCTCAGCCAAGAAGCTCATATTTTTTCTTACCGAGAAAGGGATGCCACTTCTTCTTGCCCAGCAGTCAGTGAAGGTTTATTAGCTTTTTAAAAGTTTAATGATTAAAGCTTATTGTTATGATTTGTTATTTGTTTTTTTCTTGTAATATATTGTAAACATTTATTGTAAAAATAAATTATTACGATTCTTTTGTATATATTACAATTTACGTCGTGTGCTGTTTAATCTACTTTAAGCATCAAGAGGGCACCAACATCCATTCACAACCAGAAGAATAACACCGAGATGTCGTGGACAGCTTAACAAAACAGGTAGGTCACCATTTGAGTTTTAAGAGCATTACAGGCATGAGCTTATTGCAAAAATAAAAAAAATAAAAAAAAACGAGAACGTTTTCATCCGCCTCGATACTAATGTCGTTGTGACCTGAGATAAAAAATAACGTAAAGGAAGAAACCTAACACACTGGGGTGTGCTGTACTGTTTTCTAGAATACCGTTTCTTAACTCAGGCAGGACATTGACTTGCCCACCGACTGAAGAGAAGAGTCTGAATACTGACCAGGTAACTCCCTGTCGGCAAACGTGCATTGCCTGCCGTTCCGGGGGCGTTTATTGTAACCGATAAGCGGTAATCCTAATGACCGACTCATAATATAACATACTGTTATACCAGTACATTGAAATGCACTATTTAACATTAGCAGTTCCATACGCTGTTACCTGGAATCATTTAAACAACATATAATAGATTAAAAGTGTATGTAATGTGCTATATGGATGAATTTATCTTCCTGTCTCTCAATTTTCTCTACTTGCTGCTTGTTTTGTAGTTTGTTATTTTAAGCACATACATAAGACACATAGACAATTGACTATAAGATAAAAAATAGGAATTGAAATTTGTTTTATAATAAGTATAGAATTTTGCAAAATAGAAAAAGAAGGAATGACTAAAGAGACAAAGATCGTTAGAAAGTGTATCTCTCAGTGGAAGATAAATGGTTGTAATTGTTTACTTTTTTATGTGGTATTATTTTCGCCGGTAGCACTATATTCAAATGTAACACTGGTTTGCTACTAGATTATCATCGCAATGTTTTAATAGTAGTGTTAAATAACATAAATGCAACCATAACTTTTATATGTGTAATATTTTTCTAATGACACCTTGTAAATACTTATCTCTACCGATTTAATACTTTTTTTTCGAGTGTGTTTACTTTTTGAAATTAGATAATGCTTGCTTTTGACAATAAATAATACTGGTAACACATTGTCTCTAAATTTAATAAATTAAATAAATTAAAATGTTCCATTTTGGCATTGATTTTGAGTCAGTCGGAATTTTCATAGGTAGAAATACTTATCAACGCATTCCGATGTGTGTAATTGCTTTCATTTAGACTGCTTCTTTTAAGATTATATGACAGTCGTCTTAAAATCAAATGTAAACAAATAATTATCACGCACAGCCCCGTAAATAATTAAACTGGTTCATTCTATCAACCATTGCTTATCTTCTTACCGACAATTTTTCCATCTCATTATTACTTATAATAAACTGGCTATAAGCTTAAAAAATTCATGGCCAAATTAGAATAAAACGCGATACTTTGTAAAATTAAAACTAATACACTGCTGATAAAAAATGTAAACCACTTAAAAAAACTTTAAAATGTAATCCATTTTTAAGGATAGATTGTAAAATCGTCCGACTTAAGGTGTCTAATACTACAATCTAAAAGGTTATGGAAACAAAAAGTACATGCCAAAAAGTCTATTTAAAAATTGCATTTTTATTAAATAAGGCTGTGTACACATGATTCACATTATAGGCCAAGGTATAAATTGTTGAATTTATGGTAATTCTAAGATGTTTAGTTCTAGATAGAGATTAGCAGTCAATGTGTAACGGTGTTACAATGCTTAAAGCAACAAAACTAACCGAAGTTGAGCGTTGTCGAATTCTAGGATTCCATATCCGAGGTTTGTCACAGCGAGCGATAGCAGATAAGGTAAATCGCAGTAAATGACAATAAAACTGTAATTTGCAACTTTCTAAAGAACATTGAGAATTATGGAAAAGCAAGACCCTTATCCCTGAGTGGCTTCCGGGCCTTGATAAGTGGTGATCACTGTGTGAAAAAAAATCCTTTGGTAGGCCCCACAAAATTTCTCCTGCATTCAGTAGTTGAATCAGACTGGTTGTTGTGAATGACAGAGAACTTTCTTCTTGTAAAATTAACGCTGATTACATAAATTAAGGATGCCGATTACAGTCCAATAACCACCAGACAACACTTACAACAAAAAGGCATGGTAAATAAAAAGTGTAAACAAATTTCTCGATTGCTTCCACGTCACAGAGTGCACCGCTTAAGATTTCGTCATGAATACCAAACCTGGGATGTTGAGAAACGGAAGAAAACCCTGTTTTCCGATGATAAAAATTCAATTTAGATGGTTCTGATGGCTTCCAGCGGTATTGGCATGACCAAAATATGCCCCTTGAAAGCATTTTCACACGGCATAGTAGTAAAGCGTACGTAATGGTATGGGGTGCCTTTCTTTTCAGAGAGACAATGGAGCTCCAAGTGATGCAGGGTGATCAAAGAGCAGCTGGTTATGTTAGCATGCTATAGAAAGCATCTTTGCTGATGGAAGGTCATTGTTTGTGTGGGATGGATGGTTATTTAAACAGGATTATGCTGCAATCCACACTGCAAGACGGACCTTGAGCTTTTTACAAGAAAATAGAGTACATCTCTTGGGACATCCTCCATGCTTACCGGACTTGGACACAATTGAAAATGTCTGGGGATGGATGACGAGAGAGATTTACCAAAATGGAAAACAATATTCAATAAAAAATAACTTCGTGAAGACATCTTATGAAACTGTAGCAGGATCCCCGGTACCTTAATGGAACTCTTATTTCTAGCATGTCCCAAAGGAGTGGAGATAGAACTCATTAATTAGTTTGATTTTTTAATGTTTTCATACACTTTTCATACACCTTTTGTACAATTTAATAGGATTTTTGTCTCTAGGCTTATAATTTGGATCATGTGTAAAATGCCTATCTTAATAAAAATGTAAACTTTTAAAATAACTCTTTGGAATGTAGCTTTTCTGCCCATAACCTTTTAGATTGTAATATTGGTAAGATTAAGTAGAAAGAGTTCAAAATCAATCCTTAGAAAAAAGGGATTTTTAAAAGATTTTTAAGTTGTCTTAAATGTTTGTTTAGCAGTGTACCTTTGCGTTAAATGAAATATGTGGTGATAATTTTTTGTGTTCAATATTTGACGCTGATTACACTGAACGTTCTCATCACTAAAGATGTTAAATCATCGTTGAACTTCTGTTCGTGATAACGTGGTTTACAAATTGATTGAATTTTCAACAGGAGATGAGTTTTTAAACTGATTATAATAAACAAATGGTTTCAATCTGGTATAATAAAGATATTTCTTTTAAAAGCTAAAATGCAGATGATAAGGTTTCATTTCAATTAAATTGAATTGCTCGACAGGTGGGTAAATTGATACATGTATTTTTTTCTTAGTACAAAGTCTGCAACAAATAACTACATAAATATCTGCAACAATGCCTGGTAGGTGACAGTGGTTAAATTCTTATTGATCCGAACTTAAAACGTCAGGTGCCAATGGAACTGACTCCCTTTTTTTACTCAGATACCCCTTTACTACATTATGCTAGCAACATTTACAGAGATCGATGCCTACAAATCATACAAATCAGTTAGATATCTTCAAAACTAATGCCATCATGATTAAAAAATGACTGAGACTAAACAAAAAAAGTTACATCAGTTATTGCCGTAATTGTAAACGAATATTATGCAAAACCTCAAGTTCAGTTAATACATAATAAATTAAAAAAAAAAACGTTAAAACTCATCTACATAACATTCACATGGTGCATTTAGTTTAATTAAAACAGAAGATAGTGTCAATTCTGATATATAGAAAAATGTACAATACTGAGCTAGAACATTTCTCACACCTGTCGATTACTACAATAAATACACTATTCGCCTATGCAAAGTATACTGTTTCCGCATCCGGGCTGGTGCGTCATCCAAGAATATCTTGCTTTGGATGAGGCACAATAAGGTATCATTATGCACTGTTTACCAGGATCTAGTTCGTGTCCTATACCAACACTATGGAATTCCTGTGCGTAATAAACATGTGTTTCCAAAGAGTATGCTCTGATAAAGCTACTCACTAATTACCCCCAAACACGTCCGATCGAATCAATATGCAGACATCTTTTAGTGTAATATGCAAAATATTTTGTTGAATAACTTCTGACTTAGGTGTGTATATATATATATATATATATATATATATATATATATATATATATATATATATCCTGGGTATGACGTAAAATTACATCTAGCAACGAGGCCCTGGTGCGGGGGCTCCAGGGTGTTAGGGAGAACGTCACTATCCCTTAGTCGTTCCTGAGTCACCCTTGGGAAAGGAGTAGTGCCCACTAGCCTTCCCCATATTAAGGGTCACGAAAATCCAAGCCTGGCCAATGATGGTCTTGGCGAATGAGGAAGGAATCCCAAACGGCTTGAGCAGCGCATGTACCAGCACCGCCGTGCCGACGCAGTCAAAAAGGTTGATGTATACCTTGACTCAGTTCTGCCTCAGCCATCGGATGCGTCTGATTGCATGTGTGCAGACTGTCCTGACCCGTCCTTGCGCTTTATTTTCGTTTTCAGCGGAGAGTGTGCTAGCAGTACTGGGCAAGCTTATTCCTACTTTGCCTAGGCTGGGATAGAGAGGAAAGTCCTGTGGCAATGGAGTGAGGGCAAACTGGCAGGTGTGATGGACTGGAAGCCGCAGCGTGATCTCTGCACTCAGGTGATTGGAGTATGATGGTCGTGTTCTTACTGGAGAGCGAAAACATAGCAAGGAAACTATGCTATAAAGACGTGTTCAAGAGACATTTGAAAAACATTAACCAACTCAATGCCTGGAGAAGAAACGCAGAAGATCGGATAGTTTGGAGAAGTGTGGTATCAGGCGCAGCCGATTACATTAGAGATCAAAGCATCACTGATTGTGAGGCAAAAATGCGCGACTACGAGCGCCCCTACACGGATTTCCTGCCATCAGGTATCATAAATGCGGCCGGGGTTTCAGAGCTCCGATCGGACTCACATCGCACTTTCGACATGGACACTGACTGACCTGCGCATCATCGTCGAAATCGACGGACTGCCCAAGATATATATATATATATATATATATATATATATATATATATATAAATGACATTGTCTGCGTGTACACTTCTCCATGAACCTACTCTGTCAATTTTCAGTTTACACACTTGACAGTTGTCATAAAAGGTTCGTAGCCTTAAATTTGGTTGTAAATGGGTTCAAGTGCAACGATTAAACGTTTGAAAACTCTACACATCTCCGAGCCAATTTTGGGTCTAAAAACTTGCAATTTCATATGTAGGTTAGTTGAACATAAATGAAAGTTTTTTAACTTGTATTGTAGCTCAAAACACACAATCGTAATGCCTCAAAATTGGGTTCCATTTTTTTTAAAATTCGACCTCTGCTGTCTCTACCAAATTCTTCATAACATATATATATATATATATATATATATATATATATATAATATATGATGTTGATATTCTACAAAATTTGAAATAGTTCATAGGTAATAAAATCAAAATGGGTAGATATATAATTGATTAGAAGTGTTGATATACTATACAAGAAAACAAAAATCAATATTCAATAAAATTCAATGCCGAAAAACAGAACAAAATATCTAGGCCACGAATCTTATAAAGTTTGTCTTTTCCTCATGATTTTTTATGCATATAAAATAAATTTGTACTTTTTGCATATTTCGCCTAATATTGTTATTTTCATTTTAATTAACACATCGTTTGTTATGGATGGGCACATGGCACAAGCGACAAATGCTTGAAAAACAACCCCAATCTTCTCAGAAGAATAAGTTCAGTGAGGATTATGACTAATAACGACAATGCATGAAATAAATTATCTTATTCAACAGGTCTTCAAAGTCATGGGGTATAGGAATATAACCATTTTACCCTAGTGAATTAAATATACATCTCATTGACAATTTTGTAAATAAATGCTAGTTGTATATAAGTTGGATGATGCTTCTATGGGTATCGTTGTAAACATGTAATCCAAGATGAGAATAGCAGGGATTTAAATCCAAATACTATAACGAAAATTGTGTTCTTTTATTTACACCTTTTTTCTGCTAGAATATGAACAGAACAAATAATTGAAATCATTAAATACTTTCAATATATATATATATATATATATATATATATATATATATATATATATATATGTATATAAATATACATATTATTCGATGTAAAATCTCAAGAACCAAGGAACCCGTTTACCTTGACTAATCTATCAAATTTTGTTGGGCTTCAGGACAAGATAGCAGTGTAGTATCTGCTCTGATGTAACATTTCGTCTTTTTTCTCCCAATTCATTGGGAAGAAATCCCTTATGACTGAGACATTTTTTTCCTATCCCGAATTCTGTTTTTTTGGAAAACTGAATCTTCCCCACATTAAAAATGTGCATTGTGTCTAAGTCTACCCTCACGCGGAGGCAAATAAATAGAGGTATATAATCTATCATTGATATACATAGTTACTCACGTGTTTAATTAAATGTCACATTAATATTTTTTTCAGAACTGTAAAGAAAGAAATTCTATAAATTTCCCTGTTTCACTTATTTTTTTAGATAACTATACTTTAGTATATCTAATATGCTCTATTAGTCTAAACTCTTTTCTGCTCAAGAACTCATGTAATTTCAAAGAGTATTTAGCTAAGTGCCGTATATTAAAGTCACATCTCGAGGCATTAGTCATTAGTATACCATTATATATCGGTGTCGAGCAGTTAATTCTTGTTTTAAAACTATGTTTTTTACATATTTAACTAGTTAGGGTATAGGGTTATGAATATCTATCTGTTTCTCCTTGCCGAGGATTGTATAGAAAGGATGAAACCATCGAAACATTTTTCTAGGGTACGGGGGTTGATAATTAAAAGTTAAAAAATTGTGTCGGTTGTTTGATCCCGAACAAAGAGCAAATTTTTATGTTATTCGGATTTAGACTAAGCTTTTATATTGATTTTTAAGAGCTAACATAGTGAGCCCCACTTTTTGTGCTAAAAATTTAACTTAACATCTGCCACTTATGCATCTGTAATTTGAATCCGTCTTAGAGTGATGTTCAATTTTGGTATCGGAGGTGTTTACCATTGATAAGTAATTACATTTTTACTCATCTTCACTAAGACGTAAGTGGGCACTAATTAAGGCGATGCCTAAGAAAGATTAACAAGACATTGGTTTACGATAACTTTGGACGTCTGCATATCAGTACAATCAGAGCAGGTGATAGAAAGGGGAATTCACAGTCTAGCGGTTCTATTTAAGAAAATATGAGATAAAAAAAGTTTTTGGCATTAAGGGAAATCAACAGTGGAAGGGGTTTGATTTTGCTGCTAAGCCGGTTTGTCGAGGATAAGTTACGCCAATAGAAAACATATGCAATGAATTCATTATGCCACGTTTTATTAGATTCTTGTAAAACAAGAACACAAGTTCAGCTTTGTGGCGATGAAATAAGGGTTAGACCTATAGATTATATAATGATTTATTTAAATGGATGATGTATGGGGTTATACAATGATTTATTTAAATGGATGATGTATGGGATTAACTTTCAAACATTCTGTAACACGTTATTTCATGCGTTATAGATTTCTTTGAACGAGTATTAGACGTGAAGAAATATGTGTTTATGTTTTCTTGTTCCCAAACTGGAAAAAATGACCGCTCGGTAATACGCTAAGTTTATTAATTATTATCATGGCTTTCTTTGTTTTGTTTGTCTCGTAAATAAAAATTTTACTGTCAAAATAGCGTCTCCTCCTTATTGATCTTGTAAATAAGTTTAACCGCATCCTGTTTTTCAGTGAATAACACTTTTCAGCAGACTTGTATGTCCGTTCGGTAAGTGACCTGTGAACTTGCGCTCTGTAAGTGATGGAGGAAAACGTCATGCACACTCGAAAACGACTGTTTTTATTAATCGAGTCATTTTTTCGAGTACTCGTGTAAATTTTTTTTGTCGAAATGTTTTTGTTAAACAATCAGCGTTAAAAAAAGAGAACATTTTATTATCACCCATCATTCTCCCTCCCTCGTATTTTTTTTTCATTATTTATTGAAATTTTTTCTTTCTGTTCCTGTTATTTTCCACAATTTTATAAAAAGTGCAATACGTAAATTCGCTCGCTAATACCATAGGAGCAATAATTATTATCATTTTGTTATCTGTTCTGTTCATTTAGTTGTAAACAAAAACAAGGCCGATAGCCATTAGTCGCGTGCTCTCGTGTAATGAATGAATGCGTGAATGTAGGATCCACATGAAATTCATAAAGGAAAACTAAAATAACCGAAAGATGGGCTGAAATGCCTAAAATAAATAAAATGTAAATGACTTAGAATAACTTTAATGGACTTAAGGATGAATTGAATGACTTTAAGAATGACTTGAATGCTTAAAAAATAACTGGAATCCTTCAAAAACAACTTGAATGATCTGGAGTATGACTTGAATGGCTTTGAGACTGACTGGTTGTTAAGTGGATGATCATTTTACATTAAATTAATACAGAAGAGTGATTCTCCACTGTATATCACACAGTTACAAACATAAGCACAGCATGTAGTAAGAACAGATACTACACTTTGATATTGACCAAAAGGCCAAGAAAAGGGTATTCATTTGATCCACCACCGAGAAAATAAGGTACAAGAGCGATTTTTAATGTGAGGAGTGAAGTGGAAATGGGGAATAACTCCCCGGGGAGTAGGGGAGCTGGATATTAACAATTGGTATGAAGGGTTGGCCCTACATTGACCAAGGTCTTATATGTAGGGGTTCCCCCACATATGGTCTTTGCTTCCAGTATCTGCCGGAACAGATAATACACTTTGATCTTGGCCAACAGGCCAAGAAAACCTGTATTTATTTGCTCCCCCACCGAGCAAATTAAGCACGAGGCCGATTTTTTAATGTGAGGAGTGAAGGGGAAATGGGGACCAACTCTCCGGGGAGTAGGGGAGCTGGATAGTGACAATTGGTATGAAGGGTTGCCCCTACATTGACCAAGGTCTTATATGTGAGGTTGTATTTATTTGCTTCCCCACTGAGCAAATTAGGCAGAAGACCGTTTTTTATGTAGGAGGGGGGGAGGGAACCAGCTCCCGATGGGTGGGAAATTGGAGCTGAATTGTGACAATTGGTATGAAGGGTTTCCCCAACATTGACCAAGGTCTTATATGTGGGGTTCCCCCCACATATGGTCTTTGCTTGCAGTATCTGCCGGAACAGATACTACACTTTGATCTTTATATATAATTTATTTCGTGAAAATGAAAATTACAATCAAAATAATTCAATGTAAAATCAAAATAAATTAAAGGCAAAATTCAAATTCACAAAACAAATTTAGGCACAAGGCCCTTTAAGATCTGGGTGGGGGAGTGTTGCAAGGTATTTGTTACTACAGTGAAAATGGAATCTTTGACGACTTTTGACTGGCAACATTTACCACAATCCCTCATTCACTCTGTTGACTCTAAACTAACTAATGAAAACCCTAGCGTTTTTGCAAAAAATAATATATTTCCAATTATTTTGTGTGTGTGTGTATTTTTTTCTTTTTTTTATATTTAACTCTGTGTGTGCGTGTGCGTGCGTGTGTGTGTGTGTGTGTGTGTGTGTGTGTGTGTGTGTGTGTCTTTGAAAACAGTTCAATTCATTGAAAAATAAAAAGTTCTGGAATTTTAGAAGAAAAACAGTTCGTGTTGGGGAGTGGGGAATCTAGAAAAATACGCAAAAAATAAAATTGCCTCGTCCATTGTTAGTAAGGTCCCTCCCTAGCTAATCTAGAAAGTTAGATCACCTACTGTTTTCCGAGGCACCGAAAAACAGCGGGGAGATCCCTAGTGGGGATTGGGAAGGATTCTTTTCGGGTGTAGGGAGGAAAAATAAATAATTGTCAAAAACAAAAAAAGGGGGAAGATGGGGGGGGTAGGCGGCGACCTTCCAGTAGGGGTTGACCAGAGGGTGATAAAACAAAAAGATAGGGGGAGGGTAGTGGTAGGGTAGCCTCGGAAGGTTTTTCTAGTGCCGAAAAACAAAAATTGGGGGACAGGATCTCATTTGTACCACCAGTCAAGAGTCTCTTTACATTTTTATTTGTCTAACTTAGTGGGATTGCTTCCATAGGACCAAGTACCGCATGTGCCATGCTTATGGTTGTAACACGAATTCAAATTTGACACCTCGTCGGATGAACAAGCTAGCGTCATGAACCCACCTCTTGTCAAAGGCCACTCGAGGCAACCTCTCCCAATCGCATCTGATCTTTACTTTAAGCAGATGTTTAAAGTAGACTATCAGATCACGATCCGGAACAGATATCCCTTCGCGGACTCGCTTGAGACGTGTGATCCATATGACCATCCTCGCTACTGCTAGTATCGCTAGAAAAAAACATTATTTTCTCCCTAGGCAGAGGCGGATCAATGTTCTCCACAAAATATGATTCGTCGAATTGAAGCCAGTGCTTGTAATCGATATGAGCCGTTACCTCATTGACGTATCCTAGGAGGGTCTTGAGCCTGCTGAAGCGGAAAAAGGCATGACCGGCTGTTTCCCTCGTGTCCACGCCGCAGCGCAGTCAGTAGACCCGGGTTTCTTCATTGTAAAGGTTGAGTTCTTCAAGGAGGGGCAGGGCGTTCCTGACAAGTCTCCAGGTAAGGGAAAATTCCGAGTTTGTAAGAAAGTCCCGTCCCGGCGCCCAACTCCACTGGGAGCGGACCTCCTCTGACGACATCCCCGTCCGTTTCACTAGCGATTCCTTTGTACTACGCCCCACTAGCTCCCGATAAAGCCTGTTCCTAGACTGTTCGAGGACACTGGTCCCTGGCAATGCTCTAAGTGTGGACCGGCATTCGACGTAGAATGTTTGTTCCCTCCTCGGTCAACGCCGAACTTCGACCGAGGGGTCAGGTGTGAGATTAGAAAACGAGCTTCCAACCGCAGCGACCCAGGGAACGTCTACGTACAACGAACGGCCCAGGAAGGCCAACGTCTCTACGTGCTTGTGACACCGGAGATCGGGCAGCCCTAAGCCCCCCTCGCTCGGATTTCGAACACAGACCTCTCTGCAAAAATAATGCTTACCCTCGTTCCACAAGAGTGTGTCGAGGTGCTCCTGTAAGCTGATTCCTCGTTTTGCAGGGAGGGGAAGTACAGACAGGTGTTAAAGGATGAGCGGAAAGACGTATGGAGCACACGCCTCCGCCCGACCCTTCAAGGACAATTTCCTTCGAACCCAAGTCTTGACAGAGGATTCAACCTTGGTCTTCACCCCCGACGAGTTTTTCTTCAGCTGAAGACCTGGTCGGAACCACACACCGAGGATCCGGACCGGGCCGTTGGTCGAACTGAAGATGCCTGGAAGCGAATTTACTCCGGTCCAGGCACCCAACCGCAGACCCACCGACTTACTGCGATTGAAGACGGGCCCCGTAACTTCTTCGTATCGAGCGAGCGCCTCGGTGACAACTTGAATTTCCGTGGGGCAAGACACGAACACGGTGATATCATCGGCGAACGTGGAAACCCTGGCTCGTGTGCCTCCAGGGAGAGCTATCTCACGCAGGACTGGTGTCATCGCCTCGTCCCTTAACTTGCGAAGGAGCGGTTCCACCGCCAGGACGTACAACAGAGGCGATAGCGGGCAACCCTGTCGCACCGACCGGGAGACGGCGAAAAACTCCGACAGCTTACCATTGATCTGTACCTCTACCCTCGGCCTGTCATACAGTACAGAGATCCACTTGCGGAAGTCCGGATTAAATCCGGCGGCCTCCACCACAGATCCCAGGAACCGATTTTTTACCCCGTCGAATTCCTTGGACTGATCCAAACTGATCAGCGCGGCCCCGGCGTCGTCTTTTGTCCCCTCTATGATCGTGCGTATCAGATGAAGATTGTCCTGAATCAATCTTCCCTTCACAGCATAGCTCTGGTCTGGTTCGATCAAGTTTGTGATGACAACCTGCAACCGATTTGCAAGAACCTTGGCCAAAATCTTTCTCTGTGTTTAGCAGAGTGAAGGGCCTGAAATCTTCTAAATCTTCCTCGCCACCATCCCGTCAACTTTTACTCAGCAATGTGATCACTCCCTTGGTCACCTTCCTATGGGATGGAGCCCTGAACAAACGAATGGGTGAATATATCTTTCAGAATAGGGGCCAACATGGGCGACATCCTCAAGTAAAATTCGTAGGGTAGAACATCAAGCCCCGGGGACTTGTTGCAGCCGACCTGCTTCAATGCAGTAATGATATCATGTTCCGCGACAAGACCATCACAGCTTGCCGTTCGAACCGCCGTGAGGCGGGGCGAGTCGGCCAAATAGCTGCCAAACTCTTCGACCCTGAGTCTAGGTATTTGGGTGAAGCGCTTCGATAGATGCTTTCGAAACACCTCGCAAATCTCCCGCGTTCACAATAAGGCGTGCCCTTCCAGGTCGTTTACCTTTCGAATGTACCCGTCCGAGCCGCGCCTTAGAGCAGCCTTACGCTCAACAGCGTCTACATTAACAACCTTGTTCGAGATTTTCATTAGCCTAGCCCTAACTATCTGGCCCTTCTACCGCTCGCTAGCCACGCGGTTGAGGTATTGTTTAGTTAGTGCTATCTCAAGGTTGGCGCCCCTCCACCGCCCGGGTCAGCCTATTCTCTATACGCTTCTTGGCCTTAGCCTTATCTAGCGCGAGGTGTTGGCTGTACTGGACCGAGAAACGTCTAATCTTAGCCTTGAGAATAACCCACCACTTACTCCTGGTAACCGCCCCCACTAATGCCCGTTGGATTTTCTCTATAACCTTCAACCGGTAGTCCTCCAGCTCCAACAAGGTGCTGTTGAATTTCCAGTATCCGGCTAGTTTAGGCCTAGAGCTCAAGTTAAGGCGGGTCATAACCAGTTTATGGTCCGAGTGTCTTAAAAAGTGGAACGTGGGGCAAGATAGAAAATCAACATCGCCTCTTCTAACTAACATCTGATCCAAGTAAATACTTGGATAGGAAGGCGCATTAATATGTCACGTCCACATTTCCCGCCCCGGGTGATCCAGGCGAAATCTGTCGACCAGGTCGCATGAAACCATCAGGTCAGACAGACTGCTGTCACACCACACTGACCGCTACTCCCCCCCGACCTTATCTATCTTGGGATCAAGGATCACATTCCAATCACCCATTAAGACTACCCTCTCTGGATCATCTATAGAACCCTACACCAGTCGAAAGAAGGAAGCCCTCTCCACAGCGGAATTAGGTGCGTAAACTGCGACAATCCAAAACGCACTGTTATTAACGGCAACATCGACGACACTCGCCCGCCCGTCCTCGTCCGCGTGAACAACATTCACCGATGCTGATAGAGTGCGATTTACTAGCAAGGAGATTCCACGACTGTAGGTATTGCCATATGCTGAGTAAACATCGTAATCTTTCACCAGCACCTGACAAACCCCGTCACAGATAAAGTGGGCCTCCTGTATAGCGGCAATATCTACCTTGAGGGACACCAGATCTCTCAGCACGCGTGCGGCCTTGCTTCGACATCTGCGGCCCCTCATATTATAAGTAGCCAAGTTTAAAGCCATGACCACCTACCTTATTCAGTGTCACACACGGGCCTGAAGTCCCCCGGGGGTGAGGACGTGGCAGGCCTGCCCAAAGCTTCCGGTCAGTAAGTCTGGAGAGTGTACTCCATTCTTGGCCACGCCTCCTACGTCCAGGGGGAAAATTAATTTTAAAGCCCTGTAGAAGGAGGGATGAATATATACAACGACTCTGCCCTCACATTTAAAAACTAAATTGTTTAGCGAAGGATGCTCCGTGTCCACCACTACACTTTGATGTTGGCCAACAGGCCAAGAAAGGATGTATTTATTAGCTCCCCCACCGAGCAAATTAGGCATCATGCCGATTTTTTATGTGAGGAGTGAAGGGGAAATGGAGACCAGCTTTCCTGGGAGTAGGGGAGCTGGATAGTGACACTTGGCATGAAGGGTTGACCCTACATTGACCAAGGTCTTATATGTGAGGTCGCCCCCACATATGGTCTTTGCTTTCAATATCTGCCGGAACAGATACTACACTTTGAGGTATTTATTTGCTCCCCCACTGAACAAATTAGGCAAAAAGCTGATTTTTAAAGTGAGGAGTGAAGGGGAAATCGGGACACATTCCAGGGGAGTAGGGGAGCTGAATAGTGACAATTGGTATAAAGGTTTGCATCTACATTGGCCAAGGTCTTATATGTGGGGTTTCCCGCACACATGGTTTTTGCTTGCAGTATCTGCCGGAATAGATACTACACTTTGATCCCAGCCTGAAGTCCAAGAAAAGCGTAAAAAGCTAATTAAAGCATCTATTAAGAACAGACCTTTGATATTAACCAAAAATGGCATACATAAAAGTGTTACAGATAAACCAATACCCCGACCGACGGAGTGACTTATAGAGTCGCTTGTACGCGATTTATTATGGAGTATTAAACTAGTGCCACAAGTTTATTTGATAAGAAAATGTCCATACGCAACCTGCCTATAGTTGATAGCAATTAGCTGCAGTTCTTTTAGCAACCCGTTAAATTGTATTCAATTGGATGCGTAAAGGATGTACAAAAACGCAATTTCTTATGGACCAATATTGTTTGTAAGAAAGAATTAATTTTGAATTACCATGCTTGATTTCTTTACAAGAAATATCCTCAACTTACTCCAACCTTTTACTAATTTTTACTTAGGTGGTTGTTAACCAGATCAGAAACAAATATAACCTAGAGTAGAAGAATAATTATTGTTGATTTTCAACCGTCATGTCACTCTCGTTTCCCCTGTAATGTCGCTAATCCTTATCTCCAATTAGAGATGTTTCTGACAAAGAGGGAAGCAAATGCTGACCCCCGGTAGGTGATTTCGTATGAACATTAACTAGAGGTGTCCCTCAGGGGTATTTTTTATTTCTATTTTTATTCATACTCCAGTTGACTTATACTTCTAAGGATGCTGGGTGTAATTTTTTTCTTTTTAACTTGGATTGCCTTATCCGTTTGATAATCCCAAACCCCTACCTTAGTGTAAATTTAAAATAAGTCTATCCAATCAAGATTTTCAAGCTACCGTGGTTGCTGTATTGCCATTTATTGAATATAATCTGGAATTTGCAGAAGATTTTTGCTCGGCCTATCGATACTATATTAGTCAAAATTGCTACAGCTTTTTTTCTAGTTATTGCTAAAAGAAATAGCTTTTCTTTCTCTTTTTTATGTGCTTCTTTAATCAATTCTGAAGGTCTTTTCCACACAAGACTCTAACCTTATTCTGGGAAGCCAATATAAAGGCTCAACGTTCAAATCTTTCAGAGGTTTAAATGCATCTCTCAACTACTACGTCCGTGGGATTTAACCCTTATTAAATTATTTTGTTAAAGATATGAAGCCAGTTTGTTAACCTGGACAACTAACCATCACATACAACTTGAAAAACAGTATTTGATGCGTTATTGCCTAAATAAAGCCTAAAATACTTCAAAACGTTTTTAATTATTTTTCTTATATATTTCCCATACGCGTAAGATGTGGAGCAATATACCTGGAATTGTATTTTAATTATAATTGCAAAAGAATGAATAAAAATAATCTAAATAACAGCCAATTAATTGTATAATGAAAATAGTTTTCTGTGTTTGTTTTTTTAAGGTTCCTCGTTTAACTTTACTCTTTATATGTTATATTAAATGTTATTGTTACATTAAGAGTTTGACTTTAATAATTCCCTTCAGGTGATTCACGCAAATTACGGTCATGTCAATTAGGATCAAAAGTTACCTTACAAATTCTTGCAAATATCACTTATACACAGAATCGTATCCCAATATTTCTTAGTTCATCTAAGCCTGAAGATGTGGGGAAATATATCTTGAATTGTATTTTAATTATAATGCAAGATATTAAGCATATATTCTAAAAATAACCGCTTAAAATAATGAAAATAGTTCTCTATGATTGATTTTTATTTAATGTTCGTCGCTAAATTTTACTCTTTTATATGTTTTATTAAATGCTATTATTGCCTGAAAAGTTTTACTTTAATAATTCATCAAAGATGATGCACGCGAAGTTTATATTAATCGTAGACTTATTTTATTGAGATTTGAAAAGAAATGCTTCAGGCCAAGTGCTAAGATATCATCGATTTTCTTTGTTCTGTTGACAAAAGACACGACTTTCTTACAGTTGAATGTCTTTATGACTTGCAAAACTGATCGATTCAAGAACATTATTTAGTTTTCAAGTCTATTTGAGTTTTTGAAAATGAAAAAAGTTATTATATAATGATCGCAAAATATGCCGCTGGAAAACATATGAATCAATCAGTCTCGGTTCTTGGCAAACATACATGCATTTTACCAGATACCTAAAAATGCAATGATAACATCAGAAAATACAGTATATTAACACTAAAGCGCCATAAAACGAGGTTATCCAATATGGGGTTGTATTTTAACGTAAAAAGTTGAGGAGTTGAGATTTAAAATAGAAAATGTATAAGAAATAAAAGTATGCATCCCCATATATACACACATACACACACGAATACACACACAGCCACATATATGTGTGTGCGTGTGTTTATGCAATGTGTATGCAATGTGCACAGACACATAAACACAGAAATTCAAGGACATATATATATATATATATATATATATATTGAGAGAGACGTATATGTATATATATATATGTGTAGCAGAAGCAGCAATAACTAAAATGAGGGAAAAAGAGCTTACCTCGGGTATGTCTGTTGTGTCACCAGTTGGGGGGAAAAAGAGAATTCCAAGATGGCGTCCGGGGTTTTTTATTAGCATTTACCCCATGCAACTCTCGGAAAATCACGTTTCTGTCTCATGTGATTATGCAAATGGATAATTCCCGGCCACTATAAAAGCAGGAGGCTAGAGACGAGTCGGCAGTGTCCTGCAAACTGTGTGTGTGGGTATTTCTGGCGATTGGAGTGTGTCTTCTTTTACCACGGTTATCACGGACAGGAATTTCCTCTCTTCTGGAGGTGGGCGATATTGACTATTTTGAAGTTGTACTATTGCTGACAGAACATTTATTTATTTTTTTTTTTTTGCCTACTACATTTTTGTTTCAAGCTATTTCGGCCCGAATATGGCGAAGGTGCGGATAAGCAGTGATATTATCAATCCGTTCTCTGGCGAGGGAGACGTTGTAGCGTGGCTGAAAAAGTGAGACTTGTCGCACAACTTCAGCAGGTGGATGACGTAGCGAGTCTGCTACCTTTATACCTGGAAGGCGATGCACTGGCCCTCTACATGGACATGGAGGAGGACGATCAAAAGAAAATAGACCAGATTGAGGCTCGATTAAAGGAGGCATTTACTGATGACGCGTTTGCAGCATATAGAAAAATAACTATGGTTAGATGGGCTGGTGAACGTGTGGATGTGTACGCCAACAAAATCAGGCAGTTGGTTGGAATGGCCGAATTCACAGGAGAAAGCTCAGAGAGACTCACAAAATTAATTTTTGTCACTGGATTCCCTGACACCATCTCAATTGCTCTTCAACAGGTGCCGAACATCAAAGCCCTGACCATGGGGGAGCTAATGTCGAGAGCGAGAATTTTGACGACGACTGGCGAACAAAATCAGGATGTGGTTGCGGCCACACGCTCACCCAACAACAGGGCCCAGAATAATCCTGTTAATTTGACCTGTTTCAAATGCAATGTTAAAGGCCACCTTGCAAGGGACTGTCGAAAACGTGGAACACGGTGTTACCGTTGCGGTGAGAGTGGACACTGGGCTCGGAACTGCTCGGGAAACGAGCAAGGGGAGGACGCATAAGCGCCAGTCTCCTTCCCAACCAAGATGTGAACACGACGCTCCCGGTGATAAGCATCCATGTTGACGGGACGCGATGTTTGGCGCTTATTGATACAGGATGCTCCAGGACAATTTTACATGCAGACCGGTGCCGGTCTTGGAGAAAAACAAACGTAAATGTCAACACAATTGGTGGAATGTCCCATGCGTGCTGCGGTGTTAGAACGGTATCTGTATCCACTGATGAAGGTGTGTCTGCCAGAGTCGATGTGTTGGTGGTGCATGGCAAGCCACTGGGATTTGACTTGCTTCTAGGGATCGACGCCATAAAAGCTCTAGGAGGTGTCGTTGTCAAGCCTACAGGATCAGTGCGGCTGGGCGCCAGGAAAAGTATTAAATGCGCAGCCATTTCTATCGATGAACCAGATTTCACTGCTACCTTTGACCATCAAAACCGAACGTGGACCGCATCGTGAAAATGGTCTGTGGACCACCCCCCTGAAAGGCTGCATAATCGAGTGTCAGAGTACCCAGTGCCAGCAGAAATTCGTGAAGAATACACGCAGGAGCTCCACACCTGGATAGATAATAGTTGGCTCGTGCCATACCCAGAGGAGTAATTGGGACCCCCCAAAGGTCTAATTCCCCTGATGGCTGTGATACAGCAGAACAAAGCCAAAGTGCGCCCGGTAATGGACTACCGGGAGCTAAATCATTACGTAGACGCATTTACAGCAAACGCAGATGTTTGTGCGGCTAAGCTGCGTGAGTGGAGACAAAAAGGTGCTAACATGTCTCTACTGGACCTCAGAAGAGCATACCTACAAGTCCGGGTCCATGAGACACTGTGGCCATACCAGACTGTGGAAATCGATGGGAAAAAATACTGTCTGACCCGTCTGGGGTTTGGTTTGAATGTGGCTCCCTTGATAATGAGAGCAATTGTCAGCGAAGTACTATCTCAGGAAGAAGTTATAAGCCGCGCAGCATCTGCTTACATTGATGACATTTTTGTCAATGATGACGTGGTGCCCGCGACCCGTGTGAGAGAACACCTCGCGCAGTTCGGGTTGGAGTGCAAGAACCCGGAGCAGTTGAAGGACGGTGCACGGGTGCTGGGATTGGCAGTCAGGATGGAACGCAATGAACTGCGGTGGAAGCGAGGAAATGCAATTCCGGAGGCTCCCAGTATTGTTACGCGACGAACAATCTTTTCCCTGTGTGGTCGACTTGTCGGGCACTTTCCGGTGTGCGGTTGGCTTCGTGTGGCTTGCGGAATACTCAGAAGGAGAGTAAGTTCGGTAACGAAGGGCTGGGATGATGAAGCAAGGGACGCCGTACTACATCGTATGATGTTCGAAACCTTAAAATCTGCACAGCAGAACGATCCGGCACAGGGAAATTGGTGTGTGGACGGCAAAGAGCTGAATGTATGGGTCGATGCTAGCTCCCTAGCAATTGGGGCAGCCTTGGAGATGTGTGAAACTGTGCTGGAAGATGCATGTTGGCTGCGACCTGAAGATGACTCTCAACATATCAACTTGGCTGAACTGGATGCCGTATTGAAAAGCATCAATTTGGCTCTCCAGTGGCAGAGCAAGGTGCTACACATAAAGACAGATTCTGTTTGCGTATACCATTGGGTCTCAGACACGCTAACTGGAAAGGCGCGAGTACGCACCAAAGCAGCAAGCGAGATGCTTATTAGGAGGCGATTAAGCACTCTTAAGGAGCTCGTGAAAGAGTACGGGCTGACAGTGGATGTGACGCTGGTTCCATCAGCACGAAACATTGCTGACCGACTGACACGAGTGCCACAGCGGTGGTTTGAGGCAATGAAAAAGAAAAACGGTCTTGACCCAGTGATAGGCGCGGTCCACACAGACGAGCTGCATGAGTGTCAAATCATGGCTATTCACAAAGATAGTGGACATCCGGGGGTGCGACGCACTACCTACTTTGTCAGGAGAAGATGTCCAACCACGACAAAAGCAACTGTCAGAACGGTCATACAGAAATGCGAGGAATGTCAGTCCGTTGACCCAGCGCCAGTCAGGTGGGAAAAGGGAAAGCTGGAAGTTAACGAGAATTGGCAGAGAATTGGAATGGATATCACGCATTATGGCACCTTCCATTTTTTAACTTTAACAGACTGTGGTCCATCGCGTTTCTCCATTTGGAGGAAATTGGCAAGGCAGGACTCGGCAAGCGTGATTCATCAGTTGGAGGCAGTGTTCCTCGAGCGTGGCGCGCCGCATGAACTGCTTTTAGACAATGACACAGCTTTCTGCAGCAATATGTTCCAAGCATTTGCATGTAAATGGGGAGTTCACTTGCGATTCCGCTGTGCATACGCTCCAGCCGGGAATGGCATAGCGGAGCGATGTCATCGTACAGTGAAACGAATAGCGGCTAGAATGTGTTGTCACATACAGGAGGCTGTCTACTGGTATAACATCACACCAAGAGACGACACATCTCCCTCCACTGCGCCTGCCAATAGGATTTATCAATATGAAGTTCGAGTAAAGGAGACCAATCTCGCAACTGCGTCCCCAGGTCCCAAGAACAGCTTTTACCAGGTTGGAGATCGCGTATGGGTCAGAAGACCGCAAAATCGATGTACCACGAGGTTCGGCAAGGGTGAGGTGACCAAGGTGATCAGCCCTCAGTCAATTTTGGTGGACGGTGTGCCTCGTCACGTGAAGGATTTGCGCCCTCGCCATTATGTTGTTACATCGGAGGAAGAGGGAGACTCAGACAGTATGATGTCTTCTGAAAAGACAGAGAGTATGATGCAGGACGACGAAGAGGATTTTGAGCCATATAATGTACATACTGAAGAAGCGGAGGAAGGACCACCCGTCTTGCCTCTACGAAGGAGTACCCGACAGAAACGAATACTGCCCCCCTGCCCTGATTGTGAAACACCGCCTATGGAGCAGACTGGTGGCAATAATGGCGATGAAGAGGATGGCAGGGAGGAAGTGCTGCCTCCGGTTCTTCGGAGAAGTACCAGACAGAGACGACTGCCCCCCCTGCCCCATTTGTGATCATGAGATCAGGGGGGAGTGTAGCAGAAGCAGCAATAACTAAAATGAGGGAAAAAGAGCTTACCTCGGGTATGTCTGTTGTGTCACCAGTTGGGGGGAAAAAGAGAATTCCAAGATGGCGTCCGGGGTTTTTTATTAGCATTTACCCCATGCAACTCTCGGAAAATCACGTTTCTGTCTCATGTGATTATGCAAATGGATAATTCCCGGCCACTATAAAAGCAGGAGGCTAGAGACGAGTCGGCAGTGTCCTGCAAACTGTGTGTGTGGGTATTTCTGGCGATTGGAGTGTGTCTTCTTTTACCACGGTTATCACGGACAGGAATTCCCTCTCTTCTGGAGGTGGGCGATATTGACTATTTTGAAGTTGTACTGTTGCTGACAGAACATTTTTTTTTTTTTTTTGCCTACTACATTTTTGTTTCAATATGATATATATGTATATATATATATATATATATATATATATATATATATATAAGATATATGTATATATAGAGATAGATACGTCAATAGATAGATAAATACTGCCAATAAATTTTTAGAATTTGTCTCTCAGCAGACAAATCTATACTATTACTCGGAGAGGAAATATCAGAATATATAACTACATTCTATCATTATATATATATATATATATATATATATATATATATATATATATATATATATATATATATATATATATATATACTAGCAGGGTAGCCCAACGTTGCGCGAGATTTAATGATAGTAAACGAATGTTTCAAAGGCCCATATTTTTATTCTCATCAAAATCAATGAAATAGCGCAATATTTTTATCAAATCGATTATTTGTTTGCTTTTATTAGGGATCTGTTACGATGCACATGAGGAAATTTCACATGCCTCTCGTTGCTTTTTGTTGATAAAATGTTTTTTATATATAATCGCTTGCATTAATTTTAAAATGCAAACGTTCTATATCATACCAGAATAGTGCTTTACATAGAAACACTTCATATGAATGCGCCCTTGTAATATCAAAGAACTTACTGTTCATATAATATGCCTGGCGTTATTGGTTCTCCGGTAAGAAATACTTGATCTGATGTTGAAAATAACAAAGTGACGTATCATTGTGAAATTGTTTTTTAAACAGAATCATTTATTTCGGCTCCGCCTCTGTCATATAAAAGAGTCTAATACTTATTTGAAATGTGAGGTCTTCCGGCTTCTGCTGTAATAAAACTTCTAAAACTCACTTCAGATGTTAGACTGTGTAATAATCGCCTGTTCAATCATTTATCTGCATTTTTCGATTATTAATTATCGATACTCATTAAAGATATCCCGATCCGAAATCTATTTATTAGGACTACTATGCAAATAAAGTGCATGCGTATGACATTTCATGAACATCGAACGATTGGTTTTATTAGAACGATGTACAAATTCAGGCATTTATTAAGAGAAAAAATATCGATTGGTAGTAAAGTCCACGACAAATATGATTTCCAAAACTAGAATGCAAACATTCAGCAATGTGTTTAGTTTATTCAGAATCTACAGTATGATGAAAAAAAAAAATTTAGGGCACAACTCCCATAATTTAAAATATATATATATATATATATATATATATATATATATATATATATATATATATATATATATACAGTTGGGTAAATTATGCGTATGGTCCAGATAGCTGACCTCACACCAAAGATAGTAAAGGTGGTTGATGGGCCTCAACCGATCTACTCTCTAGATGGCATAATCAATTTGATGAGCGGCTCAATAATCAGTTCATTGCGTCGATGTAATTCCGATTAATGACATCTTCAATTAATAACAATATTCATAACTAACTCCAAAAATCCCAAATATTTGCTTCATAAATATTGATGCTCAGTACTGACACATTCTATCCGAAGACTTTGCGATCTAATCGATCATTTAAGAATTGGGATGCTTAATTAATAGTTGTCATTTGCCGGAGTAAGAGCACGCTGGATTATAGTGGTAACACTGGTATAACATTACTGCCAAATAATATCAGGTATGACAATTTTTCAGATGAAAAATTCACATTTTAAGTTATGCCTTTTCCGAATTCGAATATGCGTTCAGAAAAGGATAGGAGCAATCGACGAGATATTGTCAATCAAGCCAGCTTCAATAAAATATCGCCACCTCTGAATGTGCTACATCTTTGAAGAAGTGTTTGTTTTAAATAATCAATAGAAATGTTTTGTTGTTCCATCTAGAGAAACGTTCTCACATTGTTTACGAGTATAATGCAATTATGTAAAACCTTTTTTTAGTCGCAACAATGCATAATTTCATTTGGTTATTGTGGGGGACTCACCCATTAACTGGACTGTTCTATCCATTATATAAACCATAGACCCTCTGATCCGAGGTGTTGATTAAACACCAGAGCGACCCGTACCTACTCGGTGACGTGTACTACTATTTTCAGTTGTAAACTTTTTACGCTGTAATTCCAATAATACATTGTTTAAACTCTATTCTGTTGCTCTGTTTTCTTTGTGCACTTACTGCAAGCCACATTACTGGCGACATTGGATTCGGAGAACGTACTCACGTTTAAAAACAGTGTTCTTAAAAACTAAACACTGACTACATTGAATTGAAGGAGCATACTAAAATCGAAACCAATAACGACATTGGAAAAAATACTCGCGTTGAAATATTATTCTAAAAATACTTACGACGTCGGACTCCAATGTTATCAAGTCTAAGGAGATGTCTAACATAAAACTTGCAACTGAAAGTAAAAAAAAAAGTCTAAGGAGATGTCTAACATAAAAACTTGCAACTGGTAAGTAAAAAAAACGCAGATCATTGCGGAAATAGGAGTTTAAAAGTAAAAGTTTGTCACGACTTTCAAAGATAGCGCTGTACTTTTGCAAAAAGGAAAATGTTCGTCGCGACTTAGAAAGGTACATTTTTATACTTTTGAAAAAAAGAATTCGTCACTTTGTGTTTTTTTTTCTCTGGAGAAAATATACACTTGATTTTTTGGTTCTTTAGACAATTAACTTTTTATATATTTATGTTTTTCTCTGTTCGTTCTATTGTCTGGAGGAAGCAATAGGAAAGAATAAACGGTTTTGTAAAATTCAGCGAAGTCTGGAAATTGCTAATGCTGACAAAGCAAAATGGACGAATTGAAATCAGCATTGGAACACATGACCAACTTGCATATCGATGCCGCGAAGCGTAAGTCGCAATCCGAAAAACACCGAACTGAACGTCAAATACGATTCGAGGAACAGCAAAAAGAATTGCAAAAATAGTTATCGGAATGTCAAATACGCACCGAAGAAAAGCCAAAGGAAGTTCAAAAATAGTTAGCCGAACGTCAATTAGAAGTTCAAAGAGTTAGCTGAACGTCAATTACGAACAGAGGAATTCCTTACAGAAATTGTTAAGAATAATGCGAACGCGGAAATCAATTAAGCATTTTCTCAGAATAAAATATGGACCGCGATAGACAAGTATAAATACGAGGAAGAGGAAAAATTATTCGCAGCGTATTTTCGGCGTTATGAATATTTTTTTAATAGTGACTGCAGCAACTGGTCTTATCACAAGAAAACCAGACTTCTACTACGAAAACTGGAAACGGCTGACCATGATAAATTCGTGGAGTACATCTTGCCTCGGAAAACAGCAGATTAATCATTTAATGAGACGGTAAATTTGGTAACATAACTTTTCTTGCCGAAAACGTCTATTTCCATAAGCGTTGGAGATGTTTGAATGTGGTAAAAGACGATAATGACGATTTTGGCACCTACGCATCTGTAGTGAACAAACACTCTGATGACTTTAAGTTGTCTGAACTAACAGGAAACAATTTGAAATGGCTTGTGTTTGCGCACGGGTTAACCTCGGACAAGATGCAGAAATCAGGCGCAGAGTCCTTACAAAATTAGAAAATTAACCTAATTTAACACTTCAAAAATTTAGTGAGGATTGTCAAAAAGTAGAAATTATGAAAAAAAAAAAAAAGACGCAAGAAATATCGAAGTAGGCACGAAAACTAAAAACACCGAGCGCTTGTTTCAGATGGTGTGAAATACATTGGGTAAGGTATTGCCCATTTTTATAAAAATATATTATTCATGCAATAAGATCGGTCATAAAAGTTCGCACTGAAGGAAAACTCAGAATGGAAGCAGTGTACGGCAAACCAGAACGAAGGATGTCGTAGATGAAAATCTACGCAACTATGTAACGGTTAACATTTTCGGCAAGGCTATTAAATTCCAATTAGACAGTGGATCGGATATTTCAATAATATATATCAAAACATGGAAAATATTACGAAAGTCGACTATGTAGAAAACTAAGAGAACTGCGATGGTCGTTAATGGTACAAACATTCATTTTGAAGGTGAATTTATTACAAACGTCACTTTACGGGGGGAAACAATAAAATCTAAAATTGTATGTGCTAAAAGATAGTGAGAACCTGTTCGGTTCAGACAGCATGGAGGAGTTTCGTCTCTGGGACCTTTCTATATCCACATTCTGCAAGAAAACAGATACCCGCCAAGCAGAAACGGAGAAACTTATAACTTGTTTTAAAAACAGAATTCACAAATTCTGGCCCGGGGAGATGTACAAAAATGGCCGCAGATTTTAAGTTGACACCTGGCACAAACCGGTGTTTTAAAAGAAACGTAATGTCCCGTTCGCTTCCCTGAACAAAATAAATCAGGAACAAGACAGATTAGAATGCATTGGTATACTGGCTAAAATTGAATATAGTGAGTGGGCTGCTCCGGCAGTTTACGTAAAGAAAAGGTATGGGGAAATTCGCGTTTGCGCCGACTTCGCGACCGGATTCAACGGGTCTTTAGAAGATTTTCACTACCCATTAGCTAGTCCGGAAGCAGTGTTCACGAAATTAAATGGCGGCAAATTTTTTTCTAAGATCGACCTAAGCGACGCTTACCTACAGATTCCGGTAAACGACAAAAGCGCTAACCCCCTCTGTATTAACACGCATCGGGGTTTGTACAGATACGAAGGACTCACGTTTGGTATAAAGGTGGCACCCACAATGTTCCACCAAGTAATGGATACTATGCTGTCCGTCTTGGACACCGCAATCGCATATCTTGATGACATTATCATAGCGAGCAAAAGCAGGGAGGAACATGAAAAATATATCAGACAAGTATTCAGTCGAATATAAGATTAGGGATTTAAGATCAAAGCAGATAAATGCGAGTTCTTTTTACAAACAATTTCATACGTGGGTCAAATAATCGATAAAGATGGCAGACGCCCAGACCCAGATAGGGAGACCGCTATAAAAAAAATTACCGGCACAAGTAAACATAACTCAATTGGAGAGGTTTTTTTTTTTTAGGTTTGGCAAATTATTACCAGGGGTTCATCCAACATATGCACAAACTGCGCGCATCACTTAATGAATTTCTGAAAAAGGATTGGGAGTGGACAGAAGATTGCCAGACATCATTCCAAGAATAAAAAGAATCCTGACTTCAAAACTATTCCTAGCGCATTTTAACCCGCAGTTGGACATAATAGTAGCGAGCCACGCTAATCAATATGACGTCGGGGCGTGCATGCAATATAGAATGCCGGATGTCTCGAAACAGCCTATTTATTTCGCATCACGGAGTCTCTTGCCAGCGGAAAGAATTATGCTCATATCGAGAAAGAGACCTTATGGATTATATTTGCAGTTTAAAAATTCCACCGGTCCTTGTACGGAAGACATTATTACTACACACCGACCAAAAGCCGTTGATGTCCATTTTTGGATCAAAAAAGGACTTCCAACATTCACTATGAACCGACTATTAAGATGGGAAATTATTCTGCTGAACTATAATTTTACAGTTCAATTCCTCCCCTCAAAACAACTAGCCCATGCAGACGGTCCATCGAGACAGATTCATGCCAAAATAGAACCTCTTGAAGATTCAGTAATCGCGGCACGACGTATTAATAGTGATGTAAGAACCATGATTAACAATATTATCCGCGAACTGCCGGTCACACTTCAGGAAATTAAGTCCCTAAATGACAATTTCATTCAAACCACGAAGCAGAAATTTGCACTGAGTTACACCAGTTCAGACATTTTTTTCTGGTTGCGACAAAATACTGTTATACTGTGAAAAGGTTGTCAGCCCCCAAGCCCTTCAAAAAAAAATCCTCAAGGATTTCCACTTGGGGCATCCAAGAATAAACAGAATGAAAAGCTTAATGAGAAGTTTTGTTTATTGGCCAGCTATGGACCAAGATATTACCGACACGGTGAACAGATGCAAAGGATGTGCTTTGGCTTCAAAAGCACAACAAATAACATATAAACCTTCGACTAAGGCTGAACAACCATGGTCGAGGATCCACATCGATTATGCGGCACCTTTGGAGGATTTTTACTACCGGATAGTAGTTGACTCTTACTCTAAATGGCCAGAGGTACTAAGATGCCAAAAACCGACCACGGCAACAACGACAATTTTTTTTATTGGAATTATTTGGTCGGTTTGGGGTTGTACACTGTCTGGTTAGCGACAGTTCACCTCGACAGAGTTCAGAGACGTATCAAGTCAAGCATATTATGACACCCCAGTACCACATCAGAAGCAACGACCAGGCTGAACGCTTCGTAGATACGCTTAAAAGGGCATTAAAAAAGGCTTTCGGTATACTGACAGAAGAGGCCCTTCAGCAATTTCTGCAGGTTTACAGAATCACGAAAAATCCGAAAAAAAAACAGATGCGAGATCCCCAGCAGAAACCATGTTTGTACAGAAATTAAAATCCGTATTTGATAAACTGCTACCCAAACACATAGTACACAACAGAACCTCTACAATACCAATGAAACGGTTTAACAGCGGAGATAACGTGTATTTTAAACATTTTAGAAAGAACGTTTCTTTTTGGGAGTAGGGCACAATCTTATAAAACTCGGCGATGTTACATATATCATTCAGGACCAAAATTCCAACATAAGAGGCCCGTGAACCAAATCAGGAAACGCTTCTACGAAGATCAAGAAGAACCGAGCAGAACGGCAGTGATGCGATTGAAACTGTGTATGATTGTTTTGACATAGACCCTCCAAAAAGGATGTCAGAACCGAGACGCTCTGGCAGAAAGAGGAAGCGCACAGACCCCTTGGTTGTCTGCCCCCAAAGGAAGAAATACTGATTTTCACAACCGCGGAAATCAGCTTGGGAGGGGGTGTGGTGGGGGAATCACCCTCTAAATGGACTGTTCTATCCATTATGTCAACCATAGACCTTTGAACCCCAGGTGTGGATTAAACACCAGAGCGACACGTTCCCGCTCGGGGACGTTTACTACTCTTTCAGTTGTAAGCCTTTTATGGTGTTGTTCGAGTAATACATTGTTTAAACTCTATTCCGTTGTTCTGTTTTCTTTGTGGATTATTGAAAGCCATAACAGTTATATATATATGGGAAAACGGTAAGCGTTCGGTAGATTTTCTGCATGTATTATCTAAATTATTTTTTTTTACATTTGAAGAAGTGTTTTTAATCAATAGAAATGTTTGTTATGTATTCTAGAGAAATTTTCAAAGTTGTTTTCGAGTCTTGTATGCTGACTGTAAATTAAATATGTAACACTTTGTTTTAGTCCTAATAATGTGTAATTTCATTTGGCTATGTATGTAAGAAAATGGTGATAGTTTAATATATTTTCCGCATTTCTAAATTCAAACTTTTCACCTTACTTAACACTTCATGACTAGTTTTTGATGTAGACCGAGACTGATACGATAATAATGGTGTTTGTTTCGCGACACAGAAAGGTTTTCAGTAAATCGCACATTGTTTGAGTTACATTAGTTTAGTCTGCTATTGTTTGTTTTTAGATGTTTACATTTGTATTTCACATTCTATGCGAATGATTAGCGTTTGCTTTCTATATGTTTTAATTTTTTTATAACATTTCATGTTTTCATAGTTTCCGTTGTTACATTATTGTTATTGGTGTTCTTGTCGATGTTGTCGTTGTTGTTGTCGTTGTTTTGTTGTTATCAATACTATTAATGTTATTATAAAATTCTAAATAATTAACAAATCTAAAATGGAGACTTATCCATATATTTTTACATGGATGAAATGGTATCTCTCTATCTAGCTACTTTGCATATTTATTTAAACATTTATTTCAATTACTTCTCTGCTAGTATATATTTCTTTCAATTTTGTTATGATCATATTTACTGTTACGTGTAATTTTATTCGTGCAGGTAATCTACATGATTTATACAACAGAAACCCTGGATACGGCATTCAAAATTAGTAACACAATACAGTACAGTATATAATACACAGGTACATAATTTTAAAAAATGCATTACAAGTTAGAAAAACATTTGATCCATGGCATGAAAATTGTTAAACAAAGTGTTTTTACTATGTGCTTTAAGAATAACAACAAACTGTGCATTACATGAAATAAATCCAAGGTAATTTTTTTATTCAATGTAAATTAAATATGCATACCTTACTTTGTAAGATTTATAAAAGTGCACTTTCAAATTGAATCCTGTACCTTTATTTTTAAATCAATTTTGTTTAACAGTTTTCATGCCTTGGAAGAAAAGCTGTTCTAACTTGTAGTTTATATTTTGAAGATTAGATTTTAAAACTCTCCTCTCTATTTATTTTTGTATTTCTCCTCACACCACAACTCATTTTGCAACTCCCTCGTTGTATTATTACAAGTCTGAATATTCTCTCTGTTTTCATTTTATATTTACCCACACACCACAACTCATTCGTTGCAACCACCTCTTTGAAATACAGGTCTGAATAATGAGAAAATCTGAGTTTGTTATGAAATACTTTTGAACAACTTCTTTAGCTTAAATTTGTAAAACTTCTTTCAGAATATAAACTCTTAAAAATGTTATAAGGAACATATTTCAAACGGGTTTCATTAACAAATATTCAGTACATAACGAGACAAATAGAGATGAACATTTCAAAAGGTCTATATAACTGGTTTCGGCCAATAGTAGTCCTAGCCAGTAAAAGTTTTTGTTATTTTTATTCTATTATTTTTTTAAAACATTGTGTGTCCTGCTCTTTCGCAGAGGACTCATGAATAACAGTGTAAAGCGGGGAAAATACTGTAAACAGGGGATGTATTCCACATCGTAATCTTGCACAACCGTATCCTAAAACTAATGTATACCGGGGTTCTACTGTACGTGCGTAATATTTGCGTAAAACTTATAGCAAACACAAGCCTTTTGTATATATATTTATGTATGCGAACATGTATTTTGTTTAAAAGAATTAGTCTACTAAACGTCGTAGTCAATTTTTAGTCTACAGGCATGAAACTTTATATTTTGGGTTTTAGCCGGGAGAGTCGGTGCAGAGGTGTTAAAATTAAAAAAAAATGGAATTTAACATGGGAAGGTCGCACGATGGCATTACGAATATGCACGTGTAATGTAATGGCTATATTTTCACATTTTCACCCCAAACAAGGGACATTACCACTTCCTTGTTGGGGGGCTATTATCAGGGACAAAGACATCAGGGATCAGGGGTACTGTGTAGGGAGTTGGGCATCAATATGTCGGTTCACGTTACACTTGAACTTGTGCATGTCAGTACAGTTGGGGAAACAGGGACCCCGAAGTGAATTCCAAAGTCTAGCTGTCCTGGAGAAGAAACTACTGGAGTAGAAGGCTCTCTTACATCTAGGGATCTCTACTGTGTAGAGTGGGATAAAGCTGGTTGTCGGGTTTGTCGGGGGTATTTACGTAAAGGGGTAAGAAGCTATTGCAGTTCGGCAGAGCATTCATCGTTAAAGTACTTGTAGAACAGGCAGAGGGATGCAACATTTCATCAATTGGACAGAGGCTGAAGATTAGATGACAGTTCAGGACCTATCAGTTTGGCGACTCTCTCTTGAACCTAATCTACGAGCGAGAGAATAGTGGCAGACACACCAGCCCAAATATGAAAACAATACTTCATACATGGGCGAATGGTGGCCTTATAGAGGAATACGACACTTCGGGCGTTATTAGCTTTCTAGCACGGTAGAAAGACCCCCCTTCTTCGTAGAAGTCCTGGCGATACTCTCAATGTAGTTGTTTCAATTAATGTTTCCTCTGAGCGTTAGGCCTAGGAGTTTAAAATATGTACATTCAAATAAAGAGTCATTAGCCATTGCTATTCGTGTTACATGAAAAAGGTTTGCCCCCTTTTTCATGTAAGTAAAAAGAAAGAGAATTAGTAAATGAAAATAAAATCAGAGAAAACGGGAATCGAACCCTGGAGATAAGATTTAAAGAACAATAGGTTTTAAATGGAATGCCCAGTAAATTGTTGATTCTGATAAAATAGTTCAAAATACAAATTTAGCTGGAAACTATGCACATTATTAAGTAGAACGAATATTAAAATATGGGTTATATTAATTAGATAAGTAGATTAAACTCCTCTGTGAAACAACAAAGGAATATGGGAAATCAGAATGTTTCAAAAACGTGCAAACCGCGGATGTTTTATGAAACGTGAATTATAGTCACGTTGGCCAGACATACATGTGATTTCTCAATATAGGAAAGAGTTCGAAGTTAGAGTTAGTAAGAGAGAGAGAGAGAGAGAGAGAGAGAGAATGAGAGGGTTGAATAGTCAAGAGAGATTCAGGCCGAATCTTGGCACCGTCTGGAAGCGAGAGGGTTTTAGAAAAAGAAGCTGTAACGAAGAAACTTTGAATTCCTGGATTCAAAGCCATTGCCCGGTCAATTGGCAGAAATAAATAATCATCATGTTTTTCATAACTGCCGTCTTCTGTGTTCATCATTACAACGAGAAAGGTTTTGTCCATCTATGTATAAGAACCATTTGATAAAAACATCATCATTAAACATGTGTTAGAAAGAATATGTATCAAACTATGTATGTTATATAAACACTCCGTTTCATACAGAACTGTCAAAAGCATAAAAGCCAAACTCTCGGTCTCTCTGTGTAAATATCGAATTACCTCTCAAAGCGTTTTTATATGTACACTGTATTTATATATATATATATATATATATATATATATATATATATATATATATATATATATACTTGTTAATGTCTTCATCTTCATCTCGTTAAACAACCTTATTAAGACCCGAATATCTCACTAAGACTCTTACTCTTCTCACAAAGAACAATAAAATACAGCATTGGTGGTAGAGAAGGTGTCTTTTAATTATTGAAGGAAACGAGTTTAGCCTTGGCAGCATTGAATGTGACCATCCATTTATGTTCCCATTCCGTTACAGATCGGAGGTCATCCTCTAGTGTTTCTGCCATTTCTTTAGATATGTGTTCATTTGTTTTCCTGTCGTATCTGTTATAGAGCGTGCTGTCTTCAGCATATATACACATCTTACAGGTAATTTTGTCAGGGAGGTAATTTATGAATATTAGGAATAGTAGAGACCAAAGTGTAGACACTCCACCATTTATACCATATTGTTCAGATGTACGACCGTCGAGGACAACCTGGATTTTTCTCTCATCTAAGAAGGATTTAATAATTTTATGTATTCTTCCAGTGATACCATATGATCTGATTTTTCTGAGAAGACCTTCATTCCATACCTTGTCAAAAGTCGTAGATATATCTAGAGCTACCGCTCTATCCTCTCACCGTTTGTCCAGTTACTGGTATATACGTTCTGAGATTACAGTTAGGATGTCTGCTGTGGAACGCGCTTGCCTAAATCCATATTATTGGTCAGGCAGAAGTTTAGCATCTGTAAGGTGATGGACTAGATCTTGGTTAATTGCGGTCTCAAAAATTTTGGACAAATTTGCGGTGTTATGTAATGGATGGCTGGAACCATCCCATACATAACTGAAAAGAAAAAAAAAACTTCTTTAAAACAAGATAATAATAAGATTTAAAAAGGTTGGCATCGAATAATCGATTGTCCACCAGACGAAACGAAAAAGTGATTACGTCGTAAACAGAGAACTCAGACGACGATTTTTTTTGTTTACAAAACAAAGGAACGTGACATTCCTTGTAAGTTTGGAATCTACATGAATTTAGCATGGGAGTTGGATTCACGTGTATAAATAAAGTCAATAGTCGGTCAGCTGAAGAGAAATCGGTCACGATGTCTCTAGGTCAAGATGCGGCGAAAGACCGTCAAAACGTGAACAGCAGACACGTGCACCATTATCGAGCAGTGTGAGCGACAGGTAACGTGACTGGAAAAAAAAACAAGCAAAAACATGCTAATATAAGAGGTGATTTTTGGAGTCTAAGCAGAAGAAGAGAAGAGAGGAAGGAGCAGACGAGAAGAAGAAGAGAAGAAGAGAGAGACACCGCTAGGAGACGTGCGTTGTCGAGAGCATAACGTGCCCCCCTCTCCATCATTGACACGACAGTAAGCCACACTATTAAATTTTGAACTATCAGAAATGTCTATGTAAAAGGAGAAAATAATTTCAAAACAAAATATATTTTTATATAAAAAGCCAGTGTGTCTTACGTTTTGATTTGGTATGGTGAGTTACGTCTGACCTTTGTGTGCAATAGTTATTTTGACAGGTATAACAGCTTAAGAAAAGCCGAGAAGGAAAAATGCACAGTCAAAGGAGAAATAACTCTGCCGTCTTAGCCGTTACCATGACAACCAGAAAACTAAACCAGTAGACGATCAATAAAAGACGGCTACTTGGTTTTTGTTGCAGCGGGGAACTAACTAACAACGACTGTTCCCAACCTAGGGGTCCTAGCGCTATATAACAGCAGAAACCTAATGGAGCGATAATTTACTAAGTCAGTTCTTTTTCCAGAACTCTCGAAAACTGGTACTACAGAAGCAGTTTTCCAGCAGGACTGAAAGCAAAATTCATTAAAGCATTTGTTGTAAAGTTTGGAGAGAACTTGAGCTACATATGCAGAGCACTGTTTAATAGCACAGCCGGGATGAGATCAAGTCCATATGCTCTTGCAATGTCAAGATTTCTTATGATAGCATGCACCTTAGAAGGGATAATTTTCAACTCGTCTAGTGTGCCGTCTGTCCGCAAAGGAAAGTCAGGGAGGGGGTGGTTGGCAGAGTCCAGTGTGGAGTTGGATGCAAACCGACTGGCAAACATGATAGCCTTCTCAGTTGCAAAGCAAATAACCTCATGGTTGTTGGATAGTGGGGAAATTGTTGACCCCCCGTTATTTACTAAACTGTTGTAGATTTTCCAGAAGTCGCGGGTTCCTAGTTTCTGTGCTTCCATGTGTTTTTTTGGTGGTATCAGTAAATTCTCTCTTAACCGTCGCTAATTCTTTCTTTCAGTTAATTCTGGCTTCTATATACTTCTGCCTGTTGGAACTGGACTTATGTCGGTTAAATTTGTGGTACGCATGCTGCTATTGCAGCTGCACAAGTAGAAGTAAACCATTGAGGAGAGTGGGGATTGCTATAAAATTTGCGCGTGGAAACATGTGCTTCAATTGCCATTTTGAACCATGCAGGGGCCTCATTTGCGCAATGTTCAGCAGGAAGTGAAAATATATTTTTCCATGGGGCGTGCCCGATGAGATCTCTGATGGCTTTGAAGTCAGTATTTTTATATCTTCAGTTTTGTTTCTAAAGTTTAGGACTATTTAAACCATTACCAATTCATTATCGGCGTTCCCAAGAGGGATGTGGGCATTAATTACACAGTCATCGGAAACTGTGGTAAGAAACAGATCTATAAGTGATGAGTGTTCATGCTGGTCAGGGAAACGGGTTGAAAACGTAACCGTCTGTGATAAGGAATGAGATATGTGTTGTAGTACCTGCTGAGTCTGTCTGAGTAGAAAATCCAAGCCAGTTGCTGTGGTGGATATTGAAGTCACCAAAGACATGCATTGTGCGCTAGTGTCGAGGTAAAGTGTTGTATCTATGCTGTCAGAGACTTTGTTTATTAGAGTAAAAGTAGCTAATGTTATATTGCATGTTAAGTCTTATGATAAGTCTATTGGTTCCCGTTTAAATGTTTTACCATGCAGCAAGCATGTTTTCCAAGCTCAAGTATCAAGGTAAAAGAAAAAGTAAATAGATAGCTGAATGTTTTGGTTTCGATTCCTGGTGATGGCGCATGCGTCATTTATTTTAACTTTTAAATGCACGACCCATGTATAACAAAGTTCTATTTTCTGTTTAAATAAATAGAAAAAAAGGGTTCTAATATGATATATATATATATATATATATATATATATATATATATATATATATATATATATACAGAGACATATTTATATAAGTATATACAACCGTGCATCTATGTGTTCCTGATGGGATGGGGGCAGATAGATTTATTGTTTTATATAGGCATCAACACTAATCAATATCCTAAGACTACTCGAGGACAAGGGTCAAGCGTGTACAATAGTCAATCGGATACTTTAGTAATCGTTAGTAATTGAAATTCAGTAAATTTGGAAACTCAAGTGGTACGCCTCATCAAAAACTTGTTTACGTTGAACTTGAAGACAACCATATTGTAGTCAGCTGGAAAGCTGGTAAACAGAAGACAGTTCCACGAGTGTGCAGATCTAAGAAAGATGCTGTGATTGTGGAATCTACGTTTAGGTTTAGGCATAGAAAAGGAGTGGGGTAAATTATTGATAGTGTTTTCAGCTAAACGAGTGTTTCTCGCGAAATTTTAGGGGATAGGGGGCCGTAGATTTAAGCTCACTCGCGTACTAACCATGAAAGTAAAGAAAAAACAAAGCCAAAGTTACAACATCTCTTCTGTTGTTTACTGGAAGCAACAAGGACATCTACGAGCCTACGATGGTTATTTTGCACTCTCCAAAGGCAGGATAAGTCCTTTCGAGCAGCTCGTTTCCAGATGTGGCAACGGTACTCTATCTTTGGACGTACCTGACTCTCATATTGATGGAGAATCGCGTCAGTAGTGAGATATCTACTGAATCGATAGAATGATTCCACCACTTTTCCAGCGGCCTTTGCAGGGATTGAATGTATGTGTTCCATTTCAGATCAGGAGTAAAGGTCATGCCCAGAAGCTTGTCACAACATGAAGCCTCCCAAAGCCGAGAGCCATTCATTTAAATTGATACGAGATTGAGGTAAGAGCGTTTATGATGTAAAAACAAAAGCTTTGTTTTAGATGTATTAAGAGTAACTAGCCACTTTTTCCCCATTGCACAACGTGCTCAAGATCCAAGGAGAGAGAAGCGGAGAGAACTTCGTCGATTACGCTCTATATGCATATATATGTGCATATATATGTGCAATCATAGATGCTAGTCAAGAGAGTTGGGCCCAGGAGTGACCCCTGAGTGACTCCAGCATTTATACTGTGAGCTTCTGCTTTCTGCCCATCAACTACTAGTCTTATGAACCTATCAAATGTTTTACTAATCAAGAAGACATTTCCAGCTATACCATAGCTGAAGATCTTGTGAAGTAAACCTTCATGCCATACTCTATCAAATACATTTGATATGTCAAGAACAATTGCCTTAAAAACGTTGCCTCCGCCGAGAGATTCGCTAATCATATAAGATATAACTTTAAGCACATCTTCTGTATATGTAGCAAAACGGAAACTATATTGTGTGTCACTAAGGAGGTTATTTTTGTTGAGATGGTTGACTACTTCGCTATTTAAGACAGCTTCCAGCAACTTACTCATGAAGACACAGGTGTCTTATTGGCCTGTACTTAGAGGGAGATGGCCGATCACCTGAATTCTTAAATAATGGGCATACGGATGTGATTTTTCAGAGTGGACCGAAGCAAGTCTCCTTAAGACAATGTTTAAACTTGTTTGTATGTATGGGCGCTAGTTCTAGGGAAGTATTTTTTAGGACTATAATTGGAATACCGCCAGGGCGGGTTGCTTTACTGGAATAAATATTTTAAACGAGAAATCAAATAGCTATTTTCACAACACAGGTATTAATATATCTGCAAAGGAATGTTTCAATTTATTTCAATAAGATACTTACTTTGTTATTTTAATTATATATATATATATATATATACATATGTATATATATATGTATATGCATATATATATATATATATATATATATATATATATATATATATATGTATATATATATCAGAAAGGTATTCTTTCTATTCTTATTATTTGGTTTCCCTCCATGCAGATATTAGATGTTTTCACTTATATTTTAATAATTGTTTCAATATTATCCACAGAAAACATTTGCTTAACTACCTCGCTTTCAGGGATTTAATTTTTGTTTTCTGTGTAAATAATATTAAACAAAATTCTAAATTAAGATTTCCTATATAGTATATAATTCTTTTTAAAATACTATGCACGTCATATTGAAGTCTTGTAATCCGTGTGGAAAAATCTATCAAAATACGGAGCGGGACGATAAAATTGGCGCCATACAAAAAACGACATTATTCCATTTCTGTTTAATGTAAAGCGGTATAATGTTATTGGTTGATTATGTACAAATTCCAAAAGCGATAGGAGTTTGCTATCTTGATTGAAAGTGACAAATGTACACCGAGCGAGATGGTAAATGCGCCGCTGTTAAGCACACTCTCTCTATCGACCTCAGTTATGACAACAGGACTATTGCCAATACTCTCAAAATACAAACCCTGACTGTTCAACGATTAAAGACATAACTTAACGCATCGAACGACCACCAGTTATGGTTTTTAGTGTGGTTTATAGTGTGCGCCTTATTATACCATCTTACATCTTCGAAGTCAGCTTTAAAGTCAACGGCAAAGTGTACCTGAATATTCTGAGGAGTGTGGTGATCCCTTGATGTAATTAGGTGACCTCTGGCAGACTCTTCGTAAGGAAGCAGGACAACACCGATCCACAAGTCGAAAGAGACCCAACATTAACTTTACTAGGAGTGCTACAAGTTTGTATCCTTCACTCACTTTCCCCTTCTGCCCCTACCTGAACCCGCGAGACAACTTCATTTACTCATACGTCGAGAACATCACCAACGTGACTTCAAACAAAAACTAAACTACCCTGATTGCGACCATCTGCTAAGTATTCGGCGTCGCTGGTGGAAAAAGCTTGCTCCCAGTCCAGACTTGTGCCAATGTGGCTATTCATGCTTAGGACTGTTACAATTGATACACATAAGCTCTACCAAGTTACTTGAATTGATATTTTTATAAAAATGTGCTAAAATAAAAGTGTACTGCTGTTTTATGTAGGGTTACAATTTTATCGTTCCACCCTGTATTCTAATTTTTCCTATTTCATTCCGATTTTTTTTTTTCGTTTAATTTTCGGTGTTGTGTTAGAACATTAGTAATAATTCTATAATATAAATATCATCCGCCTGCTTAAATGTATGCATGTATGTCTGAAATTTAACTTGTTGCTGGCTATTTTGCTCTTGCTTGTTGCTGGATCTCAACATTTTGAACCGAGACAGAGAGTTAGCTGGTGTACAAAGCTAAGACACTGTAACATCATTTGTGTATATATACTTTCTTAGGAAATTGTCTATTAAAATGGTCCTGTGGCGATGGAAGTCAATTTTGGGCTCATGGACTTTAAGTGTCTGAGAGAGTGGTACTCGTCTGACAAGACGTTACAATCATCATGTATGTATGTATGTATGTGCGTGTATATATATATGTATGTATGCATGTATGTATTTATGTATGTGTGTCAGGACATGTCATATGCTACTGGTACCATGTAACCCAGTACTATCTGCCTCATGGTCGGGTCACCGGCAACAAAACTGGTTCCCCCACCAGACTTCTTTGGTGAGGAAAGTGGATGGTCTCCCTGAAGGATTAAAAACAAGACCTTCCAAAGAGCGAATGAACCCTTTTTTGGGGTCAACGGCCAACTATCACCGTGTGTGTTTGTGTGTATGTATGTGTGCGTTGTGGTGGAGAGGACGCCCGTAAGCCGTGGTAAAGGCAACCTTTCTAGGAGAAGCAAATCTCTAATTAAAAAACATAAAGCGGGAGACCAGTACCCGTATTAAGCTGGTCTGCAGTTTTACTTGTTGCTGGCTATCTTGCTCTTGCGTGTTGCTGGATCTCAACATTTTGAACCGAGACAGAGACTTAGCTGTCGTAGAAAGCTAAGACTCTGTAACATCATCCGTGTATAGATACTCCCTCACGCATTTGTCTATTAAAATGGTCCTGTGGCGATGGAAGTAATTTTTGGGCTCGTGGCTGAGGGAGTGGCACTCGTCTGAAAAGACGTTGCAATCATCATATATGCGTAAAACTTTCGACAGAGGCGACGGATTTTCACGAGATTGGTATTGTTGTGTGGCCAACCCTTTTGGACGAAAAATATCGAAAATTGGTAAAAAAAAATGTTTCACCATCAACTGAACACTTTCTACAGAAATGGGTCGCTTTTTTCGCCTGTATTTTCGACAACCCTCTATTTTCGATTGACTGGCTTTAATTTTAAGATTCGTAACCTCGATTTTGGCGATGGGAGCATCAGCAAAGATGTTACGTTTTTTTTTGGGGGGGTCACATTTTTCTTCCTAGGCGCTACGGCTTTGAGCCTGTCTGCCTATTACCATATATATTTTTTCTAAACGACACACACTTCCAAACACCCGGGCATCGCCAGGCACCCAGCTAGTAAAATATAAATACAAACACTAATCAATCATGATTCTCCGTAAATTGCAGATGTAGGATATCCATCTGTAAGATATAAATGTCAAACATATTTTAATTAATTGACAACATGAGCATTGTATTATCATTTTTTTTGCAATAATTAAACATACTCCGTGGCATATTTCATCCATGGTTGTAACATTGACTATTTTCAAGACTTCCGAGGAAACGCCATAATATCTACAAATACAAATTATTTAGTTTTATAATAGTTGGTTAAATTAATGCCCATTTAATTTGTTCAAGCAACATACACCTGTGTACTACAATATATATATATATATATATATATATATATATATATATATATAGTCATCCACATACAGTGCCGTTTTGTTGTTTCACAGCTTATCAGTTCTGCTAGACACACACACACACACACACACACACACACACATATATATATATATATATATAGTAGGACAACAAGAGTATAAAATGAAGACACAAAACTATATATTGGTAGACCCCCCCACTTGTCTGTATCTATGTCTGTTACGCACTCCTAATAATCCGTATTAACAGTATTTTTTTATTATTAGTGGTAGTAGTGGTGGTGATGTTGGAAGTAGTAGCAGAAGTATTGTTACTAATGCTTTTAGTATTATCATTATTATTACTACTTTGTTTTTATTACTATTCTTCTCATTATTAATGTTTTTATCATCATTATTGTTATAATCATCATTATAATTGTTGTTATTATTATTATCCCCGTTATTATCCCCGTCATTGCTACAATAACCGCTAACATTATCACTATTAACATTAATTTTGAATTTACATCTACCACAACTATTGGTAATATTATCTTTAATGGGTATCTTTAATGCTTACCTTTAAGTTTGTCTTTACTTCATCTTTATGTTTATCTTCAATTTGACTTTATTTTCAAAATTTTTTTCAATTCTATTTTATTTTCAGCGTTATTACTACTACTATTATTATAATTATAATCTTCATTACTATTATCTTTTGTACTATTATAATTACCCTACTATTATTTGATATATTTTACCACTCTCATAAGTAGTAATGGTTTTCTTACTCCCCCACTTCTACATCAATAGGTATACTTAACCGTTTACATCAAATTAAACGCACTCATAGTCATTGCCACCCTAACCTGCGACCGCCTCCTTATGATCATACTCCCTATATCATAACAGTAGAAACTTTATATATAATGCCGCATATTACCTTTTAGTTTTAACATCCCCCCCAAATTAGAAGCGAATTTATAGCCGCCATCTGTCCTTTAGTTTGCACTATCAAAATCAAAATTACCCACACCATAGAAAATAGACATCGCACAAACCGTTAAAATAAATTACCACGCAGCAACAATAGACCTCCTATTAAGCCATAATACATATACCCCTGAATCTCAATACAATATATAATCTTATATATCATACTATATATACGCTTCTCCTTATTTATTTAGAATTCAATAAAGCTTCCCCAAACATTCTATAATTCCTCTTAATCTCTTTCGTCTCTAATAAATCTTACGCTGGATGCCGCATCTTACCCATGCTACCTAGCACCTTCTCTACTGTTCTGATAAGAAGCATTAGGCTTCGAAATGTCTTGACATAAAGGTTCCTTTCTATCCCCAAAAATGTTGCCCGTATTCCATTATTAAGTAAATGATCCATTCTATATCTACCAATATATAGTTCTGTCTTCATTTCATACCCTTGTTGTCCTACTGTATAAGCTCCAATAATTATTGTGGAGTTTGACATTATCCGGATAATCCTCTTTTGTGGAATTAAACTTACTTTTTCCCTTAAAATTAAGCTATATATATATATATATATATATATATATATATATATATATATATATATATATATATATATATATAAATACAAACCTACCAAAGACATTTCCCCACAGGGCACGGGGCAGAGTGAGTAGGCACGGTAGAAGAACGGCTTAGCACCCCCCACTAGAAGTTAGTTTTTGTTTACGTAAGGTCGTCTACTTCATTTTATTTTATTTTTTCAGATCCCACACATTTAAACTTCCGATATGTATTTAAGTTCATTTTCTAAGCACGCACAATTGCGCACATAAATGCACAGATGTAGACACGGGTGCGCCCACCATTCTCCCTTACACACCCTATGCACTATAGTATCCCTCTATCAAGATATACAGGACTAAGTTTATTATTATTATTATTATTATTATTATTATTATTATTATTATTATTATTATTATTATCACCATAATAGTTATTAATATCATTATTATTATTATCATTATTAGTAGTACTGTTGTTATTATCATTGCCACTAACATTACTATGATTTTATCATTATAATTACCATTATCATTATTCTTACCCTTCTTCCTCTTATAGCTATTGTTGTTATTATTATTATTATTATTATTATTATTATTATTTTTATTATTATTATTATTATTATTATTATAATTAATATTATTACTATCATTTTTAATATTATTGTTATTATTATTATTGTGATTATTATTTTTAATATTATTATTATTATCGTGATTATATCTATTATTATCACTATTATTATTGTCATTATCACTAATATATGAAGATATGTCTGTACGTGTATATGTGCATATATGTATGGATATGTGTATGTATGTGTATATATATGTATATATATGTATATGCATATATATATATATATATACCTATATTATTATTATGATTATTATTATTATGATTATTATGGTTATTACTATTATTATTACTATTTCTGCTATTGTAGTTGTCACTTTTACTATTATTCAACTCCTCCTTTAAGCACTGCAAAACATCTTTCAGTTTCATTTCCAACATTAAACGTTATTAACCTCTGATTTCTCTAACGGACATATCGATCTTCCAATTTTTGTGATGGCTTCTAATTTGGAAACAATGCTTTCACTCTGTACCAAGCACTTACTGTATGTATGTATGTATGTATGTAGTTATGTGTGTATGTATGTATGTATGTATGAGTATATATGTGGATATAGGAGTATTAATAGGTGTGAGAGAAGAAAGAAAAAGGACAATCCGAATAATTTAATAAATTTTAATATGTTAGAACAAGAATAGAACAGGTTAAGTAAATGGCCAAAAGAATATCGTCCGTTTATTTAGTTATTTTGCTTCATTTTATTTATTTTTTTCAACATTAAATGTTTGTATATATCAATTAACGAAATCTACAGTAACCTTTCAAAAAATAAATAAACGTGGGTGTGGGTGGGGGTGCGGACGTGCACACAATCCAGGCACCCTAGACCCAAAATAAATACAAAAGTCCAAGCTTTTGGGAAAGACATTCTAATTCGTACCCACTTTGCTTATCATCTACATCTACTCATCAATCTCCAGCTGTATATGTGAACACGTCCATAAACGTGAGTGCGCGTATCCTGTGTATGTATATGTACGTGAAGAAGCATTTGTGGTAATGCGCGAGTGTATATACATGTATGTTCACGTATACGAGTGTGTTCGTGGGGTCGCATGGAGGGACTTGGTTTTGAATAGAGGTCACACAAGTTGCTGACAATTCCAAGTCGAAAATGCTGGAAAGGTCATATTCAGATAGATCTTTACCTTAATGGCTATACCCTTGTCCCTTCCCCCCGCTGCTACCTATGCCCGCTCACTCATGTTTTCTATCATTCACACTGAAGAAGATCGAAGGATCGGTCGAAAATATGTGCTTTTGAAGGAAACATTCTTGTGTTTTTCAAAATACTTTTGTATTCCTACACGTCAACACCCAGGAAATAAATACAGAAAAGATATAAACATTCATATATTTTTCGTATTGATTTTTTATTCATATATATATACATATATATATATATGTATATATATATATATATATATATATATATATATATATATATATATATATATATATATATATATATATAAAAATTCAGCAGAATTATACTTCTCTTCATATTGGATTTGAATGTGATTTCTGTATGTGTAAAAATACCGTATAATCAGGTTAACCCACCGATTCCTGCTGAATCTACGAAGAACCTTGTCAGTACTAAATGGGTGAATATTTGGGACTTTCAGGTGCAGTATGTGGCTTTCGCTTATCTGGGCATTGTTTACTGTCGTCCTGGGTTTTTCCTTTGCACTGGAACCACAACAGTGCCGATTTACGAGAGGTGTGGTTAGCGATTGTGCAACCTTTGCCTTACAATTACGCACCCAGCTGCCCCTACTTGGGATATCCTTTTTTCGGGACTCAAAAAAGGCATCGAAAAGAGAAATAGCACGCCAGGATGCAAACAGAAAATGAAATAATGCAAATCATAGAAATCTGCAACTTCAGTCTTAAGTTAAGTTTTATTAATTGATAACAAAAGTTTTAGATATAAGTTCACACGAAAATACTCCACTTATTTTCAGCTCAAACCGGACAAAAATAGCAACATTGTCAACCTCTCGACGTTAACTGAAGCCGTTGAATATCTTACCATCATTGGACGCTTTTCAATCCAAAACTTTTAACGCGGTTTCAAAAATGTCTGCCAAGTAATTGAAACCACCTCGACACGTGCTGGGTCCTTTAGAAACAATATTCAATTTTAAGATCGTTGGATTGCCACCAACACGTCAAGTGAGACTCGGGCTTCGTAAGAGGACGGTAACTGGCCGGACTATTGTTATCGGGGAAGCCTGCTGGATACGAGAAACGAGGAGGCTATAGGTTGGAGAAAGACGCTCGACGGATACACAAGTAAAGTCCACTTGTTGGCTAATGGCCATTGATCAATAATTCGGACAGTATTCAGAGATGATTGCACCGGCTTTGGTGGCTCAACGATCTGATTGATTTAAATTGAAGCAATTTACGTTATGATTTGGATTTAGGACAGGCAGATGCTTCAAAAAGCAATGAATGATTGGAGGATCAAATTAACGCCTTATAATTACAGCAATGTCTTCGTGTCTTTATCATTTTATTTATTCATCACATTTACAAACTTCATGTACATTATTTCATGCTTCGCATTATATTCAGTTTTATTAGCCAAATTCTGATTACTTGTAGTTGCACAATGCTTTTTGCAATATAAATATTCACGTATAATTTCGTTGCATCGGACTACTGTTTTCATCTTGAGTGTAATTTTCACAACGTTTACGTCAATGTAACTTCCGAACTTCTTCAGGTGTCGAACTCTGGAATGTTTCTGTCGAACTTGAGAACTTGGACGAATTTCGAGCGCCATCCTTTATTTACACGGTGTAACATTCCCTAGTTCCGTCAACCATGACTGTTTTGAAGTCCTAAGTCTCATCCAGTTGATGAGATAATATAAATTGCAAATGCCATTTGTACTAATGGATATATTTGAGACATTTTAGAGTTTATCATATGAAATACACTTTCTTATGTTTATAAAAGTACTGACCTTTGCCATTTGTCGGCTAGTAAATATAGCCTGTCCAGAAAGTGACTGAAGGAGTTTTAACTTAAATACATTCATAAATTTTGAGGATATCTTAGTATAAGTTTTACATTCTCTAAATAACACGTGGGAAATTAATAAACATATAAAGCATGTTAACGACGTTTCATTATGACAAATAATGACTTTTAAATGTTGCCCATTTTCAGCTTTGCATACATATGCACTTTCCAAAATATTATTCATGGAAGATTACAGAATATCTGGATTGCGATTTTACACATTCCGTTCCTGATGTTTTGTTTCGATATTTGCAGGGTTGTGATTTAACGTTTCCAGGTCTGCCAGTCTGAATGTGATAAAATTATAGTAGGGCATCCTCAAAAATAAAGAATCAATTCCAGTGAATTTTTTGACAACTTGAAAAGCTGATAGATTTATCCGACATGTCACTGGCATTTAGCATCGAATCTATATGTTGTTTTATTAGGCCTCGCAATTATAACTCGATTTTTAATTGATTAAAATATAGGTATGAGTATAGCTTTGCACTATGTTTGGCGGGCATAAAACAGATATGACTCCCCCACCATAACTAATATTTGATCCAACGTTCGACCGGTAAAAAATTCGCCATTAGATGCTTGGAATATTACCTACGGTTCGGCCGTATATCAACACCTTATAAAAACAACGTTTGTGACCCCAAGTTTAGTGAGGACGTATTATTTATTCGGGTCAGATCACACACGTTTTCTTTTCATTTGGAAATTCTCGAAAACATGTACATTATATTTGAACAACTATGTGAAACGAAAAAGAACATTTTTACGACCTTATCTTGTTTATACATCGTACTTCCTTGTTTTGTGTCCACCCGCAATAATTACATTGTTACATCTTTCTCTGTATAGCTATTATAAAAATCAGTACTCCAAAATATATATATATATATAGACACACACACAACATATATGTATATATATATATATATATATATGTGTGTGAATATACATATCTATGCATACGTATATATATATATATATATATATATACGTATACATATTCACGTATATACATAGGTGAATATATGTATGTTAATAGTGGGCTTCGCTTAATATCTTAAATACGCGTCTGGTGAAAACATATTTACAGAGTTCTGAAACCAAAGAGGGGGGGCATTAATTTTCATCCACATAAAGTACTATTTCGTTGTATCACAACTGATCAGTTGTCCCCAGCCGAGGATCGAACCTGCAACCGTCGCATTGACAGTTGGCAGCTCTCACCAACAGGCTACGAATCAGTGGCGTACATATTTCTCCTCGAGTGTGTATTAAATCCGCACCCACCCGTCGCAACATTGCTCTAACCATCGGCTTGTTTACAAACAAATTGATAGTGGGATTCGCTTATATGTATTATGTAAATATATATGTATGTATGTATATATATATATATATATATATATATATATATGTATATATATGTGTATATATATGTATATATATATGTATATATATGTACCCATACATATGTATGTATATATAAATATATACGTACGCATACATATGTATGTATATATATATATATGTATATATGTGTATATATCCACATATATATGTATATATATACATATATACATATGTATATATGTATGATTATATGTATGTATGCATATGTTTGTATGTATATATGCATGTATGTATATATATATATATATATATATGTTTTTCAAAGTCTGGTGTGGACGTGTGTTAAAAAGCACACGGATGTCTTAGCGTCTTTCTGTGCTTCTCCCAGACAAATCAACCCCACGTGCATGCCGTGCCCACTGCCAAGCAGACGGGGATCTGATGAACGGCGAGTGTCCTTCGCCGTACAACTGGACCTCCACTGCCTTGTGGGCCAAGTAATTTAAGCAAAAGCTAAGGGTTAGGTAACCCTGACAGAAATCTCCAGAAGAGCTTTAGGCCCTGTAAGCTGCGGCAAATATGCCCCACCGGCGTGTGGAATGCGCTCTAGTGCCCAGCAACCTAAGTTCCAGTCATTGATCAAGTGGCATGGTGGGTGGAGAGGGTTCTGTATGCCGTGGTGAAGGCAATCTCCCTTGGAGAAGGAAAACTCTGATATAAAACTTGCAATGCTGCTGCATCCAATGATGTTGACTTGCTCCTCTTTTTGGATCAATTTATCGGTTGTTTAGAGAGTGGGATTGTCTCGGTGCAAACTCTTTCCTCACTATAACAATCCTCATGCACAAACATTACTCAATATAAATTAGATACACTTTTACCATCTCGTGTATCTTGATAGCGGGTGAGGAGAAAATTAAATGGCTGGCTGTAACCTAAAACGGAAAACATTAAATGGAGTTGGCAAATATGGTTATGAACGTAAATGGCAATAAGGGAGTTGTAATTTCCAGGGCCTGGCCCGGCAGGTGTTTCAGGGATCCACAGCTTGGACCCGATCGTCATCATCCAACTGCGAGGAAGATATGACAATGACCATCGTCTGTTGAAATGTACGGACGCTGCTTGACTTGCCGTCAGCAATAACGCGTCCAGAGCGGCTTAAGCGCGATATACAGAAAGGGAGGGTGAAAGGAGCCGTAGATGGGAGGGGCCGCAAAATTAGTCTGGAGTGTGAGGTGATCGGAAGAATATGTGTAAGCAGAGCTGGGCTGGTGTGCCATCATACTACCCCTCCGCGTAGCACATAGCATCTTGAGTTGCCAGAGTAAACCTGTGTCAACTGCGACGGACCTACAAAACGTCAGGTTGCTTGAAACGGCATTTGATCCTACATCAAAAATAACATCAAGAACGTGCTGCTAGTGGTGAACATATCTGTACAATGTGTGCGAAGGAATGCTAGAGTTTAGGCGAGCTTAAACGCCCCCTTCGTGCGCCCCATCACTGAATGTTTTCCTTTTTCTATATCCCCTTTTTAGTGCTATATCGAGTGATGGCAATGTTCGAAAGCGAATTTGCTGTCATCATGTATATATATATATATATATACATATACATATATATGTGTGTGTGTATGTATATATATATATGTATGTATATATGTATATATATAAATATATGTATATATGCATGTGTACATATGTATGTATATATGTATGCATGTATATATGGATGCATATATATATGCATGTATGTGTGTATATATGTGTGTATATGTATGTATATATGTATGCATATATGCATATACATGTGTGTATATAAAATATGCATATATGTATGTATACATGCATTTATATATATATATATATATGTATGTATATATATATATATATATATATATATATATATATATATATATATATATATATATATATTGCACCAAAAAGAAGAGCAAGTCAAAATCATTGGATGTAGCAGTCGTCGAAGGTTTTACATCAGGGGTTGCTTAACCACGGCTTACGGATCTCTCTCCGCCCATCAGCAAATTGATTCATTACTAGGACTTTCGCTGCTGGACACCAGATCATATTCCACACGCCAATAGACCATGTATGCCGTATTTTACAGGGCCTACGCTCCTCTGGAATTTTTGTCAGGGTTATCTGAAACTTAGTCTGTGGTTAAAAAAATAAACTCGGACTTAAAGCACTGGAGGAACAGGTATACGGCGCAGGACGCTAACCGTTCATCAGATCCCCGTCTGCCTGGTTGTGGTCACGATGTCCACGGGGGGTTTATTCGTCTTAGAGGAGCACAGTATGGCCCTAAGATATCCGTGTGCTTTTAACACATTTTCACATTAGACCATGCCTATTCTCCTTGTTTGTTCAATATGGCAGATCTTAAGAGAGTGGGATAGTCTCGGTGCAGAGTCTTTCCTAACTATATATATATATATCTTCAAGCACAGGAATTACCTGATATGTAAAGGAATACACATTTTACCATCAGTGTGTATCGATAACGAAAACGCAGGTTATAGCTTAAAACTGCAAACAGACAACTAATGAGGCCTGATACGGATATGGGCGTCAATGGAAATAAAGGTTCTGGAACATCCACGGTTTGGTCCGCCAGGTTTTAAGGGAACCAAAGCCTGGACATTGCCATCGGAAGAGGTGCAGGACTGTAGAAGGTATGAACCGTCCGGCACGTGCTGCTGGTTGCGCTCATGCCTGCCTCATTTGATTCAAGGATGTATTTATATTTGCAATACTTGAGAACGAGTTTGCTGCCATCATATATATATATATATATATATATATATATATATATATATATATATATATATATACACATATGTGTGTGTGTGTGTGTGGGTGGGTGTGGGTGGGTGTATGTATGCATGTATGTATGTGTATATATACAGGGTTCCCCCCCAAAAAAAAAACAGAGATTATTCAATCGTTTTCCTGAGCATTTTACAGTCAACGGGGAAAAACAGCCAAATACCCTAGTGTTTTGATGTGATGGTTTGAATATAATAAATATGTTATGACCAAAAATGTTATTTCATTCAGACAAACACTAAGAAACGGGGCCTAATTAGAGTGGGGGCCCATGCTTTTGAGGCCACCCTGTATATGTAGCTAAAATATGTGTATATATATATATATATATATATATACATATATATATATATATAGATGTATGTATATATAGATGAATGTATATGTTGATGTATGTGTGTGTATATATATATACATATATATATGTATATATGTATGTATGTATGAATGTAAGTATATAGGCATGTTAATATGTATGTATATATGTATGTATATGTGTATATGTATATTTATATGTATGCATATATATGTATATATATATAAATATATATATATATATTTGGGTATTCGGTTATACCTACTTCCTGAGGGGAATGAACGTCTCTGCCTTGCATAGTATCAAGTCCCCCTTGGGCAAGGCGTAGTACCTGTTAGCCTCCCTCTCAAGTTCTGGAGGGTTACTATATTTTGAGAACTAAGGACATATGTATACGCATGCATGTTTGCTTGCTTATGTATGTGTGTGTATATGTCCATTTGCTGGAGAGGTTAAAACTCCATGATAATAAAAAATGCACACTATGAAACTGCTCAGTCATCTCACTATCTCAGTTTGTCACTGTTCAACCAGTGGTAGGCTGCGGGAGGGTACAATATGTGTAGCACAAGCATGTTGTGTCGCGGTCGTTATATGCAGATATCTTTCGAAGAAAAAAAAGGTAAAGGTCCTATGGTGATAGGTGAGTAGCGACGTGCACAGGCCTAGCGGGCTGGAAGTGCATAGCTGCAAATCCGCACATAGGCGGCCAGTGATTGATCTAACATCGTCGACTAAATCGCTTACAGGGTAGAAGCAACTTCGGTGGATGATCTGGCGGCTGAGCAGCCTATTCTCGGGATACTTTGCTCATCCATGAATTTGGGAAGGGTCTAGAAAACGTGACCTATAAATTGTCTACCCTTTTAGTAGTTTGTCGGCTTCCTGCAGTCAGCGGCTGCTCTATACATACAGGAGAAACAAGATAAAGTTGAAGAAAAAATAATAGACAAGGAAAATCAAAAGTTACTCAGGAGAAGAATAACCTAACTGTTGATACGTTGAATGTGAGAACTTTGCTAGATATCCTGGATAGTGAAAGACCTGAGCGTAGGACAGCTATTGTTGCAAGAGAGCTCGCTAGGTAACGCATCGACATTGCGGCATTGTCTGAAACACGAGTGAGCGGTGAGGATCAACTGGGGGAAGTTGGCTCGGGATACACTTTTTTTGGGAAAAGAACCCGATCGGGGCTGAGACGAGAAGGCGGAATTGGTTTTGAAGTGCGTTCTGATTTGGTTAAGAGGATGGAACAGCCAATCTGTGTAAGTGACAGAATTATGATGATGCGCTCCCCTCTTGTAATCAGTAGGTATATGGCGATTTTATCTGTGTATGCCCCTACAATGGGTCATGATGAATACACCATCACGGCGTTTTACCGTGATCTCAGTCGTACCATTTCCTCTATTCCTTTATCTAGGAAGATCTTACTCATGGGTGATCTAAATGCAAGGTTGGCAAGGATCATCACACCTGGGACTCACTCGGCCGGTTTGGTGTAGGTGGGGTCTACAGTAATGGTCTGCATCTTTTCCATCTATGCACTCAGTTTGGCCTTGCTATCTGTAACACTTTCTTCATCCACAAAGAGGTCCATAGGTTTACCTCGACCCATCCTCGTTCGAAACAAGGTCACTTGATTGATTACATTATTTCCAGGAAGGCAGATTTGCGGGACGTCTGTGCGTGTTATGCGTGAAGCTGAATTCGGCACAGATCACTTTTTGGTACGCGGGAAGTTGAAAATCTGTATAAGGAGGAAGTGTAGGTTGGGTGGTGTTGGAATTCACAGGCGGGTTGATGTGTCCAGGCTGGATGATCCAAGTGTACGTGAAAAGCTTCGATCCGTAGTTAATTCTGCTTATTTTGATGGGTCGTGGGCGCATTTTAAAAATACAATCTATGAAATAAGTGTAGATGTTCTTGGCATCAGCAAATCTAAACATCAGGATGATTTGATGAAAATGATTCTGAAATTACTCAACTCTTAAGTGCTAAAAATGAGTTGCACCATAAGATGTTGTCTGCCTCTCACGGAGGTCAAGAGTCCTCTAACAATCACTTAAAGCAAACAAGTGTATTCTCCAAAAGCGACTCCGCCAAATGTAGAGTAAGTGGTGGGCTAATCTCGCACACCCAATTCCAGATGGCTTTTGATTGTAAAGACCTCAAACGCATGTACCATTTGCTTAAAAAACTTCTGTTCCTTAAACACTATCTACATCTCCCTACTTTCAAGTGATGGTATTGCCCTTATACAGGATCCTAACAAGATTCTCCTTCGCTGGACCGAGCATTATTCTGATCTCTTTGACAACCCCTCTAATGTTGATGAGGACGTCATCAATGAATTTTTATCACAACAGAAGCTTATCCATGAAATGTCGATGTTTCCATCTGAGATTGAAATTAGAGATGCAATCAAGGAAGTGACGTGGGGAGTGCTCAAAGGCTTCCTGTCGATGTCCTCTTACATCGGGGTGATAAACTTGTTCATGGAATTTTTCATCTTATTACTGATGTCTGAAAGGGTGTTCTCGTCCATCAGGATTCGGTTGATGCAATTCTTATATGACTGTACAAGGGAAAGGGGCCCAGGACCGATTGTGGAAGTTATCGTGGGATAAGTTTGTTGGAAGCAGCTGGCAAATTATTTTCCAGAGTTCTACTCAATACATTTTATATTTGTCTATCCGTCATTCCAAAAAGACAACGTGGATTTCGTTCGGGCAGAGGAACCACCCACCTTATCTTCTCTGCTTGGTAGTTGCAGGAGAAATGTACTGAACACCGTGTTCCGCTTTATCAGGTTTTTGTTGATTTGATACGGTGAACAGAAGTGTCCTATGGATAATTCTGGGGAAGTTTGTATGCCAACCTCAATTTCTACGATTACTCAGGGAGCTCCACACTAATATGAAGGCTCACCTGAACTTCAGCGGATGCCTATTTGAACCCATTTCGGGTTACAATGGTGTGAAGTAGGGTGATATCCTTGCACCTACACGTTTTTCAATTTATTTGCGACTATGTTATAGTATGCATTTAGGGAATGTTCTCTATGTGTCTATTTGCGTTTCAGAACCACAGGTAGGGTATTTGATCTTCGTCGTTTTCATGCTTCTACTAGGACCTTTCAGCACCTGGTTCGTGAACTGCTTTATGCGGATGACGCCGATCTCGTGACCCATGGTGAGAGGTATATGCAGGGTATCATGGATCTGTTTTCGGGAGCCTGTGCGTCTTTTGGGCTTACTATAAGTCTTAAGAATACTAAGGTCATGTTCACACCTCCACCCGGTAGTTTGTGTGTGGAACAAAATATTTTTGTCAACAACCGGAGACTTGTCGTGGTTAACTCATTTGTGTATTTGGGTAGTACTCTCGCCAGAGATGGAACCCTGGATGCTGAGGTCATCCATAGGATAAGGCGTGCCACTAAGGCTTTTGGTGGCTTAGAGAAGCGAGTGTCGTCTGACAGGGGTATAACTATTCATACAAAGAGCAGTGTCTATCAATCTTATATTTTACCATCCCTGCTTTACGCTTCTGAGGCCTGGATAACTTATGGAAGACACATAAAAGTCATGGAGAGAGTGCACCAGAAATTCCTGAGACACATTCTGGGCATCAGGTTGAGCACTGTGATACCTGATATGGATGTTCTCGCGCGGGCTGACGTACCTTGTATCGAGAAGTTGATTATACGCAACCAGATGAGGTGGGCTGGACATCTGACAAGGATGGACGACGATAGATTGCCAACGCGTCTGTTCTATGGTGAAATTACACAAGGAAAGCGTCCACAACATCGACCGAGGAAACGCTTTAAGGATAACATCAAAGATAATCTTAAAGCTTTTGGTATTGACAAGTTCAGTTAGAAAAGTGCTTCCAATGATCATAAAAAGTGGCGCTCCTTGGTCTATCATGGCTGTGATAGTTTTGAGAAGGAAAATATGAGCATGTAAAAATGAAGCGTGATATCCGGAAAAAAAATCTGTCAGATATATCCGGTCTGTCGGAGGATTTCATGCAGAACCACACCTGTGATTTATGCGGTAAAATGACTTTATCCGGAGCTGGGCTACCTACAACTAGCGTTCACATGGAGACCAATTTTTCTTTGATGGGGAAAACATTGCAGGGCACAGATATCCTGTTTGCTCTGTGGTCTGCAAATCGAGTGGAGGCCCGAAGCGTCATATGGGCGCCCAGAGTAGAGCAACATCAGTTGACATCCCTCAATCTCAGCTTAAGTGTGACCTTTGCAACAGTCTGTGTAAGAGCAGGGCTGGTCTGAAGAGCCACATTCGCTCCGACAGAACATAGGAATTGATGCATCTTGATCACATCTCAACATGTATATATGTATGTGTGTATAAGTGCATATATGTGTATATAATAAAAAATATTTAAAAAATACATGAAAATGAATGCGTAATCAACAATAAAGCAAGGGAAATATGGTATTCTCCTGTCAAGAAGTGACAATCACCATAAATATATATGTATATGTATATTTTTACGTATATACATATGTATGCATATACATATGTATGCATATATATATGTATGTATATATATATATGTATATATGTATATATATATATATATATATATATATATATGTCGAAACAAAGACATGCTGTACAGCGGTCGAGGAATCTGTTTTTTCTTTTTTATCTAGTCAAATAATTTCTAATTTTTCTGGAGAGTATATGCACCCACATCGACAGTATTAACATAATAATAGGCGTTTGCTTCTGCATTATGTAGTGCATCTGGTTAAAATGTACCGACCTTAAAAAATGCTAGAGGAGTTATCTCGGATGAATAATATATATGTTTACATCTTGGAATGTTACTATACTCTTATTTTTGGAGTGATTTACAAATAGGTGATTTCCCGGTTTCAGTAACAATAAAACTATAGGGATTCGAAACCTTCCGTTGAACATCATTCAATCGGGGGCATTTTTGGGTCTCTCTGCTTGTGGGAATCTGTATATCTATATATCCATATCCATATCTATATCTGTATATATATATATATATATATATATATATATATATATATATATTATATATATATTATATATATATATATTATATATTATATATATATATATATATATATATATATATATATGCACACAAAGAGGGAAATATAATAAAATTATGAAAATGTTTATGTCAATTAAGCTTCTCGAAATATTATGCGTTTCATTCTTTGATAATCAGTCAGACTTTTTAGACAAATTTCCACGAAAGTATAATGCGGAATATTCTGTCTAGCCTCATTCCAATATATATATATATATATATATATATATATATATATATATATATATATATATATATATATATATATATATATCTTCATAACTTACAGCCAAGCTGTACCTATGTATTGAGCACTTTTAAAGTAAATACTGAGAATTTACACATAAAATTATATCTTCGTTAATCATTTTATGGGTTTAAATGAAGTAATTGTATACACACACACACACATATATATATATTTATATATATATATATATATATATATATATATATATATATACATGTGTGTGCGTGTGTGTGTGTGTCTATGTGTGCTCTTGTGTAGCTTTGTGTATTCGTTTAGAAGGAACTTCCTTGTGGTGTGCTTATTTACTTTGTCTTTTAAATCCTGAATGTTGATTCATGCATACTTTTATTTACACACATGGATTCTACAAACTTTTAGAAACACATTGTATCGTCATTAAATAGCAAACCTTTTAGAGAGCAAAAGTGCATCATCTCAAGCATGGATCAAACACAGGATAGCATATTCCCCGAGATTAACTCGCTATCTTTACTAATCTACTTTGAGCCGAAGAACACTAAACTGAAGAAGCAAGCGATTTTAAACTTGCTAATGATTGCTTGAAACGCTCTCAAGGGTCTTTCTGTTTTTCTTCGTCGGTTAATTGCAATATAGAACAACATTGCGTTGAGCCTTTCAATTAACGTTGTGCGTAGCTTTGATCTTTTCGTGGAGGCTGGCTGAAAGCTAACCCCCGGGGAGGAGAGGGTTTCTTTGGCCTACTGTGACAAATAGCAGGATTTGGCTTGAAAACGCTTTTGAAGTATACCAGCTGCGGTGTTCAACTAATGAAGTTTGCGGAACAAATTAACTCATCCGTCCTTTCTAAGATTATAGAGGTCGAGTGAAGTTGAGTACGAATTAATTACTCTATGAAGTTTTGGATGCACTCAGAAATTGTTCAAACCTGGCATTTGCTAAATGAATCGTTTTTAAACAACGCACGTTTTTACTTGAAAGTTTATTCATGTCTTCCTCCAAAGTATACGTAAAGGAACATAAAACCCGCCTTTAGCTACATAGCTATAAAATTTGCACTTTGTTTCGCTTACGTTTCGAAATGTTTCCATGCTTAATTATAGTATGAATTATTTGGATTTTTTCGGACTACTATTTCAATCTCGGATTTGTTTCTCATCATTTTCAATCGATATAACCTCCAAACTTCTGTGTCCGTGCGTCTTGTCAAAATCATGACCCGTGGTACTTGGATGCTTGACGCAATAGATACAGCTGCTAAATAATTATCAGTGTTGAATAATCCTATCTACAGGTGATACTAAGAAAACAATTAAAAATTACAGAGTGGCTAAAGTATGAAGGGAAGATAAGAAACTACATCATTTGATTAACTAAATGGTTGTCTTAAAAAAGGAGTCTAGGGCTATGTAAAGACTTTCAAACCCAACAAAGTGCGCATAAAAAAATCGAAGTTATATCCACGGAAACTTTGTCAGAGCAATTTCCAATATAAAAAAATAGCCCAGATAAGAAACATAATACAATACTCCCTATGTTTTAATGGTGGACCTTACATATTTTGCAGAGACATTAAAAGTCCTTCTTTGAATAAAATTTACAATACACTTAATGAATAGAAATAATCTAACAACACATTTGTTGCGCAATCACTATAACTTTATTTTACATATATAAGTATTTTATGATGATGAAAAGTATAAAATTAAAAATGGACTGATGTTAATTCATTACAATATATGTAAATTGTAGGTTAAAGTGGGGTCCTTCTATCGATCCAGTAGATATCTCACTGATCAATTCTTTATCTAAATAAGAGCCAGGTACGTGCAAGGATTGAGTATTGTTGCCACATTTCGACAGAAGCTGCTAGAAAGGACTATCCTGCCTTGGTAGAGTTCAAAATAGATTTCGTAGTCTTGTAGGCGATGTCATTTTCTCTTCCCTGCAACCACTTTCTCACGGAAGAGATGTTGCGAGTTTGTTTCTGCTTTATCGTTATTTTCATGGCAAGTGCTTGGCTGAGCTCCAATCTATGGTCCCCCTCCTCGCCAAACTTTCACAAGAAACACCATGTCTCGCAGAAAACACTATCACTAATTCTCCCCCACTCTTTATCTGTGCCTAAACTTAAACGTAGATTCCATGAACAAAGTTTCTTTCTTAGAACTGTACGCCTTTGGACTTGTCTTCCGTTTTCTTGCTTTCCAGCTGACTACAATATAGTGTCTTCAAGTCTAACATAAACAAGTTTTTGATGAGCCATTCCATATAAGTTAACAAATTTACCGAGTTTCCATTTCTAACGATTACTATATTGTCCAATTTCTACTGTACACTCCTTAAACCTTACCCTCGAGTAGCCTCTCGTCCTTGATAAGTAGTGATGCCTATGCAAACAAAATAATACTACAAAATATGTTGTATATCTCTGAATTATTAAGCGAGGATTGATGTTTTGTAACAATTGTCAATATACGATCTACTGTTCTCATCTTTCGTGCTATTTACACAACGTTTAAGCCGATGAAGCTTCCGAATTCTTAAATGCGTTTTGTCAACTGTGCAAATCTATTGATGATCAGGCGTTTTTATCGATACTTGATTTTGTATAAGGAACGTAAAAAGAACAAATAGAAGATTGGCAAATAAAAGTTGTTCATAACCAATATAAATAAAAAATATACATGTATTTCTGTTTCTGTATGAAAAAACAAATAACCAATAAATTCCTAAACTACTGGTCACATTACAAGGAAAAAAATTAGTAATCATACACGAAAATTGTTTTTGACGCCATGAATAACGCGTACAGAAATATGTCGACAAAAATAATGCAAAATGTTAATTTTAACCTGTTCACACATACTTATTACATATGCGCATGCGCAAATTCATTCATGTCGTAACTGGTTTAATTTTTATTCTTTCATCTCTCTCTCTATGATTTTAACGGTGGGACAAGCGGTTCGATTGTTAAATGTATGTGTCTCGATTCCAGCTGATGGTACCCAAGTAATGTTTTTTTTTTTTTTTTTTAAACGGTGTATCTTTAAATATTATTAAAACGAACTTCTTAATATACTCAGCCATCGGATGCATTTGACTATATGGAGTTGAACTAATTTGCATATTCCTTTAAAAAACGAGCATTAGTAAAATTTTATGGCATCTTATTAAATAACTGGTTTCATTTCACAATTAGGTTGAATTCTATTTATGCATACATTCTGAATTCAACATAATTAGAATTTAAGAAGAAAAAATCTAGCAGAAGGGACATATGTGATCTTAATGGTGTGTTTGAGAAAAGTCCCCACTGAACGCCTCTGGAAATATTATTTTTATAGTTGAAATTTGATATTGAAAGTATTTGAATCTGTAGTACACAATCGAGTTGGTGTTTATCCGAAAAAAAAAAACTTGCTGCAAATGGTTCAAAATTGAAAACAAAACTGTTGATCTTGACAGAGTAGGTTGAAAAAAACATTATTTATGTTATAGCCATTGCGCATGCTCAGTATTACAGTATCATAACTAAAAGTTACTTAATCCTTAACTTTTCGTTTCTCTCTGTCTGTGGTTCAGAGGTTAACGACGCGGGAGAGAGAAGTATTTTGTTTTCAATTTAAGCGGATGATATCCAAGTCATATTTGTTCCATAACTATTAACACCATCATTCTATATTGAACAATAATTAGTGTTGGGACGATTAATCGGAATCAGGATCAACAATTGGTAAAAATCGAAATTTTGGGGCGTATCGAAACCTGTATCGGAACCGAAAATAATTGTACCTATTTTCCTATGCCAAAAATGATACTTTTGTCTGGTTTATTTAGTTTCAATTAAAAGCAAAATCATTTACCACTGATAAAAATGATAAAATAATAGTGTGTATTGATTTTTCTACTAACTCTAACACTAACACTTACAGATAAATCCTTATAAGAGGGATTATACGTTTTAGACTATATATGCATTTTTTATAGTTAAATAGTTAGAGATTGATAAAGAATCAACATTAGTAATTTATCGGAATCGGGAATTTAGTACGGGATCGGGAATAGTATCGAAATCAGGAAAAATATAGAAATCGTCCCATCATTAATAATACTTAAGAGGAGTGACTCTATACTAATGCGCAAATGAAAATATAATATGTCTGCGTATTTTGCTAGTATGTATAAAAAGGTCTTTATCGAATTTTGCACATATTAACATTCATAGGTGACACCATTATTTTTTAAACTATATAAATACCTGTACGCGGTGCTCGGAGGTTAAAGAATCAAGCTAGAGGGTTGCACGTTTTGGTTTCGATTCTATATAATGACACTAACGTCATTAATTTATTTTTCTTGCGTTTGATATAATTATTATATATGAATCGAACTATAATTATCAATATAAAATTAGGTCTATAAATATGGAATCTGAATCGATTAAATTATAATATTTAAGCGTATTTAACGATCGGGCAATAACCATCCTCACTTCTGGCTGGAACTGGTTGATGCAATCACCATATTTATCATAAGTCCGATTATTGTCCAATTCTTTAGGATTCATCGTCAGGGATGAATTACTCTAATTGGGTTTTAATAATTTATATTTTTTCTCTTCATTGATGAATTATTTTATCCTTTTTTTCACAGCATCCTGAAATGTTTGCAAAGCTATTAAAATAAATAACTCTACAAACACTTCAGGATGTTATTACTATTGTTAAAATTTATCTTATTCATAATTGTCTTTTAGATTTTATTAATAATATTTCTAATATTTCAAGTTTCGAGTTCATTTAATGAAATATGCTATAGATTAAAATGCTTATATATATATATATATATATATATATATATATATATATATATATATAAACATCCAGTTACGTGAAAAGTTAAGAATACATTGTAGCCAAGTACTTACGTTGAACTAAATTGATACGTCGATAATAATGCGATTCCATTAAGTCTTCGAGTTAAGCGAGGAAAATGCAATTTCTCCCCGAAGCATCGCGGGTGAATGGATCAATTAACCCATCTTACGACCGACAGGGGCATTTATAGTAATACGTGGATGCCCCTCCCAAGAAAAAAAATTAATGAAGGATAAAAAAAAAAAAACACAAGCATTGAGTTTAGGGATTTTTTTTTTCTTCATTTCAGAAAACATATCTGATAGAGTGTCAATGCTATCATCAATCATTGCTTTGAAATATATGAGAAAAAGAAGCAATAAAAATAGAAGATCTCGTAAAATCACGTAAAATCTTGCAAAGAGATGTTGACCTGTTTCCCATGTTATTTTCGAGAGTAACGCACGCACTTGAAAGGGTTCAACATGGCTAATGGGTATTTCATTTTTTTTCTGAAAACGTCACTTATCTGATGCCTGTAGATTTAAGCTAATACATATATATATATATATATATATATATATATATATATATATATATATATATATGTTGTGTGTATCACTGTGTCTGTGTGTATAATATAAATAAATACGTATTATATATATATATATATATATATATAATTTTCTCCTCTCTTTTTTATATGCATCGATATATGCCCACTCACACTCAATGTGTGTATACACCTCAGCAAAATCCATCAGCATGTATGGAATCTCTTTACCCTTTGTACCAATAAAGTTTGAAGCCGATGAAATAAAACAAAACAAACAAAAAAGTTTACATTACTTTGATTCGGTGTTCCAATCGTCCTCATTTCTATACTGATAATTGTTTTAAACACATAAAAACATACACACATAAACACACACACACACATGCACAAACACACATATATACAGAAATATATATATATATATATATATATTTGTAGTCATATATATATGCATAGATCATCGTAAACGATTAGATCACTGTCTGACTGACGTAAATGAAGATTTAAAATTAGAATGTTTAAATTCAATATTATTTCACGTGGTTAATGGTGGCCGAATTGATACGGTCTTCGCTAATCGAGCCAGAGATGCCTCGTGTTGGCGGGTTGTAATCGTTCGACTGGTGTTAATCGTGATACCCGCACTGAAGATTCCCGAAAGGATGAAACACTAGTGTATGTAGGTATTTAGGTATTATAGTAAAAAAATACTTATATATATATATGCATATATATATATATATATATATATATATATATATATATATATATATATATATATACTTCCGTATTTGAATATCTGGTTATGTGATATTTTAGTCATTTAGAACTGCTTTAAAGCTTCACCGATCATTAATTTTTAGACTAAATTTCAAACAATTATTACAGTGTACAGATGATTTTCTCAGCTATATTGTGAAAACAGATTTTAATTTTTGTTCAGTAAAACCAAAGTTATGATGAATTTACTGCGGTCAAAATCGAAAAAATGCGTAAGAAGGTAAACAACGTTTGCTTTTTAATGAATAGTTTCTATAGCTAACCACGTCGCTGAAGCAACGTTGTTTTTACCAATTCACTGCTCTCACGAGGAAGAAACAACCGAAATAGAGAGAATGAAGGAATAAAAGGGACATAATATGGGTATTTTAGTGAAAGCAAACGAGTGGCATACATTTTTATTACATATATGTATGTTATGTTTATCGCGGTAAAAAATAAGACTGAAATTAAACAAAGAACAAGTAAATTAACAAGGCGGCTAGAAAATCATGGATTGCAACAGAAAAACGAAAGCACGAAAAGTAATATGATCAAGCTTAAGTATGGAAAGGTACAGTACAAGACATTCTAGTTAAAAATATAATAAATTAATAACTTATAATCTTGCAGCATAAGGAAATTAAAAATAACAATTTAACATTTCATAATACAATTCTGAGTGTTTATGTTTTACTTAATTCTTAATTTTTAAACTTATCACATTTTTCGAATTTAAACAAACTGCTCTATCATAAGGAAAATATTCCCAAAACAAAAGTATATTATATATAATTTAATTTTCAGAATGTTTAGATGTAATAAGTCATCAGTACAGTCGGTTTCAAACCGGATAACCGGGAACTGTTCTCTCTCCCCGTATCAATCTCTTTTCAGCCGATGGGAAATTAAAACGGTTCCGTATTACCACGTTTGAATCGAAGGTAACAATGAATACCGTTATGTTCTCAAAAATAATATATATATATATATATATATATATATATATATATATATATATATGTGTGCATATATATTTATTTATATATACACACACATATATATCTATAATAATAATAATTAATATATATGTATATATATACATATATATATATATTTATATACACACGTATATATAATAATAAAATTAATAATATATATATATATATATGTATATATATGTATATATATATGTATATATATATATATATATATATATATATATATATTATGGGTGAAAGAATGAAATTGTCGCCCACGAAAAGACATGATTTCATTTTTATTTGATCAAAACCGATTTTCTTTTGTCATGTGAGAGATATGAGCCTTCTATTATGTCTGAAAGTGACAAAATATTCAACTAGGGAAATCAGAGATGCGCTGCTGAATACTCTGTGTTTTCTACCGATCCAGGTTTTCACAACCGGATAATTGCCAGCACCATCCCAATGCAAATCCGGACGTTACAATTTTAAAGATTAACGAAGTTTCCGGCCACATTTGTGTTTTTTTGTGTGGTTTAAAATAAGAACCTTATCATATATTTAAGGGGATTAAAGGCGGAGTCTAAAGAGCGGAGCATATAATTTTTAAATTAGTATTAGTAAATTCATTAATACAATTAAAATAAAGTAAAAGAAGGCATTGTTCGTTGTAATGTAGATATGTTAAAAGCTTGATAGGCATATATATATCCTTGAGGTATTTTAATATTAAGTAAGGTGATTAATAATATATAATTAAAATTTAAAATTAAAAATCGGTTTCACAAGGAAGAACAATGAAAGTCAATAAATATGTATATATATTATATAATAATATATTATATTATATAATAAATAATATATAAATCTTAACCTAAAATACATCTGCCTTACTTAAAACAAATGTTGGGTTTATTTTTGTGTCTTAAAAAAACACCCAATGTTTTTGCTGATGAGGAGACTTTGTTTCAAAATACTATATGATAAAATTATTGTCCAAGATTTATTGTCTACATCAATAAAAACAACGTTTCCGAAAGGATTGTTTATTTATTGATTTTGTTTCTTCTTTCTTGTGGACCCGATGTTTAATTATAATTATAAATTATCAATCATTTTACTTTATATATAATTATATATATATATATATATATATAATTATATATATATATATAATTATAAATTATCAATCATTTTACTTTATATATATATATATATATATATATATATATATATATATATGTATATATATATATATTTGAACTATTTTTCGGGTGGTACATGATTTAATAATGGTTAAATGCAGACAGATCAACATAAAGATTTAAAAAATAAATAATGAAAATAAAGGTAAGCTAACAGGTTTCGTTCCACGCTCAACTGAGCTAAATCGAGGAAAATACGATGAAAAAAGAAAGTCATGAATATGGCTGGGGGATAAATAAATGGGGGAAAATTACATAGAGACTAAATTAAGTCCTAGAAGATTTTCTTTTTGCTTGCAAAGAGAAGGTATTAAAGACTTTAAAAAATAGTTTCTAGAATTTTCAAATGAAAGGGCGAGTGCAACTTACTTAAGATCGTAAACATGTCAACAGTGAAATTCGTGGCACACATGGTTATTTACAAGGTGGTCTCAAATCGCGGAACCGTACGTATAATTCAGAGCATTCGTGGGTGAAAATTTTGCATAACGACGCTTTGCTGGTACATGCTGTTTTAAACGGTAATCTTATCTTTGCGATGTTCGCCCAACATAGTGCACATTGCAACTACATAAAAATAAATAAATTATAGAAGTATTATGGTGGGAATAACATCTCTTCAAATGGACGGCAACATATGTCTAATTGAAAAACAACCCGTGAATTCGATGCAAAATTACACCGTTGCAGAAACAAAGAATTTGCTTAACAAATCGGTCGCTAGTGTAACCTAGTTTAGGTAGACGTAGGTAAACAGGACATCTATTAACTATGGTTTCTTTAGGTTTATAAAAATTGCAAACTTTCTTATTAATAGTAGGTTCAACAATATCTAATGGGTAACCATTATTACAAAGGGTCTTAGTAATAAATTTAAGCTCGCCATACAGATTGACTTTAGAACAAATCATCAAGCCCCTATGTGCTAAAGTCTTAATTAAATTGTATTTTTGATTTGTAGCGCAAAAAGAGTCCCAACGCGTATAGAGATCGGTAAAAGTTGGTTTACGATAAACAGAATTAAGAAAACACGAGTATGTATTGGACATAAGAACATCCAAAAATCCGTTTCTTGTCTAGCATAAACTTAAGGGTTTGATGAACGTTATTGAGAAGCACACACAAAAAAAGCATCTGCATTCGTCTCGTCGTCAAATAAGTAAAAAGTGTCATACACGTAACGAAAATAAATGTCTGGTTTGCATAAACCAGACAATAGACCCTATTCATGAAAACTCACAAAGATATAAGCCAACGCAGATCCTAATGGGGATCCCATGGCCAACCCATCTGTCTGTCTGTATATTTTATCGTAAAACTGAATTCTACCAAGATGGTGGCGAATTCTACAAAAATATTATCTGGAATTTTCCTCCAATTCCACACTAAATAAGTGGATAATCCTAAATCCGTGCACTTTCGAAGAAATACTTTTCATTCTTATCGCAGGGTAGTGTTTAGAAAAATTCGGGATCGGATTTTGCCTGCGAAAATCTTTAATGAAAATACATGAGTCAGAAATCTTACTTGATAAGAAAAAGTTAACCAGAGGAAATAGGGTGAATAAAAAAGTGATTTAATGTAAACGGATAATCTGGTGAAGGGTACAGTAGTATCCAATGACGGTAAAATTTAAAAAAATACAGAAAAAGTGTGTATATATATATATATATATATATATATATATATATATATATATATATGTAGGTATGTATATATATATATATATGTATATGTGCATATATATGTATGTATATATGTGTGTATACATATGTAAATGTATATATATGTAAATATATATATGTAAATATATATAAATATATATATATATAATAGATACGTAAATATATATATGCAAATATACATATATACATGTATATATATATATATATATATATATATATATATATATATATATATGTATGTATAAATATCGGTCTCGGTATATATATACCGGTTTTAATATAATGAAAATGGAATCGTGTCTTTTAAATATACATACAGACATGTATACTAATAAAAGTGCCCGTCGTATATTGAGCCCCAGAAAAGCCCTAAAATGGACCCTGGGTATGTTATTAAAAGAGTTGTGCGTGTAAATTAACTGAGTCAATAATAAATCACTTAAATAAAGCTGAAAAGACGGGGATTGTTTTGAAACCCTTGTTATTAGTCTTATATTTTTGTTCTTAATTGTATTTATAATGGGTTTAAAT